>NC_092877.1:118242630-118584986 GCF_028372415.1 Notamacropus eugenii
ACAAACTTAATAGCGCACCATACTATGTATATGACTCAAAGGCAAATTGCTTAAATCTTAATTTCTCTTAACTTCAGTCTCTTCTTCTATAAAATGGGAACAATATCTAGAATCCTGAATTCACAGAATCAAGTGAGGCAATATAGTAATACAGTACTAAAACACCTGAGATTTGAACCCTAGTAGAACTTAAGTTCCCTCAGAGTAAAGACTTCTAATTTTTGCCTTCATGTCCCAACATTTGCTTAACATTGAAGAGTCTTTGATATATGAGAGACTGGGACAATGAGAAAAAGCATTCTAGATATGAGGACTAAGCAAAAGCATGGAGGTGGGAACTAGAATGCCATGTACATTGAATGGAAAATCAGCCATTTTGACTGCAAGGTAGATTATATTAGAAATAGTCTGAAATAAATCTTAAAAAAATAGATTGAAGGAAGCTAGGCAAAGAATCTTGAATGTTTAATAGAGAGCAACATATTTTTTAGGGATGAAACTAATCAATGTACTAATAAAAAAAAACAAAATATTCTTTCTTAATCTTCTCCCTTATTCCAGACAGTGTAGAATAGTAAAGGAAAAAGTTAACCAGTTACTGAAAATTATTGTCAGTATTAAAGGAAGGTGGTAATGCAAAGTAGTCTATAGATGCATTTTTGGAGAAAACATATAAAAGGAGAATTCTAACCTAAGTAATCTGATGATTCCAAAAGAATCAAATAATTTTATTTAAAAAAAAAATAAGTAGTGAACTAAAAAGCAACATGTTGCCAGAAATAGAGAATCTACCTGAGCTTATCTCCAGTTTCCCATATATACTGTCTGGATGACCCTAAGTGAATTACAACCCCTCAGTCTCTATTAAGGCAACTCCCTGAAATTATAAATTGAAAATGAGAAGATGATTTTCACTAGTATAAGGAATTTTCTCACTGAGTTCACTGTACCAAAAAAAAAAAAAATTCTCTCCAAAAAGGTATCAAAAGAAATAGTTTATGAAAGGCAATACCACTTATCACTTTTATCATGTCAAGTGTTACAATTCTGAGTTACTGATATTAGAGAACTTTCCCCAACTTTTTTCTTGTATTAAAATTGTTGGTTCATTCAGTGTTAAAAGCAAAGATATTTGAGGACATGAAAGGATCCAGAAGCCTATTTAAAGAGGTCTTCAATAAAACTATTCCAATGAACTACTTATTTGCAGAAGTAGTACCTTTGCTAATGTCACAGTCCCAGGGAGAGGAAAAGTTCTTTGTTAAGGTTATGCCAAGTACACAGGAAAGGAATTGTTCTCCTCCTCACCCCTTGAGATAACGCTGCCCTGTCACTGTTCTAAGCATATCTTACCTTGGACTGACAAGGTATCATAAAATTAGAGCAAGAATGGGCTTTAGAGGCCACCCAGTCCCACTCCTATATTTTACAAATATGATAATTGATGCCCAAGATCAGGGGAGAAATAACTTGCCTAGTATCATATACTTCCCTGGACACCAGAAGTCCACTCTCTGAAACTTCTTAAAACAGTGACTTAATTTCTAAGAGTTTGACCAAGCAGATCACATCCTTAGAAACTCCCCTCACTCTGCAAATACTCACCCACATGAATAAAAAGGACTTCCAGATCCTCATTTATGATTGCCAGAAGCAAGATCTCTCAAATGGTATATTTGTTGGCATACCAAATCTGACTACTCTCCTTGCTCTCTTACATAAGGACTTCCTCTGCAGAATTGACAGTGTTGAATTCAAATCACCCACATGCCTTTGATCCTGAGTCTCAACATCCTCTGTGCATGATTCCAGGTTGATGCACTTTCCAGGTGATAATATGTGATGATATTCTGTCCTTATGCTGTATTCCTCCTTAAATTCACTAATGTATTGAAAATACTAGGAAATTGCTACAGCCGTTAATGACAGGATAAAGACTGAACCTCGTGATTTCTTCAGAATAAGAACTTTCAATTGGTTAAACACTTTCTGCCAATGTAGATTGGCACCTTCTCTTCAAGTCATAACAATAAGAATTCACATTCCTACTATATGCCAGGCATCATACTAGAACAAATTACTAAGGTTAAGTAATACGCTCATGGTCACACTCATGTCAGTGGCAGAACACACACCCACATGGTCAGCAACCTATGTACTGATTTCTCCAGTAGCAAAGCTGCATGATGCAGTGGATAGAGCACCAGGCCTGGACGCAGGAAGACCTGAGTTCAAATTTGACTTTAGACATTTGCTATCTCTACGTTCCTGAGTAAGTCACTTAATCTCTTTCTGCCTCAGTTTCCTCATCTAAAAAAATAAGATAATAATAAGACCTATGTTCCACGAATGTGGTTAAACCCAAATAAGGTAATAATTGCAAAGTGTTTATCATAGCACCTGGCTCATAGAAAATACTTTATAAATGTTAGCTATTATTATAATTATAATATTATTATAACAATTGCAACATAAAATTAAGGGACCTATTTAATAGAGCATGTCATATAGTCTAAATAAGGCCTCAGTGTGAGATCATAAATCCAAGTGCCATATCTAAGCTAGGAAAAATACTAGAATTAGACTGAAGCCATGATCCAAGAGGAGAGGTGATCAGGAATTCCAGTTGTTATGAAAACAAAACATGGGATTCCAGGAAAATGAATTTATGTTAATATATTGAGATTTCTGAAAGCAGAAGAAAGGTAGAAAATGAGGGGGTTGTTGAGGATGAGTTATGGCCTGAAGGGTGTGAAAACAGATATTGTTATAGGAGAAAGGGTACTCATCTTGGAGTCAGAACACAGTTGTGATCTTATCTCTGACATTTCCTCTTTGCAGGACCCTAGAGAAGTCACTTAGACCGTCAGAGCCCCAGTTCCCTCATTTATAATATGGAAGTAATAATATTTGTACTGGTTTTCTCACTGGGAGTTTGTAAGGACAGTACTATGAAAACCTCAAAGGGCTTTATAAATGTGAAATTTCATTTTTTGAGTGAAAATCCAGATTCTGATCATTTAAACAATACAAGAAGAGACAAAGAAGAAAAGATGTAAAGTTTGAAACTTCCAGTATTTTTGGTTACTTTGTGTTTGACCCTTATACTATGTTGAGCTTTACCAGTCATTCATCAAAGCCTTACTCATTGTTGATTTAGAAATTCACTATACAAGTTTGGTCATCATGCACTGATGGATTGCCAATTTGCTGAATACAGACAAGGGCAAGAACTCTCATTTATTATTATTAAACAGTATATTTCCCTCTGGGAATGATTACAAATCCCACCATTGTGTTCTCGATCATAACAATTTCCTCACACTATTTCAGTTCGTTAACAGGTCATATTTTAAATGCTGCAAACTGATGGAAATGATTTATTTATGATCAAAGAAACAAACTTAATAAACAAAGCATAAGTTTAAAAATCTTTGTAACTTAGAAAAGACTCATCAGCATAGGTGAAAATACTTCTAGGAATTAAATTGTTTAATTAAAACCACTCATTAAATAGAACTTCAATGAAATTTAGGATTTAGATAACTTAGAGAATGTTATTCTGATTTTTAAAAGTTATCTCCTTGTGGTACAATATGTAAAGCTTTCTAATAATAGATACTGTTGTCCATAAATCACTGAAAGCAAAAGTAATTTAAAGCACTAAGTTATGGAGGAAAATCATAATAAATATAACAATAAACTGAATTAAAGTTTTTTTTTAAAAAAAGAACTATGGTGTCTAATTAATATATATATATTTTTTCAACATCACCAATTAATCCAAGTACCATAAAATGTCACTTGTCCTTTTCAATTTACATATGTCTGCATTTTTAAGATCAATTTGTGGGTTTACATGTAGCACTCTAGCTCTCATTCATGAATGTATGTGAATATAAAAAAAGCATATGACTATATAGTGTATGCGTATACAATATGGTTATTTTAGCAAAAAGAAATTGTCACTCCTCTGAATCACTAAATAATACCAATTATAATGACATGGGCACATTAAGCTCTCACATAATTTAGTTATTGAATTTTTTTCTACTCAATCCTGTTATGAGGCTCATATTCTCAATGCTAGAAAAAAAAACAAAACAAAGAATTGACCTATTTTACAGGAATAGGAAGCAAAGTTGGAGCTAGAATTTAAATAAAAATCCAAAAGACTTTGTTGTTGGTGTTGTGATTACATGTAAGCTCATTAAATCATATGCTCCCTTTGGTTATAGTCAATTCAATGTGGAAAAAAAATTTTTTTAAATCCAGCTAACTTGCTATTCTGAATTTTTATGTATTTAAGAAAAAAACCATAATAAAATAGTAAATATGCAGCATACAGCTGAACTGATATTCAGATACCAGTCGCATTATTTACTGGTCCAGAACTATGTTTCATCAACATGAGAAGCTCTCCTTGTGCAAACTCTTTCCACAACTACAGATAAACCACTTTATTGTATCGTTAAGTATTAGCTAAGGCCGGGAGAAGTTATGTGCCTTAACTGTAGATGCACAATTATGATGTGAAGAGGACTTGAACTCAGGTCTTCCTGAATTTAGAGACAGATTTCTAGTGCTATGCCATTCTGCTTCTCTACAACATTAAAATAAGAATATACAGGAGTCCATATTTACATATATACCTGACAAGTGAAAATTTTAGGTTTAAAGATAACATTCTAATGTTAAGGGATAGATATATACATGGACATATATATGTACATGTACATATATATGTGTGTTTGTATACATTTATTCACATATGTCTCTGATTTTTCAAATTTATTAGTAGAATTTTCTATAAGGCTAAGAATTATTTTGGTCATCCTAGCTCACAAATGAATATCTGATAATGAGGTGGAGATTTGCTATATTTATGATCTTACAAAACCTTAAAATACTAAAACAGACAAAAGAATATTTGGAAAGAAACTGCCAAAGTATGAAAATAATTGTTTTTAAGCCTTTTCTGAAAATATTAATCTTACAATTCAACATTTTAAAAATATTTTAATAGCAGTGATGCGAACTTGGCAACTGAAAGCTATGCTGTCAACTAGAACATATATAACTTGTTTTATGTTTGTATAACTTTATTTGCATTTGTTTAAACATTTATTGGTTTAAATGGATTCGATATAAGCTACTTATGAATCTGAAAACCAAATATATGACATCTGATACTTAAAGTTAAATGTATCTGTAGAAAGCCTACTTTCATAAGTGTAATATTAGACTGACAAAGAATACACCATCCTCTTTAAGACATATCTGCTTGAGCTTCAATGTGGTACTTTCTCCTATACTATCAACAAAAAATCTCCAGAGATAATAGCGAAAATGCACTGTCAGATGAACAGAGAAGCTATATTACTATTTTTTTTTCTCTGCAGTTACATTGTGTAGAGAAGGAAACTCATCACAGACTCACTCCAAAAAGAAACAAGTAGTCGGCACATGCTACATTCTGTAACTTCTTTAGGCAGGATTATTATTCCATGTACTTTAATGTGATGATTATAATACTAAATTTTAATTGTAGAGCTAGAACATAATAGTAATAATCTAATCTAGCTAGCATTTACAAACTCATATCTTACAAACATGGAAACTGAGGGCTTATCTGCTGTCAAACATCCATATAATTCAGATATCTGAACCTCCAGTCTGGTGTTCTTTTCATTACAACACAGTTAGATTAATCATTTAATCTTAGAGTAAACTTTGACAAATTAATGCTTCTGGTTCTACAAAGAGTATGAGATTATTTTTGTAGCAGGGAAGAAGTGGTTGACACATTAGATGAAATTATATAAAAGGAGAAAGGATGTTTGCCTTTGGTCATCCCTGTTTTCTCTTTCTGTACTTATCTCTAATTTCCAGGCACTTCCTATTTGATAAGCCCCAGGCTCTCAGTGCCCAGGACCTGTCCAACTATTCCTGGAAGCCAGGAGAAAGCCAGGGGGAAGCCAGGTTGTATGGCACTTATACGACCTTGGACGAACCACTTTGCTGTCCTTACCTATAAAAGAAGGGGTTGGAGAGGCTGTTTTTTTTTCCCCTTCTGATTCTAGATGTATTTCCTTCCATCAACTCTCCATAAAAACTTAGAACCTTGAATACTCCATAAATAGCTGCCAAATTGCTACTGGTACTAAAGTACCTATGTGACCATTCCTCAACTCAAGAAGTTCTAATGGTTTCTCATTAACATAAAATATAAATTCTTCTATTTGGCATTAAAAGTTGTTCACAGTCTGAAGTCAGTCTACCATGGCAGATTTTACCCACAACTCCTCTTATCACACATGATGTTCTATGTCCTGTTTCTGTACCTTTGCACTCCTTTCCCATCTTCAACTTTTAAAATTCCTAACTTTCTTCAATGTTCAATTCAAGAACCGCATCCAAACTGAGACTTCTCTAACCTCCTTCATGTCTCACATCCAAATTTCCTAGCATTAACTTTGCACATGCCATAATACTAAATGATAAGCATTTTCTTAATCTAATCATAAGCTTGTCATCTATGAATGGCCTTATTTTCTCTTTGGTACTCAAAGATTCTTTTAACACCAGTCTTAAAATTATCATTGTTTTCCTTGATTCCACAATCAAGATAATTAAGATTCCATAATCTTAATCTGTATTTCTTAAGGACGTGAAATCAGCTCCAGAATGACAAGGAAGACAAAAAAGCAGCTACCACCATTAAAGTTAATTACACAAGAAAATTCAGTTCTTCAATCTGGCGTCAGAGTAAAGCAAACAGTAAACCAGAAGGAGCTTGTTTAATGAAGTGACTTTATCTTGCAGGATTATACTTGTGGTTACGTCTTTAATTGTGCAGTCTAGGAGGATTTGTGACACAAACTCAGTAATCTTGTATTATTGTAATAATTTATAATCACAGCAGTGACTATGATTTATGGGCTTATGGCAAATTTGCATGTTATAATCAACTAAGAGAGCTTTTGCACGCCCCACAATTCATACTTGTACTTAAAATGATATATTCTGCAGGATGCCTTGGCAACTGTCCTATCGTAAATTGTTTAGGGTTCAGGAGAAGGTAGGGAGGACTGTCTAAAATTAATTAAGTGCCTGTGCGTCTTTTTAATTGATGAGTCTAAATTCAATTTTTAAAAATGTAATTGAACTAGACAGCATGATATAGGAGATGGAAGACCTGAGTTCAAGTACATCCTCTGACACAAACTCTGTGTGACCAAAGAGAGTGAACCTCTCAGTACTATAGACAGCTCTGTAATACCCTAAGCTTCAGATATGTTGCTGATCTGTGCAGAGATGGCAATTTTCTATACCAATGAAAGTAAAGAGCCACCACAACAGCATCAGAAGCAGCCAAGAAACATCAACCACACTAACATCTAACCTAGAGGGCATTTACTAAAGATATTAGCATATGGAAGAAAGGCCATAAAATATGCAGAATAAAATTTAAATGAACTGTGATAATGAGAGATTACTATATAGAATTGGGGATAACCTATCTCATCTTCTCTGCCGGATATTTCTGTTTTGGTTCTTTTCTTGTTTGTTTTTAATGTCTTGATCCTAGGCATGAGATTTGACTTCGAGAGCAACACTGGGACTTTCACAACCAGGTCAGCAATCACAGGAGTTTTCTCAAACTCCAAGGGAAGAATGAGCTAATAGGATGCTATTAATATAATACCTATGCCTAACAAGTAGGTGCAGGCATGAGCTATAATTATATGCAGGAAAACAAAATTATACAGAAGAATACAGGAATTTCCATTGTAGATGAGAAAGGTGAAAACCTGAAGGAATGGGGCCTAAATACTGAACTTCTAATGTTCTGCAGTGAGGATTAAGAAATAGGATAAATATTATGATGACATGGAGTGAATTCGGAAATATTTCTTTTTTTTCTCCATATTGAACAGACCTGTTATTAGGAAATCAGTTCATAATGAAAACTTTAAAATAATGTTTTACTTTTACAGAAACATTAGGAAGGGAAATATTTTATATAAGTAAATTACTCACCAAACTATAAAGTCCATCTTTTAACACTGTGATTTTTGTTTTGTTTCTTTACTTTTGAATAAAATCTTCCTATTTACTTTTTGCCTTTCTAAAATGACTATACAGGACATAAATCATTTCTTAATGATATGCCAACAATAGAATGTCATCTCCTTGAGGGCAGGGACAAATTTGTGCGTATGTGTTCCCAGTAGCCTAGCACATGGTAGATGCTTAATAAATGGTAGTTGAACAGAATTGACTCAGGGGGATATCATTACAAATATCTCTAATGTGTTCAGCAAATAATTCACCTTTTACATGGGAAACATGTTGACAGACATCAAGTTAAATACTTTGTTCTAGACCAGATAATTGAAGAGCTGCCCTGATTAATATTAATATCTAAATATCTCTAGCAGACTGATTGTTCAATGACTGACCGACCATGAGGATGGCTGAAAGAATCAGAATATAGGCACACAACTTTCTGCATAATGTTTTGACTAGTATTCCTTAACTGCCTTAATGTGTCATACCTACCACATTAAAGACTCTGTGATGATAGCTAGCTGCTGAGAGATGCCTAGGACCTGATGATATAAGCATAACCTTAATGTATCTTGTGTCTGATTGTGAGAAAATTGTAAACTCTTAAAATATAGCTACCAGTGCAAGGCATTATGTGGTAAATGCCAAATGAATGAAAAATATGCATTCTGGTTTAAAGGAAGGAGAGATTATTCCTCACTGAGGCGATCTGAGAAGCTTTTATAGAGATGGTATCTAGCTGGGCTTTGAGGGATGTATAGACTTGAGATATGTGGGACAAAAATTTGGAAGGCCATTCTAGGTTGGGAGAAGAGAATGTGTAAAGGTATTTAGGAACATGACAGGTGTGTCCAGGGGCAATGAGTAAATCAACCTGTCTAGACTGTTTGGAAGACTCATGTATCATGAATAAAAGGCTTTAAAGGAAGATTGAGTTCATGGATGGTAGACACCTCTTCAATAGTGATCAGGATAACTGAAAGGAGAAAAGAGGAGAAAAGAGAAAACCAAGACCTAATGGCAGAAAATATATACATCTCTATATATTGAGGAACCTTGAAAGTTCATTCTTCTTTTGTATTTAGTGGAAATAATCAAAAGAATGATGTATGATTACAGCATATATAAGCATATGTATATAGGTGTGTATATGTATTTTGGGAAGAAATTACATACTCAAAAATACAAAGCACTTTACTTCCAAAATTAATTCAAATTGACTTGTATAGGAGTACTGCCATGTGAATTTGAAACAGCTGAAGGATACTAAGCAAAAGGCTAATGACAAACAGAAATGAAACTAAAGCAGAAAGGATCCTGGGGTTTGGTCATAGGATCTGTTAAAAGGTTGGTCGTTGTAGCATTTCCATTAATATCTAGGAGGGATTAGGATGCTAAACCTCAAATGACAGAGGCAAGCAGTGGAATGGAAAGACTACTGAATCTAGACATAAAGGACCTAGGTTTGAATTTAGCCTCTGCAACTTACTGACTTTCTGATCTTGGGAAAATTCCTTAATCTCTCTGGATTATAGCCCCTTATTTTTAAAAACTAAGGATATTTTTTAATTATATGTATGTATATATATATGTATCTATATATGTATGTATAGGTACACATATATGCATGTATGCATATATATGCACATGTGTGTGTACTACATACACACACAAGGTATTCCAAGTCTTAATACAGGTTTAAGCACTGATTGCTTAAAACTTCACTGTTTTTAGTCTAAATATATAGGTAAGAGATATCTTTCTATCCATACACATGTGTATACATATATGAAATGTATGCATATATTATAGCACATATATATGTATATGTGCATCCATTTAAATGTACAATGCATATGTATTCCTTATAGTTATTTTCTATTTCTTTGTACGTACAATTTATTGACTCATCTACATTGCACCACACCCATAAAATATAAACTCCTTGGAGGCAAAGATTTGTGCTTTGAGCTTTGTCTTCAGCACATAGCTCACTGCCTTGCATGTAGCAGGTGCATAATAAATGCTTATTGAATTGACTTGAATAAAATCCCAGACCCATCAAAGTATCAAAAAAATCTATGTGAATCTTAGGAATACAGGGGTAAAATTCAGTAACGACATAAAAGAAGTTATTCCCCATTATTGATCTCTTTCCTGCTGACATTCTAAGAAACTTTTTTTCAAATCACTCTAAAAAGATACCAAACTTTTCAATGACAAAACAATGTAAGATAGGCCAGATATGTAGTTTGTCTCTTAACTGTTTTGTGTAACACTTTTTATTGATGGAACAAAATCCCATTTGGCGTAGAGTCTACAGTTTTCAAAATATAAGGAAATTCTATTAAGAAGATATATAAATAATTTTATTTCTTCCTCTCTCTTGTAGATTAGAATCATTGATTGATTAAGGATGTCTGTAGACATAGTATATATTGATTTCATTTAAGATTCCCCCTTCATACTCTCATGGAAAAGATTGTAAAGCATGGACTAGGTGATTGTGCTGCTAGAAATTGCACCTAGAAACTTGGCAATAGACCATCTATTAATCTGTCTTAATTTGGAGAGAAGTCATGAGTAGGGAACAACAGGAATTTGCCCTGTTTGAATATTATAAATGATTGGAAAAAAGATTCCCCAAAGATAATTATTAACTCCTCAAATAGCATAAAGCTATGAAGAATACTTATAATAATATCTATGAAAATGAAATTTTAACATATAAAATGGTTATAGAGCTGACCCCAAGTCAAAAAATGAAACTGAACAGGGAAAAATGTAAAATCTTGCCTTTTGGTTTTAAGGAGAAAAGAGTTGTCCAAGCATAGGATGTGAGAGAATTATTTTGATAGCCATTCAAATGAGACAAAATGTGAGGGTTTAGCTGATCACAAGTTAAATCTGAGTCAATAATGTGAAGTCTGACAAAATTTGGGGGGAAGGGGATGATACAGGTCTGATTTCATGAGTTTAGGGAGAGCCTGGGAAGGAATCTCTCTCTCTCTCTACCAAAGCATATTGACGTGTTAAGTGATTTATAGGCAAGTGGGTCAATGGAAAGAGAACTGTCTGGAAGGCAGGAAGATCTGAGTTTAAATTCAGACTTAGACACTACTTGTGGGACTTTGGGCAAGTCATTTAACTTCTGTTTTTCTCAGTTTCCTCAACTATAAAACAAAGGTAATAAGAGCAACTACCTTGTAGGGTTGTTACAAGGATCAAATGAAATAATTTTTATAAAAAGTGCTTAGAAGAGTTCCTGGCACAGGACAGCTGCTGTGCAATGTAAATACTAGTGGCTGCTATTTTTATTGTCACTGTTATTACCTTAGTTAGTTGAGTGGGAAGAGGACATTGAAAGGTTAAGGAATTAATCCAGTATCACGTGGACAAAATATGAAAGAGGCAGAAATTGCCATGTGTTCCTAATACTATGGCCTGTTTGATAACCACTCTAACCATGTTGCTACCTTTTTAAAACAATTTAAGGTCTAATAATAGAAATATAAGTTCAGATCTCAAGACATTATAGTCTCTTCTAAGGATGTGCTGATCAGAATAAAACTAGCTTGGTTCAACATTGGAAAAGGACTGGACCAGGGAAAATTTTAAAGGAATCTTAGCTTAAGAATGGGCCAATGGAAATCTAAAGACACTGAATTTAATTCTTTCAGTTATATTTTAATCTGGTTCAATCACACTCACGAGTGTTATAGGCTTTAATTGGAACTCAGATCTTCCTGCCTTCCATACTCCTTTCTTTCTCTGTTGATGTACTTAGCTATAAATTACTTAACATTAGTCAATATAAATTGGTAGAGTGAGATTCTTTCCCAGGATCTGAAAATCATTAAGGACAAGCCTGACAGTAACACCCTGATAGTTTAAGTTTCATTGAAACACTTCTAAGTCACTGAGTTGTTAACAAAAAAAAAGATTTATTTAGCCTAATATAACAAAGATATGCAACAAGGATACAATATCACTTCTATGAATGTCACTCTCCCTAAATGCCTCCCTGCCATCTTCATATAGAAATTCATCTGTACAGCAGTTCAGGGTAAGGTGACTCAGGTGGTCTTCAGATATTCATTAAGCCAGAAGGCTTCTAACTCCTCTGGGTCTTTTTATGTCCCTGAGTAACCAAGAAGCCACATCAACACAGCCAGAAACCATCAGGAAATTACATCAAAGGAGGGAAAGCTTGAGCTTTGCTCCTCTTCCGAGCCAATGAATTTCTGTATTTTTGCCTTTTCCTACACTATGTTGGAGGGATAGGAGGATCAGTGGTGTTGGTAGATATTGATCGTATCCCAACAAGATGGAATTCACCTCCTTTGTCCTATCTCATATTTATAGATATATATTTTTTTTATAAAGTTAATTAACTCCAGTTGAAAAGAGACATAACTGTCATTGATCATCCAAAGAAGCATTAGAAATAGGGAATAAACATTAAGACTATTTGCTGAATATTTCCAAATTTAAAGGTGGAAAAAAATGTCTCTTTTGGTAGAGAGAATATTACAGAGAGCAAAAGCAGGAAAACAAATCTTAGGAGATTTAAGCTCCAACTTAACCTTGAGGGAAAAGTGTGACAGGAGCTAGGACCTCATGGTAAAAAAAAAATCTTCTCTGTATACTCCAAAGACTGTCCATTTTAAAAGAAGAGGTCATGTCACCTAATCCTCCATCTCCCTAGTTTGCTTTTGTGATAATATAACTGGATCTGATAAGATATCATTCATATCATACAGAAAAGATAGTTTGAAGAAACATACAGCCCACTGGCTTCATGTGACTCATAGCACTCCTGAGTGTGGTTTTACCAGATTAAAATACAATTGAAAACTTATAAATAAAATATAATAACAAATTGTTAATATTAAGTCAGTATGTGGCCTACTGTGATCCTCAAGTATGATTTGTTGAACTATTTGAGTGTGACACCACTGGGTGAAAGGATAATATAATAAATATTCAGAACTAGATGAATGACCAATCTCAGAATATACATAAAAAGTCTGATGTCAGTTTAGAAGTTCTTTAGTATGGTGTCCCACAGTTCTGTGACTGGCCCTCTGCTGTTGAATGTTTATATCAATGACTTCAGGTAAGAGATCATATGGTATGTTTATCAAACAAATAGCACAAAGTTAGTAGGGACAACCAGTGTTATGAGATGACTGAGTCTGGTACTCTAGTATCAAAAAAAAAAAAAGATCCTGACAGCCTGGAACATTGGTTTACAACTAAGATGATGAAATTTAATAGGAAAATGAAATATTATACATAGGGCAAAAAAATAAAAACAACAGAGTCACAAGTACAAGATTTACATGAAATAGATGAAGTGATTTTAGTGAGCTCCTAATTCAATATTAGTCAATAGTGTGATATGGATTGCATTTAAAAAAGTATGACTTCCAAGAAAAAAAAAGACAGTTTTCCTTTATTCTGGTCAAATCATATTTGACTATTATATTCAGTTCTTGCCACTCAAATCTAAGAAAGATAATGGTAAAGCAGAGCCTGCTCAGGGTACAGCAGCCAGTATAGTACAGGACCTCAAGTAAATTCCGAAGGAGTAATGGAGTGTTTAGTCTTGAGGAGATTCAGGGGCACCTGATAACTGTCTTCAAACATATGGAAAGTAATCATGTGGGGAAAGGATTTGATTTGTTTCATTTGGTCCTAGAGGTCAAAGTTAGCAGCAATGGGTAGAAGTTACAAGGGGGGAAATTTTACACATAAAAAAAAATAATTCCTACCACAGAGCTAATGTAAAGTAGAAATGACTTCTTGATATTCATTTACTTCTCTTCCAGAGTCTTCAAAAAGGGACTAGATTACCACTTGTAAGAATTGTCATTCCTTTGGGGTATGGTTTGGGCTAGGATTTTGTTAACATCCTTTGTAATTCAGAAATTCTATGGGATTCTGCAGAAAAGGACATAAGCTCGTGTATCATTGCAGAGAAGTGAACAGGTAACAGTTGTGGAAGTTGCAAAGACAGGTTTTGGTTCAATATCATGATTGTCTGCTAAGCAAAACTGTCCAACAATAGACTTTCAAGTGAAGCGTAATTGTTTAGACAAACAGAATTTGGACAATGTCTATCAATGATGTTTGGTAAAAAATATATATCTACATTGAATGACCTATTGGACTACATATATTTTAGAGCTTTCCAATTGATATAAGAAATACTGTTCAATAATATGTTCCAGAGGATATCAAGACCAATATCATGTAAAAAAAAAAACAACAAAACACTAGACTTAAAACTTGGAATAAGAAGACCTAATCTTGTACCCCATCTCTGCTTCTATTCTCCTAGGTAAACTCAGGGAAATCACTTCTCTCTCAGCTTTGAATTCCCCATATCCAAAATTAGTATGGTCACATTTGTTCTCCTTTCCTCACAGGATCATTGGATTAAAATGCTTTGTAAACTCCTGATTATGATATATTTGTGACCTACCAGTATTTAATATTATTGTTATTGGTA
Organism: Notamacropus eugenii; assembly: GCF_028372415.1. Lineage (NCBI taxonomy): Eukaryota > Metazoa > Chordata > Mammalia > Diprotodontia > Macropodidae > Notamacropus > Notamacropus eugenii. The sequence continues at coordinate 118,257,221 of NC_092877.1, forward strand.
TACTTTTATGTCCCAAATCCAGATAATTCAGTCTGCAAGAGTTTTTGAATAGTAGTTTTGTTTTCAATATCATGTCATGAGAATGACAATGTTGATGGGTAAGAAGAACTTTGAGATCTTCAAAGAAAGACTATCATGCCATTAATATCATCAATTTGTCCTTTCATTTTTTCATCTCATCGTAAACTGTGTCAAAGAGAGTAGCTTCTAAAATATTACATCAAAGCAGTTTACATAATGAACAGAGAATTAATGGATTTCTGTCTCATCACTAATCTGCAGTAACAGACTATGATTCTTAGTTCTAATTTATTCAAAAATGCTTGTGTTTCCTTAGGATGATAAAAAAGCATTTGTTTCACATGAGTTCCCATAGCTATACCTCTTGAAGAACTGATTTTAAAAGCAAGTCTACATATGGAGAAATCTAAATGCTATATTTTGCCTTCATGTATGGTTTACATTCCAAATTTGCTAAATTATTTATTTTGATTACCTTAAGGGGTATATGGTATGTGAGGCTTTTTTTTTCCTTTTTTTGTTTTGTTTTGCTTTAAAATGTCTAATACAAAACTACTTTGGATTGTCCTGTGTTCTTTATTACTGTGACATTAACATCCTACAGAATAATATTTGTCCCCCTTAGAATTGTTTCTTTCCATCACTGACCAAATAAAGAGCTTTTCTATATCCACTAATGGCTTCTTTTTTACCCACTTCAGCATTACTTTAATCTTTATTATCCTTCTCATGCTCAGTATGGGTCTCATTGTTTCACTTTATCCTTGGCTCCTCTTCCTTCAAAACTAAGCCACAGGAATATAAGTATCTGGAAATGTCCTTTACGATCAAAACTAAGTAAAACAATCCAGTAGTGCCCAGATGCTTACTTCTCCCCCTTGTCTTGCCTTTGTTTTATAGCTACTGGGACAACATGCCATGCAGCTCCAAAAAATCAAGCACTGAATGAGAGAATCTAGTGCAAACATTTTGGCTGCATTTAAATCTGCAAAGAGCACCATTTATGTATTCACAAACCATGCTGACTAATCTAAATTTTAGTTATTTTTAACCTCTAGCATACATATACACTCCATTTATCCTAAATGAAAAAATTAGAAAAATGCCACAATGTGAAAGGAAAATAAGATTGATAGCAGATCCATCTGTACACAAATAAATCCCCCTCACATCCCCAATGAATAAAGCCCTTACCAAACCAGTACAATTATTTTCCCCATTTCAATCAAAATATGTTTGACATGCTAATTTTCTAGCAGTGATGAGTAAAAGATTATGAATGATCCTAGCAACCTCTAACACAACTATAAGAAAAAGTTTCCAATGCACAATTACTCCTCTGAGCCTAAGAGAGAAAGCAAAAATAAAAACAGAGCATGTCACACACACACACACACACACACACACACACGCACAAACACAGCTCTAATACTCAGAGGAACTTGACAGAGGATTTTCCAGTGTATGCTGTAGGAAGCACAGAGAAATCAGTGGGGAAAAGACTACATACACTAAAGTCAAGAAGGCAAGTATGCCTTGGGATCATTTAGAACAACAACACATGGGGGTAAAAAGAGCAACACTGAAGGTTCAAAAAAAAAAAAAGTAACATGTGGCAAAAAAAAAAAAAAATGTGATGTTGTTTTATTTCAATGGAAACAAACCAGAGAGTAAATGCTTAAAACATCCCAGGAAACAAGTGCATTTATATTCACATGTAGACTATTGATAATGTTTTTAGTTGTTACTGATGTGATATAGGAGCCAAAGATATTGCCAACGTTTATTCTGACACCCTGGGAATAAAATAGGATAGATAAATAAATGACAGATAGGTAGATAGATAGGCAGACAGATGATAGATTCCATGTATATGACAGATTTAATATTGATATATGAATGCATATATGTATGTATATATGTGTATATTTAATGGAAATCTTTAATGTAGGAATTGTCTATTTTTAAACTGGCTTTGTGAGTAGACTGATATCCATTGTAATGGTACACAAGGAAATTATATCAATTGCCTGATTTTAAATTACAATAATGTTCATGGATCTATGGGATGTGATTTTCATCAGTTAGGAGTAGATATGATAACTTACGAGTGTCAGTTCAATTTTAATTATAGTACAGCATTATGATTTTGCACAAAGTTTGTTTAAAATTAGACTAGAATGTGAATTAGAAACCATATGCATTTGACATTCAAAGGATGGACAAGTTGGACACTTTTTTAAGTTACATATAATACCTGCATCTCATGTTCCTTCCCAAATCCTCTTTTATTCCCATTCTTGAGGAATTTTTTAAATTTTGATGTTCTTTGCCATTGTTTACATGATCATATTCTGATAATAACTAATTTACCTAGTGTTTGGGAGTTTGTAAAGTGATTTACAAACAAGGCTTGGAGGCATTCTGGGATTCTGAATGACAGAAAGGAGACAAAATGGGGAGAAGGGGGTAGAAAGAAAGCATGGAGGACAAACAAGTGACACAAGACATGGTGAGGGGAAATGGAACGTCATATGTGGACAATGGCACGTATTTTGTTGTGGCTTGAATGTAAAGTTAAAAAAAATTATAATTTTCTGTTGAGTCAAGGAAAAATCAATATAGTTCAATGATATTGTGCACATGATATTGCCAATTATGTGTATTTATATCAGAGAAGACCAACACAATGAGTCTCTTCCCACATTTCACATAACTGAAGCTATATTTTATTTTATTTGTAGACTGTAATTTGTACATTGTAATACTTGGAAAACTTACTGCTCTATTGACTATTAGCATCAAGTTTTATAAGTACATCCTAAAAAATATCTGATTTTTTTTCTGATTGCCATGTACCAAGCTGACCTCTGTTGCTTCCCAGAATTATGACTACGCTATGTCATTTGAAGTTGAACATGAATGTACCCTCCCAATTCATTCCCCTTGCTCAGTGTTCATGTAGTCTCCTCATCCCCAAACCAGGTCCGTGATGACAGACTATTTTTCATTCTGACTTTGTGTCACTAACTCGTAGTTTGATTGCTAACATAAGATTTTGTTAGATAAAATGCATTTGGAATGGATGGTTGCAGGATCCCTATTCTGTAGGTGAAATATTATTAGCCACATTAACCCTAAGGAAATTTCTCATGGTCAATGTAAAAGCATTTATTAAGCATTTACTAATGCCAGAGACTGTATGAAGCACTGGGGATACAAAGAAAGGACAAAACATGGTTTATGTGCTTAAGGATCAAGAAAGTATACTTGAATCAAAAAAATTTGTAGTCAAGTCTTTTGCCTCTAAGTCCATTGTACTAAAGCAAGGGTTCATAATGTTTCCATTTGCTTGTTCCACAGAGCTCATTGGGAATCTGGTGAAATCTATGAACTCCTTTTCCAAGTGATTTTAAATGCATAAAATAAAATGCATAGGATCATATAAAATCAATTATATTAAAATATAATTACCAAACTATCAAAAAAACTAACCTTACGAACCCTAATTTAAGAACCAAAGAACTAAATTTACCTTTAAAAGAAGCCAATATGAAAATGGTATAGTGCATAAAAGCAAATAGTCTTACAATTTAACTCTACAGAGATTCTTTCATAGAGGCTCCTAGAATAAACTGGTACCTTAGTGTAAGTCTTTTATGTTTCTTTTAAAGGCAAATAAAAACGTCATAGGGATTATATCAATAAATCAACAATGCAAAATAAAAACCTCTCCCCTAAATTAGGCTCGAACAGGAAACCAAAGAACTAAGTGAAGAATATAGAGGAGGTCTGGGGGATGTGGGGATGAAAGTATACAAAAACAAACCCGAGATGATTCACTGGGCCACCATACAGTGGGACCCATAATGGATTTCACAACATAGAAGCTGCTATGAGAGTTTTTTTATAAAAATTATGTGAACTGGTTATCCACCATTCTGAAAATGCTGTCCAACTGCAGGTAAAGAGTTGATAGATTTAAAATGCAGATTGAAGCACATTTATTTTTGTTTCTTTCCTTTCCTTTCTTTTTTTCCCTTTTGTTTCCTTATTTTTTTAATATGGACAATGTAGGAATTCATTTTGCTTGGTGATACATATTTGTAATGGAATTTATTTTTCTTGATTTCTCAATGGATAGAAAAAGGGAGGAGTGGGAGGCAGAGAATGTGGAATTATAAATAAAATAAAACTGAATTTTTAAAAGTGTTGTGGATTTTAATATATTCATTAGTTAAGTTCAGAATGCAGATCTTGAGGCTATTTAATTATGCTTTAGTAATAGGTATCAATGTCACATATACAACATAGCATTAAATGTCGAGAGAAATAACAAGGCACTGGATTATAAACTCAGAGTTGTAGCACTGACTTGCAAAACAACCATAAGTATGTCATTGAATTTATATGAGCCTTAATTACCTCACCTGGAAAAAGAGAGGGCTGCAATGCATTATCTTTCAGGGCTAATCTATCTCTGAAATCCCAGCATTTTAAGCTTGTAAAAAAAGCTTAAAAAAAGAAACAAAAGACTAATGCAGAAACAAAGACCAGTGTAACAGAGACATGTATTGTATGGATAAGGGAAGGATTGTCTAGGCAGCTGCTATGTGGTTAAACTTTTAGGCAAGAAAGAGGGATGGTAACTAAAGGAAAAGTGATCAAAGGGAATGCTTGAAAAGACATGCCAAAGTGAACTTCAAATGATGGTGTATGGTCCAATTTCAGGGAAACGATAGGGAAAGGGAAGCCAACTTGGTATGGACAATCAGAAAAAAAAAATGAAGTAACTTTTTTGGAAGGCATTATTCAAAAGGCAGAAAAGCAACAGGTCCTCCAAACACCAGCTCTCTAGGTAAAATCTAGACAAAACCTCAGCTGTATGAATCATGCAAAGAGACCATCTTCTGGCCTTGGTCTCCTTAACACTGAAAGCAACACCATCAGGAAAGCATCACTGAACAGTGTGAACCTCCCTTCTGCCTCACCAATTTCTACCTTTAAAAGGGAAGGATAATTGGTAAATTACTTAACTATGTATTGAAGATAAATAGACACAATGGTGGATCCCTGCATATGATATTCCATCTCCATCCATGACACACAATGCAGCCCATACCTAGAATGTTGTCTCTCATCACCTGTGTTCTTCAGGTCCCAGTTTACATAACATCTCCAGCACAAAGCTTTTCTTGATTTCACAAGTTGTTATCACTACCATCCCAAAGAAATTAATATACATATAATTTGTATTCATTTTCCTTTGTTCATGTTGATTCTCCCCAGGAGAATAGAAACTCCTTGAAGGCAAAGATTGTCCTAATATATAGTAGCTACTTAATAAATTTTTATTGAATTGAATTAAATCACAGTAAATTGAGTCTATGCACTTTTTTTCATTTGGCCACAATCAAACGTAATAAGCTCTCAGATTTGTCACCTACTGCACTTCTTTTTGTTGTTGTTATTGATATATACAGGCTGGTTATTTCTTCCCAGAAGTATGCAATTATATCAAAGAACTTCATAAAATTTCATTGACTTTAGAGCCAGAAGGGACCTCAGAGACAGTCTAGAGCAGCTCCCTCATTTTACAGATGAAAAATCAAGAACAGAGAGATTAAATTACTTTACTGAGATCACCCATCTAATTAGGTGGAAGTGCAATAAATAGAATACACATGTGTCTTGTGTCATTTTAATTAAGATGATCATCAATATAAACATTAACTATTTCAAATGAATTATACACTGGACTATGTTAATAGCTATCATTCTCAAGGAAAGTGTCTCAACTAAACTTCCTTCAGTTTATTTCCCTAAATTTACCTATTTTAAGTGTAAATGCTATACACAGTTTGAAGACCAAAGGTCTGTCCCGAAAATTAGTTATCAAGACATACTAAATAAAGGAATCTCAAAGTATACTCTTGATGTATTAAAGAAAATGCTCTCTGTATTTTGTCTTACCTAGTATAAAACCATTACCAATGAACTAGTATTATATCTTCTCCACATTTCCCTGGCGATCAATTAGCAAATGAAATTTTGCACTATTATATAACAATATACTAATAAATCCCATTTAGAAAAAATATTTTTGGCTGTACTTTGACTATATTATTTTAAATGACCAGAAGTATAATACATCAGATTTATTCTTCTTTGCTAAAGTTCTACAGTGGTATCTCATTTGGGTTGTCAAATACTGTGCCAATGGAACATCATCTCTGGTACTTCCTACAAAGGTGCAAAGACCTTAAATGAAAGTCTAGCAAAAGGCTATAATGTAGATTTTCTGAAGATTAACCTAACTAAATTTAGAGGGACTCACCCACATTTGGTTGGCCACCAGGTAGAGAAGCTCATTGGAAGGAAAAGCACATAAAAATACCATCTGCTAAAGACCTTAGTAGTTGTGGACTATTTTGGAGTGGGGAACAAGGATAAAAATGCAGTTCAAACTTGCTTTTTGTCAAACTTTGCAGAAGAATTGAGCCCAGTGTAATAGAAGCAGCAACAAAGGAACTGGGTTCAAGTATTGACTCTAAAGCTTTGTATTTGCGTAATTTTGGAAAAGTTATCTAACCCTTATGGGTCCTGCTTCTTTTTTTTTTATTTGTAAAATCAGGGACTATATGATTTTTTAAGACCCCTTCCAATTTTAAATCCTATTACACCAATTCTTAAAATATAAATACTAAATCTTTTCATTCTCTTTTACATCTCTATAACTGATTTAGGGGAGAAGACTCCCTGTAGCAATGCAAATAGGCAGCTATTCATAGAATAGTCAGGGTCACTAGGAAGCTGATTGATTTGCCCAGCTTCACAGTCAGTTAAATTTTAACCTAGGTCTTCCTGACTCTAAGGGTAGTAAAGATGTGCTACACCAAATGTAGACCTACTAAAAATGTCATGAAATGTCTCATGGAATTGCTAACTTAAATATAGACATTTCCAAGAAAAGTATCCCTTGACTTATGTCAATAGATAGTTACAAGTTTTGTGATTTGTTTTGGTTTGTTTTTAAGACATCCTGAGACATCTGATATAACACAAGGTCAGGTTAGAGAATGAGAGGACTTGGCTTTGTCCTTTCAGTCTTTGCTTTGGCATAAAAAGTCATGGTCTTCTGAAAAATGACTTAAGTTCTCTTTCTCATTTTCCCTACCATTAAAATGGGAATAATCCCTGAACAACCAACCTCTTAGTTCAGGTTTTTGTTGTTGTTTGTTGTAGAAGGCGCCATGGTGGCAGCTATGGTATTATAGCTAGAGAATCATGTTTGTACCCAGAAAAGCCGATTCCATAATTATAGCTTTGCCAACTTTGCTGTGGGACCTCAAGCTAGACATTTACTTCTACTTGGCCCTATTTTCCCATCTGTAAAATTAACACAAGAACCACTCTGAATGAGGTTATTATAAGTATAAAACAAAACAATATCTTAAAAATGATCAATTGTAAAGAACGAAGTAGAACTCAATTATTATTACCTACTGTTTGACTTTCATACTCACCCGCAGAACTTCATCTAGCACTTTGTTTTATATCTGCTCAATGACTGGCAGTAGCATAGTTGAGTAGAAATGGACTTAGATTTGGAGCCAGAAAACCTGGATTTAAATCCTGACTCTTCCCATGTGACCTTGGTGAAATCACTCTCCATGACAACGTTTCCAAATCAGTACCATAATAATATTGTTCTACATGATGTTTGAGATCCTTTCCATCCCTCAATCTTTGATTTTACATTCCACTTAGAATAATAATTATCTGTGTGTTATATCACCACCTCCACTAGATTATAAGCTTCATGAGAGCAGAAATGATTTCTATCTAAATTTTGTATCTGCCCCAACACAGAGCAGAGTACACTTCACAGAAACTTCACACATTTTTGATGAACTAATGTAACTTCCAGTCCATGAAAGAAAAAGCAAAGAGCTGCATAGCCATCCTTGTGAATAATGAACTTTTATACAAAAACCATGAGTTCAAGTGAATCAGCACACTAACTCCCCTACGTTTCTGACTATAATAGCATAAGATCATACTTCTGACTCAATCTCCCAAACTTTAGTTACCAAAGAGTATTTATATATTATTTTCAGGTTCATCTAAAAAAAGGAAAAATCTTTCCAATTATCATGCAAGTTAATGGTAATTTAAACGTTTCCATAATAATTTTTTTTGAAATTGTGCTTAAAAGACAATTGAAAATCAAACTAGCTTATCCTGAGCCTATGCACAGTACAATGGAAAGTGTCCTGGCTCAGGCTTGGAAAGGCTGCAGCTTCAAATCCCAGAACGGACATTTACATCCCATGTCACCTTGGGCAAGGCATGAGCATTCCTGAGCTTCTGTTTTGTTTTGTATAAAATGAGAAGCTTGAAGTAGCTGTCCTCTGAGGTCATCCCCAGCTTTAAAACTAAGTTTCTGTGTCAATGTTGTGCTCATTGCCATGACTATTTTTGACCATTATAGAGGTTGTTCTCTATGGATTATTTAAATAAAAAAAGTATGTCATCTAAATATCTAAATTCAAATAACAGTTCACATGTCCATTGATTTTTATGGGTTGCAAAATACTTTCTTCACAGCAGTCTTATGTGATAACACAATTATTATTAACCCTATGTTACAAATAAAGTAACTGGAAGTTATGAAAGTTGAATGCCTCTTCAAGATCACACAGCATGGAAAGAAAAGAGTTAAATATTAATCCCCAGTCCTCTTGACTCCAGATTTAGTGAGAGTTTTTTTCATTATGTAGCAAAGGTACATGGCTATAAAAATGACTATATTTGTTAGATCACTTCATGACGTTGACTTTTAAAACAGCAGAAGTCTTTGCTAGTGTGTACTAATATGTAAGGCAAGGATTTTGGCCAACTTTTCCTACTATGCAACTTGGTAAACTTAGACACAACCTAACAATTTAAAATTGACCAATTAATGTTCCTCATAAGAAAAATAATTTTAAAACCACTTTTGATTGTGATCCTGCTATCCTTCTATTCTGGATGAATGAATATAAAAACATTTGTTAATTGTTTATAAAATGACAAGCACTGTGCTAAGCATTGGGGCTATACATGTAACAGAAGGTAATTCCTCCTCTCAAGTGTCTCACACTCTAATCAAAGGAGACAAGAATGTAGAAAGGTTGATCTGCAAGGTAGATGGAAAGACTATGTCAGAGTAGATAGTAAGTTCGATCAAATACTTAGGATATGTCAGTATGCCTGTCCTTGATTCAATAACCATTCTCAAAAAATTAGTAACATAAGTTAAAATACCAAATGCCCACATTATTATAGCAAGGAAAATATAAAACCCATCTGACCTCTTAAAGTAAAAATAAAAAAGTCCAAATGTTCATCATCTATGAAATATGGTCAATATTATACATTTGTTTCAGAACTTCATGTTTTCTAACTGGTGTTTGCAGCAAAAACGTTTAAGTTCATTCCAACTTGGGATGTTTTTTTCAACTGAACAAAATAAATCTAAAGGATAATTTTTTTTCAATTTATCATAAGATCCTTGTTTTAAAAATAAAGATAAAAATGCAAAATTTTAATTTACTTACTTTAAACAATCTCCTCTCAAATAAAAATAAAATAAAATAAAAATGACAAACAAGTAGGTAGAGATGAAAGGGGGAAAAAAACTACTTTGTCTAGTTACTAAAAGTCATTCAGGGCAAATATGTTCTTCAAAAAGTCCTCAGTGGAGATGCAAACAAATCTCAAGAGAGGAACTGTGAAGTGTGATTTAGCTCCAGATTTAAGAAAAATTTTCCTTCAGGGGACCACCATGGAAGCTCTGAATGGTTCTATGTTCCCCATTATCATGAATAAAACAAAAATAGTCAGGCTTTGGCTTTAACTGCACTTGTTTTCATATACAAATAATTTCAATTCATCTTTTGTGTCCTATGCGATATACACATGTAATAGCAGTAAATCACCAATCAATTAAAATGCTCTACTTTTCAATAAATTAATTCTGGTAGTATGGCAACAGCTTTCCTCTGAAATATCCTGGCATTTTACATACTTGTAACAAGCCTCTATCAAAGCATCACAAAATAAAATTATAAACATGCATGAAAATGCCCTTCTCATAATAAATGAGTAAATAATGCAACCATAAACAAGCCACTGGCCTTCCTTAGCAGACCTTTCCCTCCAAACCTGAAACCCTCCACCCCACCCTTGCCCTAAACATAGGCTGGCTTTGTAGTTGTAAAATACTTCTAACAATAAGTCCCTTCTGGGAGTTTAAAATCATCATATGTACCTTAACATAGAAAATATTCATGCAGCTTATTACTTAAGAGGAAAAGAAATATTGAAAGACTTACCCCATTTTTTGGGTAAGCAATCCATCCCAGATCCCCCATTACTGTGCGTGAGTCTAGCAAATTCACTAAAAAAGAAAGAAAGAACATCAAAACGAGAATGGAAGAGAAGTCACTATTCTCATAGTTTCTGCAACTCTAGTGTTTTAAGAAATGATATTAGATTAACAATTTATTATAAAAAAAATCATTTTAAAAGAAATTACTTTGGTGATCCAAGATGTAAACTTGTTTAAGTAAATATTTGTTTGTAAATTAGTATACGCTGCAAAAACATAAAACAGGTCATTCTCCATGTTTATTTTTTCAACATACTTTTAACAGAAGATTCATATTTTTTACTTAATAGGAATCGTGTCACAAGTCAAGACTACATACTTCGGGCTAAGCTGCAGCCATAAGATTATGACTCAACTCCATAGCATTTTGTTCTAGAAAGCTGTTATGGAAACAATTAGCAAACAATTTACATTCAATAGCAATAAACTATTCCCAAGCCTATAACACTTTTTGCAGTATTACCCAAAATCTGTAGTTCAAATAGGAAGTGTAATTAAGAAATAAATCTACACACACTTAACCAAGCCAAGTAAAGTGATGGCTGCTCTCAAGGCTGTTACTGCAGTTAAAGGTCTGCTCTATTCTTTAGTGTTACACTGATCTCTTGTTTATAGAGTTAGATATGGCATAAAATATATCAAATAGAGAAATATTCTGTTTCCAATAATGGTGACAATAAGGAGAGAGGGAGAGGAAGAGGAAGAGAGGGAGAGAGGGAGAGAGGGAGAGAGAGAGAGAGAGAGAGAGAGAGAGAGAGAGAGAGAGAGAGAGAGAGAGAGAGAGAGAGAAAGAGAGAGAGAGAGAGATCTGTATCAACATAGACATAGATATATTTACACAGATATAAAGACTATGGAGAGATAGAAAGAAAAAAAGAAAAAAGGAAGGAAGAAAGGAAAGAAGGAAGGAAGGAAGAGAGGCTGAATTGATTTAATTGAACAAATTACCTTCAGGTTGTCTTAACCCTATAGTGTCAAGAAGTGAGCTACTTATACAAAGAGATGTCTAAAGTTGTAATGGACTGCCTTCATAGATTATAATGTGCCCTGATGATTACCAGATTGGTCAGTATGATTTGTCACTGAGAAGAGGAATTGAAATTCTGTGCATAAGCGAAGAGGAGGGAAGGAATCAGCATTTATATGGTGGCAGGTATGTGCCACCTACTGTGCTAAGTGCCTTTTAAAATAAATTTTATAACTGAGGAAACTGAAATAAACAGAGATAAGGCGACTTGCTTAGGATCACATGGATAGTAACTCTCTGAGACCACCTTTGAATTCAAGTCTTTCTGACTACAGGTGTAGCACTTTATCCACTGTGCCACCAGAGAGGCTATGTCTGTGTCTTATTCTGTACCTGGCCCATTCCATTCAAAGTGCCAAGTGTGAGATACACTCTAGACAATAGACAGATTGAAGGGTTTGCACCCTGGTAGGATTGGGCTTGAATTCTGCCAGTGATACTTGTGTGACCAGCTGTGTGACCTCGTGCAAATCACACACCCTCTCTGGGTCTCAGATTTTTCTTCTATAAAATGAAAAGTATTAGACTAAATGGCTGGTAAGGTCCCTTCAGGTCCTAAGTCTATGACATATGTATAGATCTCATAACCTCAAGAAACATGGAGAATGCTTCAAAATTGTATCCAACAGGAACAGCCAGAATTTGCTTAAGCTATGTCTGTGTCTAATTCAGTATAATTACAGTACAGAGAAGCACAAGGAATAGTCCCATTGAAAGTACTGGGAAGAAACAGGTCTGTACCCCTGTAAATCTCAGTCTCTATCCTCAAAATATTTTGGAGGAAAGACACAAGAGATACTACAGGACCAGAATGCAGAGGATTGTGGTCAGAGGTGTTTGCACATAGACACAAGAGACAAAAGTTCCCCCTGACTCCCCCAGGGAGAAAACATGACCTTCAGGGAGGAAAATATTTCTCCAGAAGTTAGAACCTTAGAGTAAATTCCCTTCACTCTTACTAGTTGTTACTCCACTCGGAGTTTTTTCCATCATACTCCTATTTTACAGCATTCCCATGGTATTAATGTCTGAACTAATTTTAGGTCACTGGGGTAATTCTGCATTTATTGTTCATGATATAACGGGAACACCATACAAGAGTATAGCTACAAGACAACCAGAAGTGATCACAAAAGGCAAAGGAGCAGCTTGGACACAGAATTGAATTTAGAGTCAAAAAGATTTCAGAATCTTCACTCTGACACATAATGAAATAGTACCCATTTTTTCTCCTCTGCCAAATTAGGATAAAAAATATGTGTACCAATCTCTTCATTAGTGTGATAAGAGCACGTTGCACGCCTTAAAGCAGATTATAAATATCAGTCATTATTACAGATTTTGGTTTGGATACCACTTACCAGTTTTCTTTCAGTCATAGCAACACCAGAATACCATCTACTAAAGCTTAGATATGACCTGAATCAGCTCACATTTAGCAGAAGTATATCTGTGTGCCCTAGTAAATAGGCCAAGGCCAATTAATCCATTGATTTGATTATCCTGGGGTTCAGTTCTATCAGCACCCACCCCAAATTCCCCACTATAACAATAAAGCCTAAATATCTGAAGCCAATAAAGGATTGGAATTTCATAAGAAAACTAGCAAAGAAATACATTATCTCTTCCAGGTCACTACAGACTAAATTTTTCACTCAATACACTATCTGTGGGAATGATGGTACAACCTAGAAGTCACTGTCCCTATGATGTTCTTTTTCACTTAACTCAGCTATTATAAAATAAGACACTTTTGAAAGACATAATTTACAGTTGTGAAATTTAGAAATGTATATCCTAAATCTATTACTGACTTGCTAAAAAAGAAGGGTTATCTTATTTTTTTTAACAATATGACAGTCACTAAGCATTCTCTAGACTACAATTACAGTAATTAAATTGTTCAGAACTGTATATATGCATGTTGTAAATTGCAATGGATGTACAATGAATATTGATCTTCATTGTACAACTTAATTAAAACTTGTCCTGGAGAAGCCACTAATGAATGTAATTAGAAGAAATGTTTGATACCACAGAGTTACTTTGGAAGACATTAATTAGGTAAAAGAAATTTTATGGAAAATGTTTTTAATTCATTGTCTTTCTTTTAGAGAAATTGATATCATTAGGCCCATAGATAACCTTCCAAGTTGACTTCTGTGTTTCATTGTCTAGTCCTGATAAATATAGGCTATTCCACCTACATAAGACTTCAGTTCATCTTGAAAAATTGCTCCTTCAGGGTCAATGAATATTTAGTCTGATTGTTAAAAGAATGCTTAGATCATTAAAGACATTAGCAATAAAAATGCAATTCAGGAAACTGCTCATTGGAACCAGTAACTGAATTGTCAATACAAATTTTATAGCTGCCAACTCTTACCCCCCCCAACCAAACAAAACAAAAATGAGATGTAACTAGATAACGTTCCATAGCAATATTAGACAATGATATAATTTTTAAAAAATAACCACCTATATCTGTGATGGTATTTGGAATGAAAGTATAAAAAAGCTAAACTGCTAAATCTTCCTCTTCTGTATTTCTGGGATGATTATAGGAGGAGATGATCTAAAGTAAAGGGCATCCTCAATATGTGCTTGCCTACCTTGTACTCATCAGTACCTTCAAAAACTCTTTAGCATATATCTATAATGCTTCTATGAGGCACTGTAATAGGTATGAGAATTCAAAGCAGAGATATAATCCAGACAAGTAGATAGATTAGAGTTCTTGGAGCCTGGAAGACTGGGATTAAATCCTGATTGTGACGTTTGCCAGCTCTGTGAGCTCTGCAAGTCATTTAAACTCTCTATATCTCAGTTGTCTCATACATAAAATGAAGAGAATTAGATTAAATGGCTCCTAAGATTCCTACCAGCTCTAAATCTGTTACCCCATGAACACAGATCAGGCATCAAGGAGCTTAAAATCTATTAAATGGAAATTGATTACATTAACCAAAACACATTTTAAAATGCAAGAAAACCCTCTTAGACTTAAGCCTATCTTTCACTGAAAACTTAGTGTGAATGTTTTTTTTTTATCCAAATGTGATTTTATTTTTATATGAAATTTACCATATAGAAACAACTTTTACCAGTGGGGTAGGTGCCAGTATTACTTGGAACACAGTCTTAATATCCTTGGGTCCCTGAGTAGCTAAATAACTTATCCATGCAGCTAGTGTCTGAAGTAGGACTTTCATTCAGCCTTGCTTGATTCAAAGGCTAGATTCTATCTGCAATAATACATCTCTCTTAGTATGAATTATGCATATTAACTAGTTTTCCTTTTCATACTCAAGTATATTTGAAAAGGGAAAGAACTGAGAGATGATTTTGGATTATGGGCTTCTTTGTTCGGCATCAGTTCTGAGTGGGATTTTGTAGTGGGAGACTTTAGGTAGCTCAATGGGAAACAGAAAGGCAGCCATGAAAAGAAATAGGAAGACATGATAAAGGGGTACAGAAAGACAACATGCCAGTGATGGAGCTGCTCTATCTTGTCATGTGATCTATGCCTTTGTCCCAGATGCCATCTGTAGGCTGCTGGTGCATGGTATTGTAATGGCACAATGGCAGATAATTCTACACTATTTTAAGTTTGACAAAATACTTTATGTACATCTCTTCATTTGGGATTCACAACAAACCTTTAAGATAGATACCAAAAGTTGATTAAGCCAAATTTTCCAGATAGAGAAAATGAGGATAAGATGGGTTGTAGGTTGTCCATAAAATCGTATAGATAATAAATATTGAAGACACATTTGAACCCAGGACTCTTTGACTTCAAGTTCAGAACTTTATCTACTATGCAAAACTGACTGGCGCATTATCACCTAGAATGGGGTAAGTCAATGCATATTGATGCAATGTATGAGCACTTATGTGTTTCAGGACAAACAAAGAATAAGTATTATTCTATGCCTTAATGAGCAATACAAATCTACTAGACCTCTCAAGAATGTATGGTTCAGCAAAAAGGAAGGGGAAGAAGATGAGAAGAAGAAGAAGGAGAAGAAGAAGAAGAAGAAGAAGAAGAAGAAGAAGAAGAAGGAGGAGGAGGAGGAGGAGGAGGAGGAAGAGGAGGAGGAGGAGGAGGGGGAGGAGGAGGAGGGGGAGGAGGAGGGGGAGGAGGAGGAGGGGGAAGAGGAGGAGGAGAAGGAGAAGGAGGAGGAGGAGGAGAAGGAGGAGGAGGAGAAGGAGAAGGAGGAGGAGGAGGAGAAGGAGGAGGAGGAGAAAAAGGAGAAATTGAATGGAATAACACAACTCCAGACTCTATGAAAACTCCTATATGCATCTCTTTTTTCCCATCTGACTTGACAAACTAATATTTTCAATTTCATCTGAAGATTAAAACTTTTGCCCTTTTCGCAAATTCATTCTTACCAAATAATTTATACTGAATCCAGCAAAACAAATTGACAGAAAGTTCAGTTATTCAGTGATATACGTATAACACAGTGCTGAAGGCCAAAATAAACTGTGTATGACATCATATAGGGTTGAGTCCATTAAAATAACATAATACAAGTTCTTTGCCTACATAATAATAAATTCTTCTGTTTGGTACTTATATTCATTCACAGATCAACTTCTAATTTTCTCTGCAGGGTGTTTTTATAATCTGTTCTAGTCAAACTCACCTACTTACTGTCTCCTATTTATAAAAAATATATAAATACTTTATTTCTCTCTTAACATCCATAGTTTGTTTTTGTTTGCTTTGCTCAAGTGCTTCCTTCTATATATGACTTTTCCTGATTCCCTCCTAAGTTAATATTGCCTTCCTCTAACAACATAACGGACCAAGTTGTTTATTTTTGTTTTTCCATCTCCTGTACTTAACAGAATGCTTTTCACATAATAAACACTCAACAAATTCCTATTTTGTGAATGAATTAAATGATTTTGCTTCCAGCAGTAAGGAGAGAAGTCACAATTTATCAGAGTTGTGGCTTGTGCCAAATGTGTGTGTGTGTGTGTGTGTGTGTGTGTGTGTGTGTGTGTGTGTGTAAGAGAGAGAGAGATCCTGTGAGTGCCAAATACCTTTTGTCAGTGTTTAAAATGCAGGGTGATCATTATTCTAGAAAAGAAAGTAAAGGACACCTGAAGAACACTTCTCCACTCTCTAAATAACCATGGAGAATGAATTTTTCCTTTAAAAACGTGGAGTAAGGGAAAGCTTCAATGAGAAAACAAAGTTGAAAAAAGAAAACATAAATGGGACTTTTGAACTATGTGGGGAATTTGAAGGTTGGCGAAATGTGACATGGAGGGGAAAAGGAAGATGGACTTGAGATGTTAAGTAGTTCTTCTTATTAATGACATAGATTAACTTTGCAAAGAAATACTGATGGATGTACAAATGTTTCGGGTACAGTTAGGGATTTTGAGCTAGAAGGGATCTTAAATACATAATCTAATCTTCACACTCTACCAATGAAGAACTAGTGCTAAAAAATGATGTCACAGAAGTAATAACTAGAAAAGGCCAAATTTAAACTCCTATCATCTGATTTTAGATCCAGTATTCTTTTCACTGTACCACAAGATCTTGCTAATTATTTTAAGTGTGAAAAAGTTATCATGACATGAAAAGGAAGTAGGGAACAGCGGCTATTGTCTCCCTAGTAAATATTGGATAAAAATCTTACTGATTTTGTAAGAATGACAGTTTTCATCTAGGCATTTGAGTTGTCTAGTGGATAGAATATTAGACTTAGAAATAGGAGGACCCAAGTTTAAATTTTACCTCAGAATTTAGTAACTCTGTGACTCTAATCAAGTAATTTAACTTACTTTAATAATGAGTAAACCCATTTCTTCATCTCTAAAGATGGAAATAATAACAAAGATGGAGTTATTGTAGGAATCAAATCAAATCTTAAAGTATTATATATAGACATTATTTTTCTATATTGTTATTGTAGTAATGATTATTTTGGTGATGAGAGTTGTTTCTGTGGTCATGGTGGGGACTGTTATGACTGTTACGAGATATATTCAGGACATGTTAGAGATCATTCCAAGAGTGGTCAAACCTAATGACTATTATACATGTCTAGTAATTTTCTTGGTCACAAATATCATGACCAGAAGAAAACCAGAAGGAATTCTTAAGGAAATTCAAGTTTGGGGCAAGAAATTGATAGCCATGAGGGGTAAAAAATTGCATTTTAATCATTGCTAACAAAGAATTTATTGGCTACCATAGAGAAAAAATATGTATTTCTGAGGTGAATATTTTAATCAATAGAATTTTTTGAGAATGGTATTTGGATTTCTGGATCATGTCTTTAAAATTGGAAAGATGGGCTAATGGTCAGTCATGGAGTATACTTTGTCAGATTATACTTTATTTTCTATCTATCATATATCTATTTAATAAATTACATTATGCTTTCATCTATATGTTTACTATATCTACAATCTATGAAGAAGTCAAATCATAGATCTATGTAATAATTAGTAGAAGACAAACAAATTAAAAATGTAGGAGTAACAAGAAAAGTGAGCTAAAGATCTCAACATGAAGAGATAAATGGGACTTCATAAATATCACAGAGAGTAGATGGAAAGAATCCATTACTAGACTATGGTTATAAAAGGTAAGCTAAAGGAAACTCAAAAGGGGAGTGGAATGTCATTATATATTGATTTATACTCATGCAGATATTTTAAAATCACAAGGATTGTGGTAGAGACAACTTGAATGCATACAAAATCCGAAACATTTTTTTCAGAGTTTACTACCAAGCACTTGCAAGGAAAGAGGTATGAAATGAAGGGTTAAAAAAAGACATCAAAGGCTCCATATGGAGGCATGGTATAGCAGTGATGAGCAGTATAAATTACCCTGTTAGCTGCTGGAAGTCTATTTCTGCCAAAAGCATAGCAGCTAATAATATATTGACTTGCTATAATGATAATTTAATCTTTTAAAAGTCAGAGAAATAGAAGAAGTTCTGCACTGGATTTTTACTAGTAGGAGGTACCGGTTGATGTAATGGAAATGATGAGAACTTTCCTAAGGGTGGTGGGAAGGAAATAAAATTATCACTTAATCTTAGAATTTGTGAGACCAATGGGAAAGAAAGTCATAGTTTGACATGTGGAATTGATTTTTGGATAAAATATGTCAATATTTGTGAGAACAGATAGGTGGAATCGAATGGCCTACAAGGTTCAAGAGAAGTTATCTTGGAAGGGAAGTTCTCAATAATAAGCATAATTAAAAAAAACATATACAGTGAAAAATTCTGATGAGGAGAAAGGGAAGTTGTTCAAAAAGACATCTTTCTGTACAATGAAGTCATTAACTAACTGAAATTTTAAAAGTTAAATAATAAAGATGGAAAAAAGCAAGTAACAATGGATGAATACAAAAATGTGCCATAGTCCTATAGAAGATCAATGGAGGTGTTAAAGCTCAGAATACACTGAAATTGTCAAGAAAATTAAGTATGAAATAAACTGTTTCTTTGTTAGTTTAAATCTATACTAGGGAAAATAGGATGATCAAAGAAGAATTAAAGTCACAATTATGTGAATTTGATGATAGTGACTGAACTGAGAAAAGGAATAATTTCTGAAATTTTCTTTTCTTTTTTTTTCCTGAAAAGGAGAATAATTACTGGAATGGAAAGTATAGAATAAAAATAGTTTAACAGAAAGTTGATTCCCTAAATTAAGTTAAAATAGAAATAAAGCACCTTGCTGCTCTGGATAAATTCAAGTCACTGGGCCAAGATGAATTCATTCTCAAGACAACAAAAGAAGGTAGATGTTACAAGGAGAATATGGTGGATGGCAGAGTCAGAATTCACAAAGTTCTTGAGGGTCTACATCGAATCTAAAAAGAGGACCCTTCACAGGAATAAATGTAAGGTCTCATCTTTATATACAAAAAATCAATTTCACAAGAAAAATACAGGAGTTATCAGAATATTGAAGTCATTTTAGTCTACGTCTTATACAAATTGGTTGAAGAAAATGGGAATGTTTAGCTTGAAGAACAATAGCTCCGTGTCTCTACATGATAGCTGTCCTATAACATTTGAAAGTTTTCATGCAGAAGGAAGGAAGCAAGGGCCTAGTATGTGTCAGCTATTGCTCTAAGTGCATTGCAAATATCTTATTTAATTCTCAAAATCACCCGGTGAGTACGTGATACTATTTTCCCTTTTTTTACAGATGAAGATGCTAAGGTCTCCAGAAGTTCAGAGTGCCCAGGGTCACACAGCTAAGTAAGATAGTAAACTGAATGTGAATGTAGATCTTCCTGACTCCAGGGCCAATGGTCCATCCATTATATCTCAAAGCAGCAGAAAAAACAAAAGCAAAGAAAAGAAACCAAACCAAACCAGGAGTATGCATGGAAATTGCCAAGTCATCTTGTGTTTATGTTTAATATTGGGGAGAAAAGTCCTAGCAATTAGAGGTATACAAAAATGTAATGGACTAGATTGAGAGGCAGTAGCTTTCCCTCCTTTGATGAACTTAAAGCATAGTTTAATCACAACTTATACAGAATTCCTTATTTTTGGGGGGGAAGATATTGGTTGGCCAATGATGTCCTTTCAAACTCTAAAATTCTGGGGTTCTGTTACTTACCTGCAGTGTCATTCATCTAGTTACACAGAGGTTTAGTTATTCCTGATGGAACTACAAGTCATAATCAAATTTCAAACAGTAAATTCTGACTTTTGAAGAAATGGAGAGATCTGTTTGGTGTACAAAGAGAAGCATAAATCTGAGGATCATATATAGCTTTATATTTTGTTCCTCCAAGGTTGGCACATTTTTAAACTATAGGCAGGAAATCACAGGGCATATACTTATCAATGCATATTTTGTCCTCAAATGTAAATTGAAACCAATGAAAACAATTAGAATAAAATGGAAAATGTATGCAAAGCTGATTCTATGTTTTGAGTGAAGCCTTACCCCAGTCCCTAATTATCTCTAATGCTTGATTGAAATATACAAAACTGCAAAAACAATCTATATAAGCATTAACTTTCTAGCCTTCAGGGTAGGATAAATGGTGATGAAGTCTGCACTTGTACCAAAGCCTTTTCTTTAAAATAACACACAAGGGGGTCATTTGCACATGCTCATATGGAACGTTTTCGCCAGGCCCACATGTATTAGGAACGGACAAACAGATGGGTGAGCCTGGAATAGTTCATCTACAATGAGTAGTGACTCAGATTTTCACTGAAAATTGTGCTAATCAAACAAACATTACCAGCGTTCATTTTGATAAAATCTCTGTAAACCAACTTATTTCTGTAGCTCATCCAGACAAAGAGGCGGGGCTAATATTTAAGTCACTTCATGGCATGGCATTTTTTCCCAATATCAATCAAATTTTGATCAACATGATCAAAGACACAATGGCCTAAGGTATCTAGTGGGGACATGTCAGCATTTTAGGACAATTATCTGTAACATGAAATATCCACTTGATTCTACATGAGTATAAAAATATCATCGGATTTAAAGTAGAGTGGGCTTGAGATTTCCAGGCAAGTTACTAAATCACCAAGCATAACTTAAAGGAATAGATTTAATCTGACTCAATTCTATTCTAGAGGAGTCACAAAAAGAGGTCTTTTTCTAGGGTCAACTTGAAGTTTTAGATCTATTGTGATCTATTCATAAATCACCCTAGAAGTATATGAAAATCAGAATTCTAAGTCTTCTCCAGCATGAACCAAAACACATACACACACACACACACACACACACACACACACACACACACACAAATTTATACCTTGAAGCCAAAGGAGGAAAGCCAAGTAAGCTGAACATCATTCTAATATATGTAATTTTGCTACTGGGTTATTATTACTTTTAAAATTTTATTGTGATACATCACTTAAATTGTTTAAAAGCTAATGGTAATCTTTACTTCCTGATCCCAAGCAAATCTGGCATTTTTAGAAAACTAAACACAACTTTTCTTCTTTCAAAATCTCCACAACCAATTTAAAAAATTGCTTAAAAGTCCAGTTGGTTGACCTGATTATCATGCTAAATGTAGTGCACAAAAAGAAATTAAAATTTCTATAATTCTAGATGTCAAAAAATGAAAAAAAGGCAAAGAAGTTCCACTTAACAAATACCTTCTCCTTAGACTCTACACGGAACCTACAAGATGAAATGTCTTGACAGTTGATTTCCCCAATTACTTGACTCTTCAGAACTCAGTTTTCAATCACCTTCTGAGCAGTCAATCTTTGGAGTCATTAACTTTCTCCTAGTGACTCATGGGATGAACACTTGGCATTCAGAAATGTATATGAAGCAATTACGCTGCCATTCACTAAAACATGTAGAGTATTAGGAAAAGGTATGGCATTTAAAAGTCACCTACCACAATATAAAAAAGTGAAGCTTCTTCACAGAAGAAGCATCTCTACTTGTTCCAAAATGCCTTCATTTGAAAGATCAGTGTCAAAACTTCATCCCTCCACTAAAATTCTCCTTCAATGCTTAATTGGGACATGGAATTCTGGAGAGATCTATCAATGGAGTGCAAGCTTTGGTATGCACAGTAAAGTATAAGCTAGTAAGGATGCGCCTGGCAAAGGCTTACTATAGGTATGAGAAGCAGCTTGGCTAAGTTAAAAGACACAACACCCACAAGACCTTTATATTTTGGTTTAGTTCTTGTCCACAGCAACTCTCAAATTGAAGGTACAGATATTAAAACCAACATCCCTATAAATGTAATTTTGACTTGTGGCTTTGTAATCTTTTAAAATCATTTCTTCTTTTACATTACTATGAATAGCCAAATAATGTATAAACCATTCTGTAAACTATCCTGTAAGTCTTAGGTACCTGACTTTATCTGCAGATTTGGTGAGATGCCTAGAATGCTATATTATTTTCATTCTGCCCTATTATGTGAGGAGAAAGTAGTACTTTTTGATAATGGCAGATCAGCAAACACCCTGGTACCCAGGAGCGCCTGCTGCAAAAGTTCTTAGATCTGCTTTTCTGAAAGGAAAGCAACTTTAAGAGGGGTAACAATCTTAATTACATATACCCACAGAGAAAATATAAGGAGGACCAACAGTCAGAGCTTCCAACTGCTTGACCATAGGCAATGCATGCATCTGTACCAGAGAGAGAAACACCAACCTCTGGGTTGTTCTTAAAATGACTGCCCAGAGTCTCATCTGGCACAGGAACCGTCTTCCAAAAATTAAACCCTAAAAGAAAACCTCACCTCAGAGTACATATATGTATGTGGGTGTGTATGCATATATATATATATATATATATATATATATATATATATATATATATATATATATATATATATATATATATATGTGTGTGTGTGTGTGTGTGTGTGTGTGTGTGTGTGTGTATATATATGCATACATGTGTGGGTACATATATATGTATATATACGTATATATGTATATATACACATATACATACTTTTTTCAGAGCTAGAGGGCACGACCTCTCCTGACCCAGTGCCTCATTAGCAATCAGCAAAATGTGTGGACCTTCATAGGAAACAAGCCTCCCCTAACCAAGCCTCCCTCAATAGGCCCACCTGAGGCTTATCAATGGATGGGGGATATTTTAAATTCCCATTACAAGTACATAGTATAAAATCATTTGGTATAGATATAGATACCCATGTGTATGTAGATAGATAGATAGATAGATAGATAGATACATATCTATATCTATATCTATCTCTATATATCTATATCTATCTATATATGTATATATATATACACAAATATACACATACATATATACATATGTTTGTATGTGTGGACATATACACATATCCATACATACAGGCACACATATTTATCATGTATATATGTACACATGCATACATTCATAGCTATGAACAAAGACAGATCATGCACACACACGTAGGTAAAAAACATATGAAAGATTTAGGGAATATGACAGAATTACGAAGAAAATCCAAAAGCCTTTAGTCCAATTAAGCTAGCAATAGCACGGCTATGTATTTTGGAAATTCAGCATATACATATGGATATGTATATAACATGTAGCACATATCATCCCTTGAAATCTGGATTTGGAACGGTTACAAGAATTCTGAAATCCTCGTAAAAACAACATTAATGCTATGATACTTTTGAATATAGGTTGTTTTCTTCCTTTTTCATTTTTTTATATGAAGGACATACAAGCACGACTGAATTTAAAATTACAGCACATTTAATCTATAACTAAGAAACCAACCAACAAAAAATAATTCCCCTTTTTTCATGCTTTCTCAAGGAAACACATGTGAAAAATGTATGATCAATAATGTTCAAAATGACAAAAAAATTCCCTACACCTATCATCCTCACAATAATGTTCACTAACAGACATTGATGAGACCAAGCTACACAAAATCTCTCCATTGTCACACCTTCAGTACCTCATTCCTTATATATCTATTTTGTCTATTTTATTGCTTTGATACTAGTCGTCATTTTCCTGTTATTTTTTCCTGCTGCGGTAAAAAATTTTTATAAACTTGTAAATCTAAAGTACTTCTGAATGTAGATGGCAGTCGAAATAATTCAGGAAATCAAAAACAAATGAAAGAATAACCCCCCAAAAGGAACCTAAGTCATTTTGGAAAACCTGGTTTTTATTAGTTACTTTCCTGGAGTCTAAAAGAGTGATGCCCAAAGAACAAGGAAAAAAGAATTCCATGTAAACAAAGGTTTACTCAAGGATAGTATTTTTTATTAAAAAAAAAATGTGTTTTAAAGAAAGAAAAAACAGAGAGGGAGAAAATCTGAATGCAGGAACAGGAAGACATCAGTTACTTCCCTGTTTCTGTAAAGGGGCATCACTAGAGGCTTCTAGAGAAAGGGTGGTAACTCTGCTTTGTAAAACACAGGAAATGATTATTGAAATACAGTGAATTACCTAAGGTCAAATAACTAGCTGATGGTAAGGCTGAGACTTTCACTCAGGTCCCATATTTATAATAGGTGACAGGTGGTGAACAACTCTGCCCTTTTTGTACTTGGTCTGGTCATTTACTATTGTGAGAACGTCAAGAATTTCTTAACAGCTCTTAGGCTACTCTGTTTTGACTAATACATACAATGCAAATCTCATACAAAGTCAAATCCCCAATAGCTTAGCCCCAGAAGTACTAGGCATTTCTTCTATTATTTATGGCAAAGAGAAGATTGAAGGGGGAGAGGGGGAATGTATAAAGAATGTCTCAGGGTATTGAAGATCAAGAAGTAGTCTTGCTAGGCAAGGGAGTTGAATACAATAAAACAGATTCACTGAATCATCATGAAGAATACATCTTAAAATCATCTTGTCCAATGCCCTAATTTTTGCCTATGAGGAAAATGACATCCAGAAAAATGAAATAGCACTACCTGATTCCTTGTCCACCTCTGATGAAGTCTGTTCCTTCTCATATAGTATTTCCTATTATATACACATAAACCTCTTTAGACTTATTGTATTCTACCATGTATCGTACTTAATTGTGTTTATCTTTTTTCTTCCTGTCCCCTCTTTTAGGCATGACTTTTGTTGATTTTCACCATTGTATGTGTCATATTTTTCACATGGGCTTAGACAGACTAGGCACTCAATAATTGTAATTGATTTGAATTGAATAAAATGAACTGAGCTGAATTGAGTTGAATTGAATTAAAGATACATACTTAAAGATCTTCAGCAGCAGCCCAGGTGTCTTGACTCTCAGTCCAATGTTCATTCTACCATAGCATGATGCTTCTAATGAGTTCTCCACATAAATATGAATCCTCAGTGATGTAACAGTAATGATGGTGAAATAGGAATAATATAATCTTAGTATTTCCTAATCTTAGTATTCTTTCCTTCCAGAAGGCCACTCTCTACCATAGTACTATCTGGTATAATAATGCACATTTCTTTTTAATGCAATCATTTTGGTATATTAAAAAAGTATCTACTCCTTTATACAGTGTATAGTATATATACTATACAGCACACCCACCATAAATATTCCTCCAAAAACAGATTCCTTTAAAGGGAATTTATGGAAAAGAGCAATGGGATATAGGGGAAAATATTTTATATTTGGCATGAGAGAATCAGGGTTTAGAAGAGCTCTACTGCTTACTAGCTTGTGACTTTAGGTGAATTAACTGGTCTGAGGCTTAGCTCCTCATGTATAAACCAAGAAGGTTGAACTAGATCATCTCTAAGCTCCCTCCAAGCAATAAATCTATGATTTTGAGTCATAGATTTTTACAGATGATTATTTAAGTATGGCAACTAGGTCATGATGGGGATACAGTTTTTGAGCTC
Organism: Notamacropus eugenii; assembly: GCF_028372415.1. Classification (NCBI taxonomy): domain Eukaryota; kingdom Metazoa; phylum Chordata; class Mammalia; order Diprotodontia; family Macropodidae; genus Notamacropus; species Notamacropus eugenii. The sequence continues at coordinate 118,283,053 of NC_092877.1, forward strand.
AGAGTCAGGAAAACTCATCTTCCTGAGATCAAATCTGACCTCAGAAAATTAGTAGCTGCATGACTCTGAGTGGCTTGCTTAACCCTATTTACCTCAATTTTCTCATCTATAAAATGAGCTGGAAAATGAAATGGCAACACACTCCGGTATCACTGTCAAGAAAACCCCAAATGGGATCATAAAGAGTCAGACAAGAATGAAAAAAGTGACAGAACAACAAAAAATTATTTAGGTATGAGTTGGACAAGGTCCCTTACAACTTTGAAATTCTTTGAAAATCATGTAATACGGGGGAGGAGCCAAGATGGTGGAGTAGAAAGACACACATATACTAGTTCCAAACCCACAGCCCATAAAATACCTGTAAAGAAGACCTCCCAACAAATTCTGGAGCAGCAGAAGCCACAGAACAATGGAGTGGAGGAGATTTCTGTTCCAGAGAGACCTGAAAAACTGATGAGAAAGGTCCGTCGTGCACTGGACCTGGAGCAAAGCCCAGCCCTGCTTTGGCCACCTGGCACCTAGAGGAGCAGATTCGAGCAGGCTTCAGGAACAAAAATCTCCAGCAGCCAAACAGGTCCCTCCACCCACAGGCATCAAAGGGCAGTGAGAGAGTCTTTTTGGCTGGCCAAGAGGAGAGCAGGGTGTCTCCATAACTCAGGCCCCCTCAGGAGGCAGCAGCAGAGGCAGCAGTGGACAAGGGCTCCCAAAGCAGGCAGGAGCCCAGATTCATTGTTGAAGGTCTCTGCATAAACCCCCTGAGGGAACTGAGCCCTGTGAGGTGGCCTTGCCCCAACCTGAGCACCTGAACTTAATCTCACACTGAATAGCACCCCCCCAAAGCCCTGAGGCTAGGAAGCAGCATTTGAATCTCAGACCCCAAGCACTGGCTGGGAGGATCTGGAGGTGAGGTGGGGGTGGAAAGAAAACTCAGAAGTCAAGTAACTGGTTGGGAAAATGCCCAAAAAAGGGAAAAAAAAAATAAGACTATAGAAGGTTACTTTCTTGGTGAACAGGTAATTCCTCCCTTCCTTTCTGATGAGGAAGAACAATGCTTACCATCAGGGAAAGACACAGAAGTCAAGGCTTCTGTATCCCAGCCCACTAAATGGGCTCAGGCCATGGAAGAGCTCCAAAAGGATTTTGAAAATCAAGTTAGAAAGGTGGAGGAAAAACTGGGAAGAGAAATGAGAGAGATGAAAGAAAAGCATGAAAAGCAGGTCAATACCTTGCTAAAGGAGACCCAAAAATATGCTGAAGAAAATAACACCTTTAAAAACAGGCTAACTCAATTGGCAAAAGAGGTTCAAAAAGCCAATGAGGAGAAGAATGCTTTCAAAAGCAGAATTAGCCAAATGGAAAAGGATGTTCAAAAGCTCAATGAATAAAATAGTTCTTTCAAAATTAGAATGGAACAGATGGAGGCTAATGACTTGATGAGAAACCAAGAAATCACAAAACAAAACCAAAAGAATGAAAAAATGGAAGATAATGTGAAATATCTCATTGGAAAAACGACTGACCTGGAAAATAGATCCAGGAGAGATAATTTAAAAATTATGGGACTACCTGAAAGCCATGATCAAAAAAAGAGCCTAGACACCATCTTTCATGAAATTATCAAGGAAAACTGCCCTGATATTCTAGAACCAGAGGGCAAAATAAGTATTCAAGGAATCCACCGATCCCCTCCTGAAAGGGATCCAAAAAGAGAAACTCCTAAGAACATTGTGGCCAAATTCCAGAGTTCCCTGGTCAAGGAGAAAATATTGCAAGCAGCTAGAAAGAAACAATTCAAGTATTGTGGAAATACAATGAGGATAACACAAGATCTAGCACCTTCTACATTAAGGGATCGATGGGCATGGAACATGATATTCCAGAAGTCAAAGGAAATAGGACTAAAACCAAGAATCACCTACACAGCAAAACTGAGTATAATACTTCAGGGGAAAAAATGGTCTTTCAATGAAATTGGGGACTTTCAAGCAATCTTGATGAAAAGACCAGAGCTGAAAAGAAAATTTGACTTTCAAACACAAGAATGAAGAGAAGCATGAAAAGGTAAACAGCAAAGATAAGTCATAAGGGACTTACTAAAGTTGAACTGTTTGCATTCCTACATGGAAAGACAGTATTTGTAACTCTTGAAACTTTTCAGTATCTGGGTAGTGGGTGGGATTACATGCGCACACACACACACAGAGACAGAGAGCACAGAGTAAATTGAATAGGATGGGATCATATCTTAAAAAAATGAAATTAAGTGGTGAGAGAGAAATATATTGGGAGGAGAAAGGGAGAAATGGAATGGGGCAAATTATCTCTCATAAAAGAGGCTGGCAAAAGACTTTAGTGGAGGGAAAAAGAGGGGAGGTGAGAGAAAAACATGAAGTCTACTCTCATCACATTCGATTAAAGGAAAGAATAAAATGCACACTCATATTGGTATGAAAACCTATCTTACAACACAGGAAAGTGGGGGAGAAGGGGATAAGCAGGGTGTGGGGGATGGTGGAAGGGAGGGCAATGAGAGGAGGGAGCAATGTGAAGTCAACACTCTTGGGGAGGGACAGGATTCAAAGAGAGAATGGAAGCAATGGGGGTCAGGATAGGATGGAGGGAAATATAGTTAGTCTTACACAACATGACTATTATGGAAATCATTTGCAAAACTACACAGATATGGTCTATATTGAATTGCTTGCCTTCCAAAGGGAATGGAAGGGGAGTGAGAGATGAAGAGAAGTTGGAACTCAAAGTTTTAGGAACAACTGTAGAGTACCGTTCTTGCAACTGGGAAATAAGAAATACAGGTAATGGGGGATAAAAAGTTATCTGGCCCTACAGGACAAAAGAGAAGATAGTGACAAGGGAAGGGAGGGATGATAGAAGAGAGGGCAGATTGGTGATGGGGCAATTAGAATGCTTGGTGTTTTGGGGTGGGGGGAGGGGACAAATGGGGAAAAAATTTGGAACCCAAAATTTTGTGAAAATGAATGTTAAAAGTTAAATAAATAAATTTTAAAAAAAGAAAATCATGTGATAAGTTGATTATAACTAAAAATTAAAATAAAATCAACTGTCTTTGTGTTTCAATGGTAGATTCTTGGTCACAATAGAGGAGCTTGATTAGATGGTCCTAAAGTTCTTTTCAGGTCTGTATCTGTGATCTGTTATCTATAGAGAGAACATTATGGTCAATTACCATGTATAATTACATATTCAAATAATTAGGAGAGTGAGATAGGATATATTTTGTATAAGTCGTCCCTAATTTATGAAGGCTTAAGGTAGAAATAATCCATACGTATAAAGGGAAGTGAGGGAAGTCTAAACCAGAGACCTTGCCTTCCTCAGTGTAGCCAAAGCTTCCCCTTATTCACCAATTCAGAAAAACTATGGAGTGAATGACCAAGATTCATGCATTTTGTAATGTGAAAATAGTAGTCTGCAGAAATTCTTTCTTGTGCAGAAATCATGTATACGTAAGAATATATGTACATGTGCATCTGCATGTGTAAGCATGTATGTATCTATCTATACACATGTGTATTGCATGGTTATTCGACAAGATAGGGGAAATGTGTTCTACTTAAGAAATAAAAATAAAGTTGAGTTTCTGACACATTCTATTCGTACCTTCTTTTCTATTCCCACCCAGGTATTGTCTTTGTCCTCTGACAAAAATTACTGACAGCAAAGCCACTGGAACCATAAAAATAAAGATTCATTCCTGAGCTCCTGATTTGAAAACGATTTTTTTTTCAGATACATTGCTATAAATAGGTAGGTACTGTTGATATAGCTCTATTTTTATCTTACTTCTTGTATACTCTAAGCTAAATAGGCTTGAACCTTTATAAAAACAACATCACCAAACACTCATGACAGTATAATTTTGCTCTTTAGATCCTGACTATGAACAAAAAATCATTCCCTTCTATTTCAAATATGTCCAACTCTTCTTGACCTATTTGGGGTTTTCTAGGCAACGGTACTGAAGTGCTGTAATGTGAGTGAAAGATCTTCCCCCAGTCATTAACAGGCCTCAGCTGAAGCCCATTGAGGGAAGCTTGATTAGGGGAGGCTTGTTTGTAGGAAGGCCCACACCTTTTGTTAATTGTTAATGAGGCACTGGGTCACAAGGGTTCTGACTCCCTCTGGCTCTGAAAAGTGTATACATACTCTGAAGTGAAGTTTTGCTTTGGGGGCTTATTTGGAAGAAGGTTGGTGGGCAGATGAGACTCTAGGAAGCCATTAAGGAGCCCCCTTCCTTCCCCACTTGAAAACCCAGATGTCTGTGTTCTCTCTCTGGTAAATATGTATGTAGGTAATGGTCAGGCAGTTAGATCTGTCTGTTGATCTGTGGTGTATGTATTGCTTATTGTCAGACAGTTAGAAGCCCTGTCCATCTTTGTTTCTTTGCTTGTATTTTCTCTGCTGGTTAAAGAAGATTGCTGACCTTTCAAAAGTTGTTTTCCTTTTAGAAATGCAGATTTAAGAAACTGTGCTAGCAGGCCATTCTAGATGTGTCAGGGTGCTTCCAGCTAGAAGTGCCTTGCTATTTTCTTCTTTGGTTCACTTTAGAGATGAGAAAACTGAGACAGAATTAAGTGACTTGCCCAGGGCCACATAACTAGTAAATGACATGATTTGACAGGATTTGAACTCAGGAAGATAAATCTTTCTGACATCAGGGTCAATGTTCCATCCACTATATGACCTAGCTACCCCTCTAAATAGATTTATCTGTATCTATCTACATATACATAATTATAGATAAAAATAGTTATACGTTTTTACCACAGAGATAAACTTTCAGGATATAATCTATTCATAAATTCCATACTGTCTAAACTGTATTTCTGAACATACTTCAGTGAAGTAAAGATCTCCAATTTCACTGTGCTCTATGCTCCCTCTAATGATACTGGCAAAAATCCCTCTATCACATAATAAGTGGTCTTACTGAGTTTTTGTGTCTCAGAGAGGACCTTTAATTCCTTTACCCACTGCATGTTCTTTCCAAATTTTGAATATGCAATATAAAATGCAATGAATACATGTACTATGGCTTGTGTTTTGACTGAGGACATAGTCCTCAAGAAACTAGAATTACTTGCATTAAAGCATGGACCCAAAAAGTAGGAGTCTAATGAAAAATACCTATGTGTGCCTGTGCTCTGTATATATCTGTATATGCAAATGCCATAAATTATTAACATAATTGCTAATGTTTAGCAATAAATGAACGTCCAGTGTTACCTTACTAATCTCTTGCTTTACCCTGAGAGGTTCCTCAATAGCCAACATAAATTAAAAATCAAAAAAGTTACCTCTCCTCTAGCCCACATATGTGAACTATTTCATTTACCATATTAATCAATAAAGACATTTTTTCTGAAATTGAAGATATCTCAGGTAAGTGCTTTCCAGTATTTTCTTTGACATGAATATTTGATAGTCCTTCTCGATAATGTCCAGCAATCACCTATTTATTAAACATTGGCTCTTTGTGCATGCATGGAGATATATATATATACATATACGTGTCTGTGTGTGTGTCTATGTATGTATATGTGTGTGCATATGTAATAGAAAATATAAAGGTGGACCCAGGTTACTATGTTGAATATGTTTTAACAAAATGCTTAAAGAAGTTCATTAAATTATGCATTGACTACTAATATTCATAGGGAAATGATAGCTCAAACTAAAATTACATGAATCAAATTGTTAAGCGAGATCTTCAGTTCAAAAGACTGACAAGGATCTAACTTTTGTTTGAGAACTTTGCAGTTCTTTGTAAACGTTATTTTTCAAAGTTTGGATTATGAGATATAAAAGTGTAACAAACATCATACTGTAAAAAAGACTTAAGAACCAAAAATGCTTGGAGCATCTCTTCGTATTTCTGATTGTTAACAAGATCATGTGTTCACATCCTGCCTCCCATTAGAAAAAATGTAACATTTAAAACATGTCAACTCCATATTGGTATTATATGAATTAATCAGGAAGAAAAATCTTTCATTTCTTAGTTATTAAACATCAAAGGAAGAACAGCAGAAAAATAGGCCAATGATATATGACAGATTTTTATCTTAGCTATCACTGTGGGAAAATTCCCACATGCAATTTGATAACTAAAATTCTCCAACTTAGAATGATTTTCTGTCCCTGTTTGCCTTTAATTGTCCCAATTTGGAAATCAGAAAAGCTAAAAATTCTTCTAGGCATCATTTTTGTTTATATAAGGGAAAAATTGTCCATTCTGGTTTCTTTTTCTCTTGCTGTATATTCTCCCTATTTGGATCTAAAGATTTAGTTTCTGGAATTTAGAGAATTAAGCTTTGAATAGATAAATGATGGATAGATGAGAGAACAGATCAATAGAAACAGAACTGGATAGGCATGAATAGCTTATAGACACATACAAATATACCTATATAATTTATGCAAATGTGGCTTCTGATATTTAATAAAACATAGGCCTGGACAAGTAACTTTTACTCAAATAATCAATTAGCATTGTATACATGTATAGCAAATATACACATGAACAACTAATGTAAATATAGGGAATGCAATGTGTATTCATATATGACATATTATGTCACATTAGTTTATATTATGATATATCATGTGTGATGCTTTACATCATACTATATCTTATTATTACTTTAATCATATGCTTAATGTTTAATGCCCTCCCCTCTAGAAGCAAAAGCTTTAACTCTTTGGTAGGAACTGTTAAAAAGTAGTGAGGTTATATTAACAATGCTAAATATTGAAAGTAATTTCTCCATTCCCCAGACCTAAGATTTATTTTGCTGATACTTCTTTCCTTGTTGATGCTCTTAGGGGCAGCTAGGTGGCACAATGGATGAACTACAGGGCTTGAAGTCAGGAAAACTCCTCTTCCTGAGTTGAAATCTGACCTCAAACACTTATTAGCTGTTTGACCATGGGCAAGTCACTTATCTCTGTTTGCTTCATGTGTAAAATGAGTTGGAGAGGGAAATGGCAAGCCACTCCAGTATCTTTGCCATGAAAATTCCAAATGGGTTCACAAAGAGTTGGACACAACTAAAATGACCGAAAAACAACAACTCTCCTTTCTAATATATTTGCATACATGAAATCTTCTTAATCTGGTCCTTTGGAGAATGCAAAAGATTCAAATTATCTAATTGTTTTAAGGGACCTTAGAGAATTTTTGTCTAACTTTTACCTGAAAAATATTCCTCTACACTCTATTAGTATGTGATGCATTCTTGAAAGCTTCCTCTTCCTCTGGAGGCAGCATCTCCTTTAACATTCTAGGGTTTGTTATCCTACCTTTTCTTTTCTTAACCCCTTTGAAATCTCTTTATATTGTATGGTAGACTATGCCTGGTTTTCCTTTCTATCTCCCTTCTAAAGTCAGATGGAGTGGTCACTTTCTCCCAATGAACCCATCAATTCCCCACCAGAAACCAATTTTTTTTCCCTTATTGGGGAGAATCAAATCCAGAACAGAAGTTCCCATTGACTCCTCCACATTTTAGAGGATGGAACGAACTGTCACTGAAGAAAATCTATTGAAGTGCAACATCATTCACTGTTTTGCTTTGAACATACAGTTTTTCTGTAGATATCCAGAAAACTTATGTCCCCTCATTACCAGTATATTGGACTTTCAAGCAGTATATTCCCTATAGTAACAAAAATTATTTTAGTGACCACAAAAGAATGAAATTTGACCAAAGGTAGAGGTTATAATTTAAAATTTAAAGTCCTTAGGACACAGTGATTAATAAAAGCAAACTGGATGATATATAAGCTTAAAAATAAACTACACCTGGATCATCTTCCAAAATTTTGCCAGTCTCTGTTTCATATATGTAAAGCAAAAGAAATAAAAAAAGATTCAATTTAGGTCCAGAAAGCCTGGGTTCAAATCCATGTTATAATACCATTATGACCATAAACAAATCACTTTAATTCTCTAAAATGTAATTTTTTAATTTGCAGACTGAGGGGACTGAACTAGATAATCGCTTCCAAATTTGACCTTCTGTTGTGTTAAGAAGGGTGACATAATAAGAGACTGAAAAATGAAACCAACCTCCCTGACAAGTTCTATAGTGATCAAATACTTTGAAACAACAAGCAAAGCTTACATTCTTTGAAAATATATATGAATTTGTCCTTATGACCATAAAAGTCTAAACATGTTCCCCTTGGTCAAAAGGGCAATAAGCAATCAGTTATCAAGTGTCTACTATATGGCAGACTGAGGGATATTAAGGCAAAATTGTTCCTACCCCAGCACTTATGTGATTTTAGAAGTCTCCTTTTGTCACCTTATCAAAATGATGAAAATGGACATAATAACGTGCTAAGAAAATCCATTATCATCATCTATATGACTTGGAAGTATGTTGGGATTCTTCTGCAAATACCCAAGAAAGACTGTTGAAAGCAAATACTTGGCTCCAATGGGGCTTGCACTATGAGATTGACTTGTTGTATTGGTGCCAGCCCGGATACACCTGCAAAGCTTGTCTTTCCACTCAGCACACATGAAACTGCATCCTGGAATGAGGAAAGACAGTCATTGCAAAGTAACTAAATCATCTTTCTTTGAAAAAAAATTCAACAAACTCTATTCCAATTCTTATGATTCACCTCACCCCTCCAAAAAAAGACTTCTGCTTACTTTAAAAAAAAAAATCTCCTTTTTACCCTCAGTGATTAGAAATCTTGATTCTGAGCAGAAATCAGCAAACCTATGATGGAAAGGCTGCATGGTAGACTAAAAAGAACTCTGCATTTGGGAGGAGAAACCTGGATTGGGGCCTTGGCTGTATTTGTTACTGTCTTTGTTATTTAGGTCAAGCCGCTTCAGATTTCTGAATCTCAATTTTCCTGATTTCTTAAAGGGCTGGACTAGCTGATTTATTTAGTTCTAGGTATGTATGTGTATGTGTGTGCATATATGTACATGTATATGTATACACATGTACCTCACACACACGCTTATTTGTTCATCTATTTAGTTAAAACCATCCCACCTAATTTCTTGGCTTCTTTGATTGACTACAGGAAACCACTTTCTCTTTCTGTAGACAGGTGTAAAAATACCAACGATAACAGCTTATGTAACACTTTATCTTTGTAAAGCACTTTACACATATTATTTCATAAGATTCTCACAAAATCTTGTCAGAGTCACTACAATTTTCTCCATCTTACAGATGAGGAAACTGAGGCTGAGAAGCTAAGTAACCTTTCTAGTTAGTAAAGCTAGTATCTAAAGAAAAATTAAAATTCAGTTCCTTCTAACTCCAAATCTGACACTTCAACTAATATCTACCTAACTGCCTCTGACCAAGGTCTGGGAGTGGAGATGACAGTCAATTTTCAAAAACAAAGATGGTACCAGAAGAATCAGAGAATGTTTAAAAGTATTTACTTAAGCTGCAGGACTGCTAAATTCTGGCTCACACCAATCAATTGTTTGATTATGGTCTAGTCCTTCTGGTATTTAAAATCAATTGCTCAAAATAAATAATTAGACAAAGACAGGCTAAATCCAGGCAGAGGAATACTGAAAACAAACAAGCTTCCCAGAGAACTAAACTATCAGAGACAAATATTGAAGTCTGCCAGCATAACTACTTGAAAAATGTATGGCTGAGCCAAATGCTTTCCTTTCTGTACTGCCTAGCACACAAATCTTCCGTTGGTCATATCAACAGAAAAAAAGACATGACATGAATAATTATGCTAAGCTATTTTAAAAGAATGAGAGAAATACCACTATCAACTATGAGCCTTTTTCAGAATTACATTAAATCCACAAAGATATATTCCCCCATTCCCAAACTAGTAAGAGGCAAGAGATAGGGAGAAAAATAGTGTCGTTACTTTCTACATTTGTTCCAAGGAGGTTTTTTCTTTTAATCTTTGAAAAAAATGTACACCATGGTAAACATTTGAGTATGAATGAACCACTTGATCAGGTGTTAAAAAGCTGTAGGTACTCTCAAAGTAACCTCACTACAATGAATCTTAAAATAAGAACAAAAATGAATTTTCTTTAAAATTCTACTGAATTAGATATTTGTTTTTTAAAGATTAGTTGTAAGCTATACAAGCTATAACATTAATTTCCACATCTGGATATCTGTATGAACTTTATTTTAAAAAGTCAAGCTATTGATCAATGAGTCATTACTGGGGTAGAATAACAAGAGTTTTGTCCCAGGAAAGAGACTGATTGAGAAAAGAAAATTTGCACTGGCGTGGGGAATTTAACAGTCAGTTGGTAATCCTCAAAGACAGCAAATATGAAGAAGACCTCATGACTAAATGAGGATGACAGTATCACCAAGGACAGCCTTCTTACAGAATTTTGAGAAAGGAAGAAGGAATAGATTCCAGCTTTAATACCATGACATTTTCTGGAGTTCTGTCTAAAGCTGAGCCTGGGGGAACCTAGTAGTGAGGAGGCTGGCCTAGCCCTCACATAGCAGATAATCTCAATGTAAAGGTCAGGCAAACATTCAGATTGCTACAGAGCACACCTCAGTGAGGCAGGGAAAGATGGAAGCTTGGAGGCTGGAAATGAAAAAAATCCCCTCATCCTCTAAGCCTCTTTCTTCCCTCCATTAATTAGCCTGAAGAGAAGAATTCCAGATGGAAAAGGCAGGGAGAGGAAGTTCTGTTTTTGAACACTCAAGACCTTTATATCACTTCTTCTATCTCAGAATTTTTTTTTCCTTTCTCCTGAAGTCTTCTTTTCCCTTTTGCTTGCATCTCAAAATTTCCCAAGGGCTTGAGGTTTGAACAAAAAGATCACTCTGGAAATATGAAAATCAGGGAAAAGGCAGAAACATTCCACAGAAGAAAGGTCAGTCATGCCAAGAGAAGTACTCCCTAAATTCATTCAGCTAAGTGCATAGAGCTGGCTCTGGAGTCAGGAGGACCTGAGTTCACACCCAGCCTCTGACACTTAGTAGCTGTGTGAGAGTCTGTATTTCACCCCAATACATTATCTGAGAAGCTGCTTTATCTCAAATTGTCTTCCTTACACAAAAGTTCTTTTCCTCCCCATCTCTGGAAACAAAATATCTGTATATACAAAGGTGGCATTGTGTATAGAATACCTGGCCTAAAGTCAAGAAGACTCATCTTCCTGAGTGCAATCCTGACCTCAGACACTTATCAGTTGTGTGGCTGAGCAAGTCATTAACCCTGTGTGCCTCAATTTCTTCATCTGTAAAATGAGCTGGAGAAGGAACTAGCAAACCACTTTAGTATCATTGCCAAGAGAACCCCAAATGGGATCACAAAGAGTTGGACGTCATTGAACAGCAGCGACAATAAATTCATGGAGGAAAAAAATGCAGAAAAATCATGGTCTTGCCAAATAAGATTGATTGTAATTAGATGGTAAATGGTGAGGCAATATGTTTCAAAGGGAAAAAAGGTTGGCTTTGGAATCAGAGAACCCAGGTTTGAGTCTTAGATACATTAAAATTATTGCTTGTTGCTTGTCTGGCTTGAGGCAAGACCCTTCATTTTCCCTTTGCCTCAGTGTCTCATTTTATGAATAATGGCCCCAGTACATACAGATGGAGAGGAGGTGTCTGTGTGAAGGGCTCAGGACTTGGGGATGAAGGAAAGGTTAACATAGACCAAAGCTTACCATTCTACACTCACCTTTTATAAATCAGCCCTTCTGAATTTCAAGTGTGAAGAAACAACTATGCCTTTATGATAGCTAGATCTGAAGGTCAACTTAAACAGTAAACTACTTAACAATCTTTCTTTGGTAGTATCTATAGTTTCTTTCCCCATGTAGGAGGGACTGCCCTTACCCTAAACATGTGAGAGTGCCTTGTATGGTGTGGTGTGTGGTGCTTGCAATGGCAAAGAAAAAAAACCCTGCTGTTTATGGCTCTGGCTTTTAAATTTAATTCATTTTTAAATAATGCATTAAGGCAGCTAGATGGGACATTGGATGCAGTGCTGGACCTGGAATAAGCAAGACCTATCAGTTCAAATCCAACATCAGATACTTAGTAACAAACAGACCTAGGAGTCAAATAGTTATGCAGTTAGGGTAAAAGTAACTGACTCTGGGTAAATCTGCTTCTTTGGGTTCAAATATCACTGCAGATGGTGGCTACAGCCATGAAATGAAAAGGCACTGACTCCTTGGAAAGGAAACTGTGACATATCTGGACATACTAAAAAGCAGAGACATCACGTTGCCAATAAACAGCTATATAATCATAGCTTTGGCTTTTCTAGTACCAATGTAAGGCTTTGAGAGTTGCAATATAAGGAAAGCTGAGCACTTGAAATCAATCATTTCCAGAAAACTTGACAGTGCCTTGAACAGCAAGTAAATCATTCAATATTAAAGGAATGAATTCAGGCTATTCACTGGAAGATCAAATACTAAATCTGAAGCTTAAGTTACTTTGGTTACATAATGAGAAGATGGAACTCATTGGAAAAGACTGATGTTGGGAAAGATTGAAAGCAAAAAGAAAAGGGCATGGCAGAGAATGAGATGGATAGTGTCACAGAAACAATGACCATGAACTTGGACAGACTAAGAGATAGACAAAGAGTCTGACATGATTGAACAACAACGAAACAGATGTTAATCTGCCTTCATTTCCTTCATTGTTACAGAAAGAGAGAGAGAAACTACAATAATAGCCTTTAATACCTAGAATTGTTATAAGGACAAATAATATTTCTAAGTGCTTTGCAAAGTTTGAAGTACTATACAAATGTTAGCTATTTTCATCATCACCTAAAGATTTTCATGGTGGTTACCTTGTGAATCTGCAAAAGTATAATTATCTTTATTTTATAGATGAAAAAACTGATAGTTTCATCTATAAAGCCTATAGGAAACTAAACCGACTTTTCCAAGGGTAGTTAATATTCAAGAAAATTAACCAAACCCTTCTGACTCCAAATCCAGTGATCTTTAACCTATACCAAACTATTTACTATTTGGTAAATATCAGTACACTAAAGAATGAAGGAATAACTAACCCCTAAATGAAATTCTAAATCATGAACTTTCTAAAATATTTACTTTCCATGGTTTTTTTTCAATAAAGTAGCAAAGAAAAAAATTGGCAGCATCTAAATTTTCATGGATTTCTCTTAATAATTCTAATCCATATACATCATAGAAAAATATCCGGTTATTTTCTTCTTTTTCAACATTTTATTGAATTCTATCAGATAAGCAGAGAAACAGCTAAGAATTTCAGTTGATAGAAGAATGAATCTGGAGGCAAAAGGACTTGGGTTCAAACCCTGACTCAGTCATTTACTCATTGTGCTAACCTGGGCAAAACTTTCGATTTCATTTAGCCCCTGTTTTCTCAGATGTAAAAGTGGGACAATAAAAGCACTTTATTCCCAGATTTTTTTTTTTGGAGGATAAAACAAGATTGTTTAAAAACTTTAAAGTGCTATATAAAAACCTTAAAGTGCTTATTTGTTTTAAATATAATAGAGATATACAATTTTAAATAAATATTTAACTGATGAGGCATTATCTTTTATATAATAGTTACTACCCAAGAATCACCTACCACCAATTACCTTCTCCCTGTCAAAATAAAAGTTAAATAAGCTGATACAATTTCAAATTATTAAACAGATGACCTTCACTACAGGTCTGCCATAAGTTATCTGAAACAAGTATTGGCCACTGTAGTTAATCTCATTTCAAAGAAATAGTTTACATAAGAATGTAAATTCCCTAGAGAAAACCATTCCCTTATCCTTTAGTGTTAATCCCACAGCATTGTAGATGCTCACCTCTTCCATCCTACCATCCAAAGTTTGTATTTACACCATCTAAATGATTTGGTGGAATTAAAATGAAAATGGCTTTTCGGCCTAAAACACTGAGAAATCATAGGATGTGTATTGAAGTTGGAAGAGATCTGAGGAGGCCATTGTACTCCAAACCCTCATTTTAAAAATTAGGAAACCAAGAAACAGACATTAAATGACTTGTCCATTTTAGTAGAGGCAGTAAATTATGATCAGGGCAAGAAGACACATAAATGCTGAACATACTTTTTTCTCACAGCAGAACATGTCAGTTTATCTAATTGTAACTTCCTTGGCAAAAATCATATCTATAATCTAAGTTATACAGGTAAGAGACGTAATACAATTATAGAGAGTTCATCTATATTTCTACGTTACATGTCAATGATTTGTCACAAAATATGTATTTCATTTGAAATATGGTATTAAATTTTCATTTTCTTACAGGTTTTATCTATTTTGGAATTTAAGAAAGGTATAAGCAACAGATTTGTATGGTCAAAACAAACAAAAAACAACAAAATCATAATGTAAAAATATATTAAAAAGTTACTATTTATTAGCTTTGGATATTTCAAGCCAAATAACAAAAAAAAAATCACTTTCAAGTTGAAATGAAGGTGTCTTAAGGGAAATTTTCCCTATCCAACATATTAAAGTGGATGGCATCAATAAATGCTAAAATCAAAGAAAAATTGTTCTTGTCCATTTAAAAGCATATACATGACAGGTGAAAATGCCTCAGAGTTATTGGTCTAATTTTCTGCTTTGTAATGTACCTTACTGAGTGGACATGCAATTTCCTAAATAATTATAAATATAATTATTTGTAACCATATATATTTGAACAAAATATAGTGAAATACCTGTACATAATCTAAAGGTTCTCCAATAGAGCTGTTTCAGTCAGTTATGGATTAGAGTTATTTTTTTTCAAAATCTATATACATGATCACTAAGTATATTCATAATATACCATTATAACTCCTTAGAAGGAATACCTAGCTAATCATACACATGCTGATAAAATAGCTAAATATGTATTTAGCCAGTAGAGCAGAACAGTAGGAGACATTCCAGTTTATTAGATAAATACATACTCATCAGAGATATTAGAACAGCAAGAACTATGCCAGTCTCTGAGGTAACAGTTTATAATTTATAAGTTTCTTCTTACTCCCTATATCTACCCATTCACTCTTTAATGAAATGGGAAAGATGAAAAATAAGTCAATCTCTAGCTAATGAATCATTAGGAAAAAAAAAGTTGATGATTCAAACTTCAATTAAGACTCAATGTGTAGCTTTTTTCATAATTTGTAAATTCAGGATGAAATTATCAGGTGTACAATTTACAATTTTAAAGACATCTCTACCAACACTGATTTAATGTGATTAGGCTGCTTTTCTAATTAGGATACACTTTTGGTTGGTAATGCAGTAACTTGAACTTAAGGATGCAGTTTAAGGTAAGAAATCAGTAATAATACAAAACTAGTTCCTTATGTGTTATGTGTTTCTTTTTCCATGATAAACTTTGAAACCTACTTACCAAAAAAGTTACATCCTTTATAATCATTTAAAATGATCATTTATATTTTCATCTTGCTTAAAAAATCAAAGATAAAAGAACCAATTTTATCCAAATAGGAGTTTAAAGTAGGGTGACTAAAGAGGGAAAATCATGCAATCAATATATGCATATCGATATATACATATCAATAAATTTCAAAAGAAATATTTAGTAGACTACATTAAGGAAAAGTCAGTTCCTTAAATATAGCAATACTATTTTAAACTAAATAATTTTGGTATACTAACCTATGATCTGAATTAATTCCCATTATACTCTAGATAGATTGGAATAACATGTATAGAGAAAGAAGAAAAAAAAAATCTCACTAATATCTTAATTCTAACAGGTATTTTTTTTGTAAATAAAAATGCCTATACGTATAATGTAAACAACCCTTGTGCCATAATGTAATAATTTGTTTATATATTAAGATCCTATCTTAAATCTTTGTCACACATCACTATAGTATCACTGAGAAAGTGTCTTCCAAAGGAAAAATTACTTTAAAAAATTCTTAATCTTTTATTTTCCTGCATTATTATGCTAAACATAAACTAATTTATCAAATAAACATTTTGAATGTTATATATTAAATATATATATTTTTAAAAACACTGCTATTTGCTTCCTACTACTCCAGGAAATGATATTTCAAAACTCATTTTACCATTCACTTTTTAAGATTTAGAAACAAAAGAAGCCAAGAATATTTCTTTCCCCTTATGATTCTAGAGCATAGTTATGTTCCTGTTCCTGTTGGCTTCCCCAATTGGAAAGAACTGCTCAAAACAATGTATAGTGTAATTATAATAACACCCACATGGCACATTATTTTAGTTAAATACACTTGCCATAGTTGGGATCTACTGGTTTTAGAAACATGGGCAAAAACTTTACCAAAAAAAAAAAAACACCACAAACTTTCTTCTCCCCTTCTTTGTGAAGAAAAATTTATTATTTTCTCTTAGTCAATTCAAACATTTATTCTCATTTCCACCAAGAGCCTCCCCTACTCCTGTCCACATATTTTTTTCCTTTAATTGTAAGAAACCTTTAGAGAAAAGAAACTGGACTTTTCAAAAACATACTGCTGATAACTGTCAGTAAGTAGCACAGAAGAACTTTACTGATTGTGGTTTCAATGAATTAAGCTTGATTCACTACAGAATGAAAGGCAGAGCTGTTCAGCAGTAATTGGCCAAGCATCCCTGCTGCGAAAAGTACTTGTCAAATAGTCTTTGTTTACAAATAAATGCCCAGATAGTAAATTAATAATAATGATAATAGTAATAATAATTTAAAGGGTCAGCTATTGATTAAGTTTTTGCCTACATTCAGAATCCATACCTCAGTGGTCTTGCTTTCTTGTTCATTAAAAGTACTAAAAATTGCCCCTATTGTGGTTCAAAGAGCTAATGAAATCTGTCCTTTGCACTGTTCTACTTACCAAACACAGAGGACTCACTTTGTCAAATAAGCCTCTGAATTAATGTATTATTTCTTTTAAAGTTACTATACCCTGTAAGGTAGTTCAAAGGTCTTTCTGTATAGTAACAATACAAGCTTTATTGAAACAGGACAACTGAGCCAAAGAATAGGGCCTCTTCACTTAAAGGGACTGTTATCTGGCTAATAATGTTCCATACTACTGAGGCCAAAGAAAGCATATGCCTTCTTTTATATGGATCTCTTCTGTTATATTTTCCAAAAGCCATAATATTGGAAAATTCAGTTTATACTGATCCACAGATTCCAGATATGTCTGTCATTACCTATTTCATTTTCTTTACTTTTTCTTATAGAAGTCCAACAGCCGAATCATTAAAAGCTAACCATATCTTTTGACTTCAAACTTAAAACCAGTTTCTACTGGGATTGTTACTTATTTTCTTACATAATAAAGGCTATATATCTCATACATATAAATAGATTAAAATACTCAGGGATTAAAATATATATGTATATATATACATGTATATATGTATGTGTATGTATATATACATATATATATATATATATACTTTATAAGGAATAGGGGACACAGAAAAATAGAATTAACTCTAAGATCCTATATTTCTATAGCATATTGCACATGGCTGTCCTTCCCAAGAACTCCACCTGCTTCTCAACCTCTCAAACTGCTTAACCTACAGAAAGACACTGGGGGAGAGGAGAGGGGAAAATGAGAGGGGAGAGTAGTGTTAGAATAGATTCAGTATATAATTTTCTATTTCTTCACAATTAAAAGCAATGGCTGAGTGATGTAAGAAGAACAAGATTACAAAATTTAAAATAAGTACACAAGTAAAGGTCTGGGACAGTACAAGGAAAAGTCAGAAAAAATGATAAAGTACAGAATGGAGGTGAGATTAAGAAAGCAGAAAAGATTAGATCAACAATATTAAAGACTTCCTTTCTATTTCTATTTAAATTTCTTTCTCCTACTTTTATTGGGCTCTAAATACAAGTGTTGAATTGTGAACTATTAGGATCTTATGGACATAGGTTAGCTATTTCCAAGAAAGGATAATGTTCCTTTTTTTTTTTTTTTGGTCTAAAATCTATCTTCCTGCACCTGTGTCTTCCTCAGCTCTGAAAGGAGATGAAATACTACTATATAGTTTAGAACTAGTCTATGTTAAGAGACTCGGTTGTCTGATATGTTCAGCATGATCAGTTCTATGAAGTTCTTGGGGGGTATAGGTGGTGTTTCCCTGTTACATAATTCCATTCCCAGTTCATTATTTTCTTTCCTCTTTTTCCTTCTTGAAGTAAGTACGCCTTTTCAGATTCAGTTACATATATTACCCCCAAACATAGGCACACACTACCCCCTTAAAACACACACACACACACACACACACACACACACACACACGACCTAGTCTTCTCAGCACCCTCCTACCTCTCTTCAAGGCTACCACTAAAACATGGAGAAATGGACTTTCAACAAGCAAACTCTTCTGGGTAGGTGGTATTTATTAGAATGGTTTACATCCAAATCAGGAGCTCCTTTAGTAGGACTATGACCGTCTAGAATCAAGACAAAGTACCTCAAAACCTGGTAGACTTCTCCAGACTTTCAAAAGAGGAGATGCAACTTTTTTGGGGGGGAAGTAAGTAACATAAGGAAGTTATGATGAGTGAAACCCTTCCTTAGCTAAACCCCATTATAAGAGGGAATGAATCCCTTCATATCTCTGCTTAGTCTATCCTTGGCAATGGGGTATTTTAAATGAATCCACTTCGTTAAGATATTTTGGAATTGGGACCTCAGATATTAGGAGGAGAGAAAGGGTAGAAAGTCGATTTAGGGGAATGGGAGAGGGAAGGGAACAGTTTTAATTTTGGCACCAAATCTTGGAAGGTTGCATCTGTATTGATAACAGTTTAGCGTCTTCCCTGAGAATGGAGACTCTATGCATGCACACCAGGAGGTGGCTGACTGCGGCATCTTAGGAGTCTTTTGGCCACCTCCCGGGAAAGGCAAGGATTCTCATCCCCTTCCCGAGCCCCACCTCGAGGGTGCTAGTTGGAAGCTCGTTCTTGGAGGAGATAAATAAAATGACTAAAATGGCTTTCCTCCACCTTACGTCAGTAGGTGCATTCCCTAGATCCTGCGCTAAAGCCTGGAGTGTCCCGGTGAAGCTCAGTCAGTGTGTGTATGAAGAGAAATACTCGGACCCTGGATCGGGACCCGGGGAGACTGGCTGAAGGGAAGCGGCACAGGGGACTAGGCACAGGGCACCAGGGCCCCGCACCAGGAGAGAAGGCACAGGTGCTGCTCCCGCGCCCCAGCCCATCACACACAGACGGCAGTCTACATGAACCTCTAGCTCCAGAAAACAGAGGTAAAGCGTTTTGGAGGTGGGAAGGAAATCAGGAGACTTCCAGTATCCGGAGCTGAGCTTTCCCCACTCCCCAGAGGCACCGAAAAACCCGGAGAGACATTCATTCACAAGCTCCAGCAGCAACTTCCTGGCAGAGACAGCCCTCTCCTCCCCCACCCCAACCCCCCTGAGTTTCCCCCACCCCCCGCGTCTTCCCATCCCCCTCCCCCGCCTCCTACTGCACGGCCGCCTTGGTGTAATTATTATAGTCATAAACAGATGGGCATCCACAGTGTTGAGAGCCTTCCCTCCAACACTTGTGCGCCTCCCCCCTCCCCATAACAGCTCCCGCCACCAACCCTGAAATAGCAGCTGGTGCCACCCTAAATACCAGCTCTTGCTACCCGCTTTTGCCCCAAGTAAAGGCTTCCACTCACACACAACCCATAACGGTTTCTAGCTCCCGGGATTAAATACTGTAGCCTTCCAGCAGCTCTCCTTCCCCGACCCCCCACAATCATCTTCTCGCTCATTTTCCCTAAGTAAAACAGAGCTAGACCAGCCCCGCAACATAGCGGCTCAGGGTCCTGTAAATATACCCTCTCCTTGGTCAGCAACTTAGAGGATCCCCTGAATGGACCTGAGCCTTGACCTGCAACCCGAGGAATGCCAAATAATAACCCTCAAGAAGACAGTGGACTCGGTGGGCTAATGGGAGGGAGGTCATGAGCAAGAGCGAGGCAGTTGGGACAGTCCCCCCACCTCATGGCCAAGCTCAAGTGCATCCTCACCCCAATGCACCGCTCCTTCTCCCCATCCCCACCCCCATCGCTGCCCGCTGTCCATCTCCATCTCCACCTGCCTACCTTCATTGCTCGGGCTGGCTAGGAGCGTCCGGAGTGCGGCGCAGAGTAGCAGACAAGTCCAAAGCGGAGCCCGCCGGGGAGCAGAGCAGCACCCAGCCAAAGACACGGTGGCCGAAGACGAGTCGCAACTGCCACCGCCGTGGCCAGCGGCACCGCAGCCGCTGGGGAGACGCCGCCGCCGCCGCCCCGCAGCCCGGGGCTCGGAGCCCCGCATCCTCCCGCCTGTCTCCGCAGCTGCTCCCGCGCGCTGCTCTGTTCGTCCCTTGGCCGCTGCTGCTGCTGCTGCGAGACGAAGGGAAACGCAGGTCCTCTTTTTCCTCTTCTTTCTTGGTCCCCTTCTCCTGGGGGCTTTCACTTCCTCCAAAGCAGTAGTGATCACTGACCGGAGGAGATAGCTGAAGTTTTCTTGTTCCTTCCTCCCTCCCTCTTAGAGGAAATAAGTAATAAAAAAAGAGCAATAACAGTTACTGTTATAGTACTAGACTTGCACTAAAGGCTGCCGATCAGATCCCGGGTTCTCTTTCTCCTTGTCTTGCACTTTTACAATTAAAAAATGATAACAATAATAATGTCACTAGGGAAAAACAGAAACTCCTTTTTCAGTTTTTAGGGCTGAAATGCCAGAGGATTAGGGAAGATAGCACTTCTCTCCAGATAGGACAAAAGCAGCAATAAAAAAGAAAAAGAGAGGGAGAGGGGGATGGAAGGAAAGGCAAGAAAAGGTGAGATGGGGGTGGGAGGGGAGATAGGAGAGAGGTGAGAACGGAAAAGGAGCCAGAGATCTTAAAGAGGTTGGAAGAAGGAAATAGCTGTGGGCTGCGAGCTGAAGAGGGGGAGGAACTGACAGAGGGGGAAAAGAGACAGGAGCTTGGAGCTGCCGCTGGCTGCTGCTACCCCGGTTCTGGTGGAGGTTTCTGCTTCTTAGCAGAGGAAAAGGAGGCAGGCAGGCAGTCTATGTGCTGCCTGCTAAGGGAGCCTGAGTGTTCTGCCACGAACAGCTAGCTACTGCTGTGTCTGGATCTGGATCTCTTCTGCCTCCTTCCTTCCCTCTCTCTCCCTCTTTCCCCCTCCTCTTCCCAGCTCTCCCGCCCTCTCCTGCTTTCGCTCTCCTGTGAGTCTCTACTGTACGTGTGAGTAGTCTACGAAGTCACACACACACGCACACACACACACGCACACACACACACGCACGCACGGACGGGACTAATTCAGAGGCAGCAGATAGAAGGGTTGCCTAGCTGACTCCGAGAAGCGCTTTTTCCTCTCCTGATGCCCCAGGGGAAGAAACCTCCTAGCAGTGCCAGCTAAGACCTAGGCTCCCTTGAGGCAGACGGGAATTCTGCTTTCGCCATACACTGAGCCCTGGAGACGCAGGGCTCATTGATCTGGCATACTGCCCGTTGCCCACCGCTGTCTCCTTGCAAGGGAACAACCTTGTAATCCACACAATCACATGCACCGGTAGAGAGTCAGTGGCTAGTTTCTGACTTCACGTATTTCTCCCTGAATCTGACCCTTTCTATTACCCCATTATTTCGGCGGCTGGGTTGGGATGATTACATGAAATTACTTTGAGAAGCAAAATGTAGAATATCAAAATAGACAGGTGGTGTCTGCGCTTGAATTTCCAGAAGAGAATAGATTTATTTTTATTTAGGTTTGCAGCCAGCGTGATGGGCATGTGTTAGTTAACATGTAATGGTTAGTCTTATTTATTTCTTTAAATAGCACTTTTTAAACATTTTTATATTAAACTACAGATACAAGTAATGGGTTTTTCTGAGATAAATTTGAACCAATAACTTGAGATTTGTAGATTTCAGGTTTTTCACTTGCCTGTTTTCTAGTCCACAGTGAGAGGTTTAAAATTATAAAAAGACAGTTTTAAGCTTTCTCCTCATCCTTAACATCCCACATATATCCTTCCTCTCCTTTATCCCCTTTTCTCTTGTCTCATTCATAGTCACAAAGGGCCACCTCTGAAGAGTGATTTTAGTAGAACAGCATAGAAAAAGGATGGCAGATGAGGCAGATGTGATTTCAGAATAAAAGAAATCTCATTTAAATTTGATGTATCATAACTACAGTGAGGGTTGGGATTTCATTTGTCACTAATAAAGGTACATGTTCCCACCCACTTGTCACTACTGGATTCCCTTTTCTTCTAGACAAATTTCCTATACTCATCTGTTTATTAAATGACAATTGCCTTTTATTTAGCAATGAAGAGGAAAGACAAAGAAGTAGCAATGCCATTTTGAAAAGAGATGGGAACTCAGTCTATTTTAAATATATATATATATATATATATATATATATATATATATATATATATATATATTTTGACAATCCTAAGGCCCAGAAACAGTTTCTTTGCTTCTTTCTATTATGATATACCACAAATGGAGCAAACTGAGAGGAACAGCAGTGAACCAGTTCTTCCTTTGGATGGACAAGATAAAAGATGAAAAAGTTTCCATTCATACTGACATCATGAAACAAGAGGTAGAACTCAGGACCTGGAGTCAAGAAGAATTAGTTTGAAATCTTCTCTCTGAAACTTATAAGGTATATGACCAGAAACAAGTCATTTAACTTCTGTGAGTCTTGGGCAACTCTAAGCTACCAGAAGTTGTGTGGACAGATGCGTGAGAAGCTAACGTATTGACATCTGCATTTAAGATAGTTAAAGATAGCTTCTCAAACTCTTCTGCAAACTATAATGCAAACATTTATCTCCATCTGACTGCTGAGTAAAGGAAGCTCAGAGAGGACAGAATCTAAGTTTTAGAGCTAGCGTTTCTAAATCCAAGTTCAGTACTCTTACTGATATAACTTAAGTCGAAACAGAGCTGGGACCAGGGATGGGAAATCTGTGGCCTTGAGGCCACATGTGGCCCTTTTACTGAATCTAAACTTCACAGAACAAATTCCCTTAATAGAAGTATTTACTCTGTAAAACTTAAACTCAGTCAAAAGACTGTACTCACAGACCACATGTAGCCTCAAAGCCACCAGTTCCCAACACTTGACTTAGAAATATATAAATGGAGATCCTTAAAAGGATATAATGCAATAAATTTTGACCATGTGACCATGGAAAAGTAATTTAACTTTGCTGAATGTCAGTTTCTTCATTTGTAAAATGAAGGCATAAAACTAATCAATCTCCAAAATCTTTCCCCTTTAAATTTCTATTAATTTACCTACATTTCCCCCTATTTAAAAACCTTTCATAATTACCTATTGCCTAGTGCACTGAAGTGATACTGCTCAGTTGTCAGAGAGATCATAATATGTTGAGAATGTTCTTTGTTGGATAAATATTTTATTACAATCATGTAGATTTCAGGATCTACCCTCAGAAGAGGATTCAAATATCAATGACTCTGTCAGAGGGTGAAGAATGGGAACCCTGACCAGCAAAATGCAGAGAATTTGAACTAGAATTCAGTTAATATCAAGGCCAATATTAGGTATATGAAATTCACAAACTAAGATGAGAAGGCCAAAAGTTTAACAGTTTCAGCTAAGGATCATGATAAATTATAAGAACCTTTGAAATTTGTGAGTCTTTTACTTTTTTCTCTGTTATTATAGACACCACTCCTTTCTGTAACACTTTATAAAAAAAATCACCATTTATACCATCTTCTGCCTTCATTCTGGCTTTCCTCTATACCTGAAATGTTCTCCTTTCTTCCTTTCCCTCTTAAAATCTGTTACTGCTTTTAAGACTCGGCTCCAAAACATATAGGAATTTTTTTTTTTATTTCTGGGGATAAAGGTCTAATAATGATATTGCTAAATCAAAGGGCATATACAGGTATCTTTAGAAAGGCAGCTTTAAGGGAATAATTCTAAATCACTTTCCAGAATATCTGGACTAATTTAGAATTCCACTAAGGATGTATCAATGTACCTGTTTTCCTGTAGCCCCTCTAATACTTGTCATTGTCTTTTCCATTGTCCTTGCCAATCTGATGGGTTTGAACATTAGAACAATTTTAATCTTCATTTATGTTATTATTAGTGTTTTGGAGCATTTTTTCCATGCTACCTCCTATACAAAGATTTTCTGCAGGTTAGTTATTAGATTTCTTTCCTTCTTGAAATTATATTTACTTCTCTGTATATATGTGATCTCTATCTTTATAGAAAAATGTAAGCTTTTTTAGTACAGGACTTTTATTTTTTTATTTGTTTGTATACCCTGCATTTAGTACAGTGCTTTGTACATGTTGTTGATCAGTCATGTCAGACTCTTTGTGACCCTATGGACCAGAGCATGCCAGACCCTTCTATTCTACACTCTCTTTAAAAGTCTGTCCAAGTTCATCTTCACTGACTCGATGACACTGTATGCATCTCATCCTCTGCCATCCCCTTTTCCTTTTGCCTTCAAGCTTTCTCAACATCAGGGTTTTTTCCAATGAGTGCTGTATTCTCATTATATAATCACAGTATTTAAGCTTCAGCTTTAGTGTTTGACTTTCCAGTGAATATCCCAAATTCATTTCTTTAAGTATTGACTGATTTGATCTCCTTATTGTCCAAAGGACTCTCAATTCTGATTTTTAAGGAATTATTTTCTTCAGTAAGCTTTTTGCCTTTTTTTTCTTTTTGGTCAATTCTTTTTAGGGAATTCTCTTCAGTGAATTTTTGAATTTCTTTTTCAGTCTGACAAATTCTAATTTTCAAGGCATTCTTCTCCTCATTGGATTTTTGTATCTATTTTATGATTTGGTCTATTCTGTTTTTTAAGTTGTTATTTTCTTCAATATTTTTGTGCCTCCTTTCCCAAGCTATTGACTTGTTTTTCATGATTTTCTTGAATC
The DNA here is from genome assembly GCF_028372415.1 of Notamacropus eugenii. Lineage (NCBI taxonomy): Eukaryota > Metazoa > Chordata > Mammalia > Diprotodontia > Macropodidae > Notamacropus > Notamacropus eugenii. The sequence goes on from NC_092877.1 coordinate 118,308,032, forward strand.
ACTTTCATTTTCTCTTCCTCTACTTCTCTTACTTGATTTCTAAAATCCTATGTGAGTTCTTTCATGGCCTGACATCAATAAATATTCTTTGGAGGCTTTGGATGTAGGAGTTTTGACTTTGTGCTCTTCTTCTGGTGTGTATTTTGATCTTCCTTTTCACTTTGTTAATTTCTATAACAAGAATTCTATTTTATTTTTGTCACTTATTTTCCAGCCTATTTCTTTTTAACTCTTTACTAAAGTACGGTTCTGCTTCCAGGATAGAGGACAAATTGCCCTAAACTTCAGGACTTTTCTGCACCTGTTTTTAGGGATACTTCTAGGGACCTGTAAGTTTTCTTTCTTCCAAGGTCTTCCAAGGTGCTGTGATCTAAGAAAAGGTATGTTTCCTACTCCCCTACTTGTGCTCTGGTCTATAAGCAACCACAAGCACTCTTTGCTGTCCTGCAACTGTGACAAGGGTCCCTGTTCCACTGAAACTGAAAATTCTGATGTTCTAGTGCTCCTCATTGCCCTGGGACTGAGATTCAGCACTGCAACCCAGATTTGAGTACAGGCAAAGCAAAAGTGTCCTGCACTCAATGCTTGCAAAGAGACCCCATCTGGATCTTCTGACCAGTTATTCAACTCCCTTACCCTCTGTGGACTGAGAGCTCCAGAAGTAGCCACTGCCTCTGCTGAGTCAGTTACTCCCTAGATTGACTCCTGGTTTGTTGACTCTGGTTTGTGTTGGTATGCCTTCACTTAACTGTGCTCCAATCTCCCCCTGGTGTGACAGACCTTCCCTGCCAATCTTCTAATTTTTCATGGGCTGGAAAATAGTTTTACCCCATCCTTTTGTGGATTTTGCTCCTCCAGAATTTGTTTTAGGGCATTATTTAAAGGTCTTTGGAGGGGTTTGGGGAAGAGCTCAGGTGAGTCTCCGCCTTTTCTCTGTCATGTTGGCTTCACCATCACCCCTCTGGTCCCCAACTAGGGACTCTCAAAGTACCACAACTAGGGACTTCTCTAGTACCACAATTTGAAAGTGATTATTCTGTGGAACTCAGCTTTCCTTATAGTCCAACTCTCACAGCCATACATTGCTACTGGAAAAAAATAGCTTTGACTATATGGATGTTTATTAGTTTTTTAGTATGCTGCACAGATTTGCCTTAGCTTTCTTTCCAATGAGCAAGTGGTTTGTTTGTTTGTTTTGGGTTGTTTGCTTTGTTTTTAATTTCATGGCTGCCATCTCCATTTACAATGATCTTTGAACCCTCAAATATAAAACCTGGCATTTCTTCCATTTCTTCTCCCTCTATTTGACAGGCGGTACTGAAACCAGGTTTTGTTTATTTAATATTAAGCTTCAAGCCATCTTTTATACTCTCCTCTTTCCCTCTCATCCAGAGGTTCCTTAATTCTTCTTCACTTTCTGCCATCAGAGTGGTATAGTCTATATATCTTAAACTGTTGTTATTTCTCCCAGGAATCTTAATTCAGTTTTTTAATTCATCTAGGCTTGGATTTCACATGGTGTACTCTGCATATAGGCTAAATAAATAAGGTGGCAACATGCAGTCTGGTCACACTCCTTTTCTAGTCTTAAACCAATACTTGTTCCATGTTGTAACTCTTACTTCTTCATCTGCCTACAGGTTCCTCAGGAGACAAGTAAGATGATCTGGCAGTGCTACCTCTTTGAAAATGTGCCACATTTTGTTGTTATCGACACAAAGGCTTTAGTGTAGTCAATGAAGTAGAAGTAGATTTTTGTTTGTTTTTTCTGAAACTCTCTTGCTTTCTGCATAATGAAGCAAATGTGGCAATTTGATCTCTAGGTACAAAAAAAATCACCTCCTGTAGGAAGAATCTTCTGATAATCCTCAGAGGTCAGTGAGAGATTGATCTCTCATTCTTTTGAATTTTTCTAACAATTTCTTTATGTTCCTTATATGGCTTGTGTCATATCCTATTTTGTATCATAAATTGAAAATATTTCCTTCCCCTCCTTACACAGGACAGTCCTTGAATAGTTCATTCATATCTCATGAATTTTTACATCTTCTACAGGGCCAACTATGTTACTCTGCACAGAACAGGTATTTAACTTTTGGAAAAAAGAAAAGAATGGGGGAGAGAGGCAGAAAGCAAGAATGAGAGCAGGGAGAGAGAGAGAGAGAGACAGACAGAGAGACAGAGAGACAGAGAGAGAGAGAGAGAGAGAGAGGATGAAAAGATGAAAAGACAGGAAGGAAAGAAGGAAAGAAAAGGGTCATATCAAGTTCCAGGGACCTATTAATTATGACAATTACATATCATCTTGCTTATCATTAGTCATCCTGACAACGTAGAAAACTACAATTAAGAAGAAATTTAAATACTTAACTAAATGAGAAGTAGACTGAATATAGACTAGGGGAAAAAAAAAGACTATGTAAAAGCTAAATAGTAATACCTGAACAATTAACATTTTCCTGGTTTATTTTCAATCAAGACAAAATATGTGGTGTAGACAGATCAAAGGAATTGAGGAAAAAACTAAGCAACCAAATAAGAAATTGAAAAGATGCCTCTCCAGAGAAAAATACCAACAAGGTTACAAACATATATATATATATATATATGTATAAAATAAGATGGAAAAGTAGAATGGAAAAAAAGGGAATTTTAAATTGCAAAATCCCTGTTCTGGACAGAGTCATATTTATCATCTAATCAAATCATATTTTTACATGGGGAACCTAAGAGGAATTTGGCTATCTAATTGAAAAGATATTAGAATTGAAAGGATAGTAGAATAGAAAAAAATGGCAATCTTAAATTTATTTGAATAATATTTATTATTTGTGTTATTGGTAATAATTACTAATACAACTTGAGAAGTAATATAAAATGTTATCCTGAGGGATTTGTTAGAGAAATTTGAGTTATTTTGTCTTATTTTCCAATTTTTCAAGAAATACTCTGAAGTGTAATATATTCACTTATGGAAGACAAAATTTGTTCAGAATTCAGACAGAACACATTTTTTACCAAGAAGGAGATAACAATAGCTAACGTTTATACAGTGCCTCTTATGCGCCAAGTATTGTGCTAAGCTTTTCATATATATTGTCTCATTTTTCTGAGCAGCAAAATTGGGAGGTAGGTGCTACTATTAGCTCTATTTTACAAAGGAGGAAACTGAGGCAAGGAGGCTAAATGACAGCCAAGGTCACACAGCCAATATATATCTGAAGCTGCATATGAACTTCAGTTTTCCTTGCTCCTGGCTCAGTTATTTGGCCTCATTATTTGGCCATAGAATTGATAATAATGAGGGGATATTGGTTCTGAATTCAGAGCAAATAAAAATAATGAGATATCTAAGATAAATAATGCTAAAATATACTTGCTGTTGGAATATTGCAATACATAAAAGCAAAATAATTCTGTTATTTTATATAATCCTCATATGATAATATAAAATAACAATGAGCAAATAAATTTAGATAATACTTTCTTAATGATATTACTGTTATTTCTTCTATGATCATTTTTTATGACAATACATTTTATTTTTTATGGGGGGGGAAATTTCGGTCTAATTCATTAAATTGCAAGCGCCATGAAGATGAGAAAATGCTTTATGGAGTTTTTGTCTTATGACTGGTACATAGCTGAATAGTTTGTATATAGTTGGTATTTAATAAGTAGTTATTGAATTGAAAAGGTCACTTCCTAAAATTACAGTTAATAAAAATCAATATGAAATGGAAAAGGCTAAGCATCTGCTCATTTATGCCCATTACAAGAAATGAATTGTAGATGTGATGCTGAGAAGAGTGGTGCTCATTGTCATTCTCAGAAAACTGTTTAGAATGTCTCTCCCTTCCTACACCCAAAGGGAAAGCATAAGTTTAAAATATTAATAATATATGAATAAATGTATTTTATAAAGTGGTAACTGGTAAGAAATGTTCAAAAGAAAAAATAACAAAGTAAAATCTTGTCAGTTTTGGCCCAGATCTGATCCTGGAAGAAAATACTTTTCTTTTAAGTGGGTGGTTCTCAAAATTATTTCATTCAAAAAAGTATGATTCTTTGTCCTAAGGAATTATATAACACTGTATGGAAGAGTCAGTATATTTGAACAAGGGTGTAGGACTGTAACTTCCACACACTTCTTTAGATACCTAGGTAAACTTGGAGCACAACCTTTGAGGACCATAGTCCTGGTTTCAGAGCCAGCTCTTTTCTTCAAAATATTGATAGAGTAGATACGGGAAATTCAAGTTACTCAAATGTCATGAGAGTAGACCTTACATATAAACGGTTTTTGCTTTATGTTTACAAAACTATTTTCACTAAATTTTTAATTAAATCGAACTACATTTATGATCCAATTAAGTTGGACCTCCTAGGTAGACTATTAAGGCAGTGCCCTCCCTGTGATCTTTTTGGATGTTTAGTGCCAATTATCTAACCAGGTACATCTTTAATTATAAATTCATAATATGACATTCAGATTTCTAAACCAACATTTTAAGAATTGTTAGCATGAATTACATTGTTGGAAATGTAACTTCTGCATGAGGTAATAAAGTAAATTTCCCAAGGAAATTCACCAATAGCATCTTTTAATTGTGACAGCTATTAAAAGATATCCATTCCCATTTTAACTTTGAAACTTGAAATAAAAATTCATATGCATACCTATGAAAGAGAATAGATATATAATTGTACCCACCTCTATGATTATAAAAAGTGTGTGTGCTTGTGTGTGTATGTGTGTGTGTGTGTATAAAATATATGACATGTATGCATTAGTGGATATGATTATTTTAACCTGAAGGAGGCAGCTGTGAGTCAAAGGTGGACTTGGTTCAGAAAAAAAAAAAAAAAAAGCTGGTGCCATTACTAAGGTCTGGGACGTCCCTTGCCCTCTGTGACACCTACAGATCATGAAATCATAGGTTTTAGAGTTGGAAGTAACTTTTAAAGGTCCTCTAGGCAAACTTCCTCATTTTGCTGTTGATGAAACTGATATCCAGAGAGGAAACGTACACATATGCAGATATACATACATATGTCTGTATGTATATACATACCCACATATTATGTGTGTGTGTATATGTATATATACATACATATATACATATATATGTATGCATATATAATAATTTCTTCACTTGAAAGTGTCTTCCTACACATATGCACACATACACACACACACAAACATATAATACACACATATATGTAAAATGAGGGCATGTCTGAAAACACGTCCAAAGAGGAAGTGTGTGTGTGTGCATGTGTGTGTGTACTTTTCCATCATCATCTAAACAAGTGAGTTTGACTTGGTCACCTTTGACGTTTTCTCTAACTTTAAAACCTTATGATTTTCTGATCAGTAGTTGTTGCATGCAAGGCACGTCCCATACCTCAGTATTTGCACTGATTCTTTTTCAGAGTCAAAGCCCCAGTTTGACTCACTGCTGCCTCCTTCAGGTTTGCAGTTGCTATGGTTAGACGAATGCCTATTTTGCTGTTTAGTTGTTTCAGAAGAATGCATAAGTTTTCCCCAAACCAAACAAAAACCACGTTGTTTCTTTTCCTCTGTTCTTTCTCCTCTTAGCTGATAATAACACACCCCTCTCAGGAAAAATCAAAGGAGATATACTATAAAGCAGCACTGAAAAACATGTATACATTTATTGCAAGGAAGGGAGGCAGGCTCAAGAGGGGAGATTCAGAAATAATTGAAGAAAAAGAGTTCCAAATTTGCAAGGGTGTGTTTATTTTTAATGGTTTTCTCTTTGCTACAGGACAATTGTAACTCAACTCTCCTCTTCCTATTTTTATTTTCTTTTAAGCATGGACTTTAATATTAACTTCTAGTTCCAAAGACATGGAATTGACAAGACAGGGCTATTCATGTCAATCCTCTGGAACATGTTTCCCTAGCTCACAATACAGGCTTTTGACCCTAAACAAGGACTTCCTTTCCACTATCCCTACAGGATAACTCTCTGACTCACTGCTCAGAGCCCAGAGAATATTATCCTTCTTCCTCCATAGTGCCAAAGGTAAAGCGGCCCTTCCTCTTTGGGTTCCCCCAATTACTTTTTTCTCATGCTTCCCTGAAGGTCTGCACTTCTCATTTTCCCAACATCCCTTCTTCTGAATTTTCTCTTAAAGCAAATTGTATAAACCAGAATTTGAAGTGGTTCAGTCCTTGATGTACGAGTTTTGTCTTCTACCTATGCTATGTGGGCTAACACACATAATGATTGTTATGCTTTTCCTAATTCTAAAATTAGTTTACATTCCATTATATTATAGGGTAGGAAAAAGGTCCCCAAACACACGGGATTATGCAGGACCAATATTTGAACATTTGTGGCAGAAAATCTGCAAATTGTTATTCCCTATAAGGATCACTGGAGTTATTAATGTTTTCTAGAAGAACTTAAAGAGCTTTGCCTAATTAATCCTTTTTTAAAAAAAAATTTGTTTTATTGTAAATGTTCACAAACAGGCTAATATAAAAGTAAAAGGCCGGAAAAAATAGCATCAGTCTTCTTTCAAGTACTAAGAGGAGAGAGGCATGCTGTAGATGAAGCATTGATGGTTTCACTAAACTTGATTGCAACCAGTCAAGACACTGACATGCCTTTTAGTTCACATTTGAAAATGGTTTCACATGTCATTATTGATGGTTTCTTAGAAAGTATCTGACTCATCAAATGACTTTGCATTGAACCACTAGCCTGAGGTTTGATTTGAAATTTGCTTCTACATTTATGAATCTAAAGTTGGCCATTATAGAGCAAAAAAAAAAAAAAAAAGGCAAATGAACTCACATCCACAAAAAATAGGTTCTCTGATGAGGGCTATCTCTGTTATCAAAAGGCAGTCATCAATCTATCTGGAACAGTCCAAAGGTTCATTTGGTCACAAATATCTCTTCCACCAGATTATTATGGAACCTGACATTTCCACCATTAGGGTCTCATTCTGGTTAAGGTATTATCTTTTGCAAGCCTCAGTTAAAATGCAAATGTGTTATCTGGAAAATGCACTAATCCATTAGCTCCATTAGCATATCAATATGGATTAGTTTATCACCTTGCTGCGAGAAAAGCCTTGAAAGAATGATACATAAAGCAGGGATATTTGATTGAAGAAAAGTCAAGAGGACCAAGTCCTTTTGGGCCACTGAATGTTTGTCTTGGGGAACTTGTTGGCCAAGAGATAACAATGGGGGCTCTTTGGAAAATGGAAACGCTTAAATCACAAATAATTTACCTATTTCATATTTTTTTCTTGCTGAGATCCTGCCTCATGCAAATATTTCTTTACTACTCCAGGAAAATAAAAGGATTTCACATGTAAATTGAATTCTTCTACACTTTTGCATGAAAATGTTAAAGGAAAAGTTCACGAAGGTAAAAATATTCCACGTCTACTGAAGTTCATATGATAGTCAACAAAATCACGGGAAGAACCCTCATTTTTGAAACACATCTTAGAGTTAATCCAAAAATTTTGCAGGAAGATTCCTTGGGTAATGTATATCTAATCTACTTCCTGATTTGTGAATTGCACAATGGTCAATCGTTATAGTCTAAGTGTCAGTAGAGTAAGACATGCTTCATACATATTTGAAGAGAAAAGAAAATAATTTTCATCAAATGATTGTATTAAATACTCAAATGATAATAACAGTTGACATTTATATAGGACTGGGAGCTTTGCAAAATGCTTTTAAGTACATTATCCCATTTGCTCTTTGACTTCTTATGTTTTCATGACTTTTGACCTCCTAGATTTACTTGCAAAATATTCTGCATAATTGGCAAAGACTTGCTAATGCTGGAAACATATGTTTAGAGATTTTTTGGGGGGAGTTTTAACACTTTTTTTTTTTTTTTGGTTTCACAAAGAGTTACTCATATCACCCGGTCCCAAAATGACATTTGAAAAGATGAGTTCAAATACATTCGCAGAGATATTTCTGAGTTCATTCAAGCTGAGCAGTACTTCTTATCTTTTGAAATGTCAGGCTGCTGGTCTGAGAAAAATGGAAACACATCCTGTTTAAAACATCATCACACACATGGCCCTATGATTTCATGACTCGGTTTCCCTATCCATAAATATGATAGTGGGAGGAAAAAGACAAACTACCACGTTTACTTATTCTGATAGTTGAATTTTTTTTTTTATTTTAAATTAAGCACTTTTTGGGCATGAGTTATTTGAGTTGGGTTTATTTTTTCCTCTCTGTTTATAAGATTATTAGGATTATGCTCTCTTTTTCAAGAAGAGGAGAAAAAAAATGTCTACTTTGTCATTTGCCAATTTTGGACTCTCTGATGTCCCCCAAATTAAAATAATTAAATAATAGATAGCCAGAACAGATAATAATTTTGACCACAACTGAATACTATTTCTTCTCAGATTAGACACAAATAGAGTGTTCCCAGTTCATTTCTAGTTCAGAACCCCTGTTCTTTGCCTTGCTCCTATAATTGCTTCTAAATATCTTGTCCCTATTTTTGGTTGGTCTGTCTAGAGCAAATCCCCCAGTAAGAATGCACCACCTGCTTCCACCCTTTATGGTTCTCCTACCTCTTGAACCACTTGCCCTAGAGGGAGTGGGAAAACAGGAACATTTATGAGTTGTTTGAGCTGTGAATCATTCTTGCCATTCTGGAAAACAGTTTGGAACTAATCCCAGAAAGTAACTAAATTCTGCTTTCCCTTTGACCCAGCTGTATGACTTCTAGGCCAGTACCCCCAAAGAAATCAAAGAAGGAAGAAATTAGCTACATGTTGCAAAATGTTTTATGAAAACAAATTTTGGTGATAGTTCAAAAGCAGAAATTAAGGTGCAATACTCAAACTGGAAAATGACTAAGCAAAGTGTGGTATATGTAAGTAATAGAATATTACAAATATACAAATATTATCAAAAAAGACAAATTTGTAAAGTGCTTAGCACAGGGCATGGCACAAAGTATCTGTTCCTTTCCTTCCTTGCCTTTTATTGTGCCATAAGCCATGATGAAGTAGACACTTTCAGAGGAAATTGGGAAGGTCTTAATGAAATAATGTGTAGCAAAATAAGCAGAATTTGGAGAATAATTTATACAATGAAAATGACATTTTAGAGTAAAACTAACTTTGAAAGACCTGAGAACTCTGATCAATGCAATAACCAACTTGAAGGCCAAAAGACTGAAGATGAAAAACTCTATTTACCTCCTGAAAGAGAGGTGATGAACTCAAAATTCAGAAAGAGAAACAAAAATTGTGGAGATGGCTAATGTGGAAATTTATTTTGCTAGACTATGTAGCTATATATTGACAGATTTGTTGGGGAGGGGGTTGTTTGTTTCTATTTTCTTTCCTTTTTTTAAAAAAAATTTGTTCTATGAGGATGATTAGTGGGAGGTACAAATTAATAAAAAAAAAAATGCTTGTTTTTTAAAAAGCACACATAAGGTATGAAAATATTCCCTAAAGGTCGTGTAGCCTAGATCAATGACATTAAGCCTGCTCTAATTCAAAATTTCTCTCCTTGTGACCCCTGTTTTTAACTCATTGGCAGATCTAAGTTGATAAATACATACTTAACACCAGTGACTAGTAGGTTCTTAACCTTCAGCCTAGCTATCAGAAGCAATTCTGTTTCTGCTCTTATGGTGTGTTTCATTGTACATATATTGACATTGTACCCTACTCTTCAAACCTTTCTGGAAGTCATTTATTATTTTGAGGTTTACAATCATGAGACATTCTTACACAATTCACATCAATAGAACATCCCTTACTACCACCATAAGTCAGGGTCTGGCACTACACAGCTCAGTGTAACATAAATAGAATCTTTAATGTCTAATGCTCTGACTCTGGCAAAGACCAAATAAGCTTGCTTCCTAGCAGAATATGAAAGGAATGATTCTCCCTAAGCCCAAGGATTCTTTTATGTGGCATTCCGTAAGGATTCTAGTCTGCTGCTTCTCATTAATTTGCTGCTTTATTTATTTCTTCAATTTCTGAAGCACTATTTCTCCAAAGAATTCAAGATGCTGTACAGAGAATTTTAAGCCTGTTCTTGGTATTATAAAATTGAAAATAAGGAAGGTGAAATGAAGAAGAAATAATGAAAGGAAAAACAAAGGCAGTTATAAGGGCAAAGTTATCAGGAAGAAGATGGTTAAAACTATGACCATCGAGAATATTTTTGAAATCTCAAAGGTATTGCTGATGAGCTTTCTTTGTTTTAAAAGAATTTTCCAACTCCTGTCTCCAGAAGAAGATCTGTCTCCTGGATCTTAAGAATTTTTGCAAAAAGAAAAATAAAAACAAATACAACACATTTAAGAACATGAAGAAGACATATGACAAGAAAATGAAGATGTGACATCTATGGCAGGTCTCCATTCAAAGTTTTTTTGTTTTTTTAAAATTACTTTATTTAACTGTTCAACATTCATTTCCACAAAATTTTGGGTTCCAAGTTTTCTCCCCATTTCTCCCCTCCTCCCACCCCAAAATGCAGAGCATTCTAATTGTCCCTATCACTAATCTGCCCTCTCTTCTAACATCCCTCCCTTCCCTTATCCCCATCTACTCTTTTGTCCTGTAGGGCAAGACAACTTTCTGTACCTCATTACCTGTATTTCTGTTTCCTAGTTGCAAGAACAATACTGAACAGTTGTTCCTAAAACTTTGAGTTCCAGCTTTTCCCCATCCCTCCCTCCCCACCCATTCCCTTTAGGAAGGCAAGCAGTTCAATATAGGTCATATCTGTGTAGTTTTGCAAATGACTTCCATAATAGTCATGTTGTATGAGACTAACTATAATTCCCTCCATCCTATCCTGCCCCCCATTGCTTCCTTTCTCTCTTTTGATCCTGTCCCTCCCCAAGAGTGTTGACTTCAAATTGCTCCCTCCTCTCACTGCCCTCCCCTTCCATTATTCCCCCCATGCTGCTAATCCCCTTATCCCCCACTTTCCTATATTGTAAGATAGGTTTTCATACCAAAATGAGTGTGCATTTTATTCCTTCCTTTAGTCGAATGTGATGAGAAAAGCTTCGTGTTTTTTCTCTCACCTCCCCTCTTATTCCCTCCACTAAGTAGTCTTTTACTTGCCTCTTTTATGAGACATAATTTGCCCCATTCCATTTATCCCTTTCTCCTCCCAATATATTTCTCTCTCACCACTTAATTTCATTTTTAAAGATATGATCCCATCCTATTCAATTCACCCTGTGCTGTGTGTGTGTGTGTGTGTGTGTGTGTGTGTGTTTAATCCCACCAACTACCCAGATACTGAAAAAAGTTTCAAGAGTTACAAATACTGTCTTTCCATGTAGGAATGTAAATAGTTCAACTTTAGTAAGTCCCTTATGATTTCTCTTTGCTGTTTACCTTTTCATGCTTCTCTTGACTCTTATGTTTGAAGGTCAAATTTTCTGTTCAGCTCTGGTCTTTTCATCAAGAATGCTTGAAAGTCCTCAATTTCATTGAAAGACCATTTTTCCCCCTGAAGTATTATACTCAGTTTTGCTGGGTAGGTGATTCTTGGTTTTAGTCCTAGTTCCTTTGACTTCTGGAATATCATATTCCATGCCCATCAATCCCTTAATGTAGAAGCTGGTAGATCTTTTGTTATCTTGATTGTATTTCCACGATACTTGAATTGTTTCTTTCTAGCTGTTTGCAATATTTTCTCCTTGACCTGGGAACTCTGGAATTTGTCCACAATGTTCCTAGGAGTTTCTCTTTTTGGATCTCTTTCGGGCAGTGTTCTGTGGATTCCTTGAATATTTATTTTGCCCTCTGGTTCTAGAATCTCAGGGCAGTTTTCCTTGATAATTTCATGAAAGATGATGTCTAGGCTCTTCTTTTGATCATGGCTTTCAGGTAGTCCCATAATTTTTAAATTGTCTCTCCTGGATCTATTTTCCAAGTCAGTTGTTTTTCCAATGAGATATTTCACATTATCTTCCATTTTTTCATTCTTTTGGTTTTGTTTTATGGTTTCTTGGTTTCTCATCACGTCATTAGCCTCCATCTGTTCCATTCTAATTTTTAAAGAGCTATTTTCTTCAGTGAGCTTTTGAACTTCCTTTTCCATTTGGCTAATTCTGCTTTTGAAAGCATTCTTCTCCTCATTGGCTTTTTGAACCTCTTTTGCCAATTGAGTTAGCCTATTTTTCAAGGTCTTATTTTCTTCTGCATTTTTTTGGGTCTCCTTTAGCAAGGTGTTGACCTGCTTTTCATGCTTTTCTTGCATCTCTCTCATTTCTCTTCTCAGTTTTTCCTCCATCTCTCTAACTTGATTTTCAAAATCCTTTTGGAGCTCTTCCATGGCCTGAGCCCATTGAATATTGATTTTGGATGTCTGGGATACAGAAGTCTTGACTTTTATGTCTTTCCCCGATGGTAAGCATTGTTCTTCCTCATCTGAAAGGGTGGGAGGAGATATCTGTTAACCAAGAAAGTAACCTTCTATAGTCTTATTTTTTTCCCTTTTTTGGGCATTTTCCCAACCAGTTACTTGGCTTTTGGGTCCTTTGTCAAGAGTAGGATATACTCTGGGGACCTGTAAGATCTCAGTTCCTCCAAGGTGGCCCAGTCAAGTGTGTATTGGTCTGGATGCAGGGAAGGATTTTTATGCCCAGAATCTTAGCAGAGTTTCCTCTCCACAGGCACCTGACCTCCAGTTCCACCAAGCTAACACTGGGGAGGTGGGATTTAGTCAAGCTGTGGGGTCAGGGCCGCCATTCAATTTGAGAGGAAAAACCAGCTCCCTCAGTGCCCCCAGGGGTTTTTATGATCTAGCAATGGCCTCAGGCTGCTGTAGGGGCTGCTGGCTCATTTCCATCCAGAGTTGAAAATCATGTTTGTGTATACACACACACACACACACACACACACACACACACACAGTTGTTGAAACCCTTCTGTCCTGCCTATGAGGACACTTTCCCTATTCCTCTCCTTCTGCCCTTTTGTCAATGGAAGGGAAAGGGACTGAAAGAGCCCTATCTCTGACAGTTAAAATATTAAGAGGCTGCTATTTATTTATGGTCTCCTGAGGAACTCTAATGAGAAGTATCTGGTGACCAAGACACCATTTCCCATTGTTATCAGTCAATTGTACCCTCAACCCCAGCCCTCATTAGAATAAGACACTGGGTGCTATTTTGTTGGGTTGCTTATTTTTCAAGACCTCCTCTTTATGTGCCTCAATATTAATCCATGAAAGGTGCAATTAAGTTGGAGGGAGTCACTCTGTACCTCAAGACTGAGGGCTAGTCCTTTTCCTTGCCTTTGCTATTATCACTTATCCTTTCTAAGGCCAGAACGTAGTACACTGGGATCCATGTTCCCTCTATGATTATACATGATGGCTACTCCTGGGGACACATATACTTTCTTTTCTAAAAGTTCCCATTGGTCATTGTGAGATTCCTGTCATTTCCCACTTACCCTCAACTCACTTTGGGAACAAGTTTCAATGGTACCTTTTTTATTTCCCCTTTCTAGTCTCCCTTAATAATTTCCATTTCTACAGTAGTCCTTTCCTTCCATTCTCCTAATATTATTCTCCCACAGTTCCTAGAGCTTGTCTTCAATCTGAACATATGACTATGCCATTCTGTTCAAAACTGTGACATATGTGGACATAACCATTTCTCTTTTAGCTTCTTGCTTATGTCACCCCTCCCTCAGGGAACTGATTTACCTATAGTGTAGCAAGTATTTAATGATGGAATATTAATTCATTTTTTGCTTTTCTCCTCACTTATTGTATTCCCCTCAAATCTTTAGTATCTGATATCCTTTTGTCCCTTGAAGGTCTATTTTCTTTTGGCCAACAATTGAGTTTCTTTATTCTCTTTTTCAACAATAGACTAGAGACATGAGATAATTTACTTAGTTCTTTAGTCATTTCTTAATAATTGTAATTATTTACTAAATCCAAATACTGTGGAAACACTTTATTGTTTGCTTTCAAAATTGTTGTTTCTTTGATAGCATTCCTTTCATTATGGAATTAACATGCAACTTATTCTCCTTGGAGACTTTTTATCTTTGAGTTACATCCATGGATTACTTTATGCATGCTGTCTTCATGATTAGTCACTTTCTTTTGAATGTGATTAATGTTTTCTGTCATTTTTTTCTTCTTTTCTTCCAATTTCTCTTCCCCATCTAAACTTAGAGTCCCAAATGTGCAACTTTCTTTTTAGAGACTATACTCATCTAGTGGAATTCTGTCATAGGTTTTAAGTTGCCTTCTCTGTTGTTTGCCTATTAAAATTTTTCTTTTTAAGAATACTAATTTCTGACCCAATTCCCATTCCAATAACTTTTCTTTAAAAGTTAAAATCTTTTTTGTAACCTTCTGGAATTCCTCACTATTGTTTCATTAGTTTAAGAATCCATAGAGTTTGTTTTCATGTTCTCTTTTTTATCAGGATTTTGAGTTCACTTTTCTTTAATGTATAATATTTATTCATTGTGTTGTGACCTTTATTTTTTTTACTCATTTTTTTTCTTCTATCTTGGAATCTCATTCTTCCCCCTGTCCCCCATCTTGAAAGCTAGATTTATAGTGTAGCTTTTGTCATCTTGACTTTTTTTTTTTCCTTTACCTTTATACTAGTAGCTTATCTCAAACTTTCCTACTCATTGTAGGGTCCTCTTTGCAAAGCTATTAGATGTGGTTTTTTTTTTTTTATTGTTATTCTTTTCCCCCTGTACAGACCCCTGGGACTGAGCGGGACAATACTTCTTTCAAGTTTATGTGGCGTAAGTGGAAGGGAGTCCTGACTAGATTCTTAGTATGTGTAATTCAACTGGAAGAGATCTACCTGTACTGAAATTTCTTGTTCCCATCCTCTTGGTCATAGCAACCCTTCCCATCTAGCCAGTTCTGCACTGGTATGCCCCTTCTGACCTCACAGCTGCAACTACTTTTGATTAACTAGTCAAGACCAGTTTTCCATGTCTTTTAAAAAAATCTATTTATTTTTAGTTTACTACATTCATTTCCACTAGCTTTTGAGTTTTACATTTTCTCCCCTTCTTTCTCCTCCTCTTTCCCCAAGATGTCATGCAATCTGAAATATACATTCATATTAAACATAGGTTCACATTAGTCATGTTGTAAAGAAGAATTATAGCCAATGGAATGAACCACAAGAAAGAAGAAACAAGGCAAAACAAAAAAGAGAGAAAACATGCTTCAATCTGCATTCAAACTCTGTAATGTGGATTTCATTTTCCATTGTGAGTCTGTTGGTGTTTTCTTAAATCTTGCAGTGCTGAAAAGAGCTAAGTTTATCAGTTAGTCATCACACAATGTATCTGTATATGTATACAATTTACTGGTTCTGTTTCCTTCACTCAGCATCAGTTCATACAAGTCTTTCCAGGTTTTTCTGAAGTCAGCCTGTTCATCATTTCTTATAGCACAATAGTATTCATTACATTCATATACCACAACTTGTTCAGCCATTTCCTAATTGGTGGATCTCAGTTTCCACTTCTTAGCCACCACAAAAAGAGCTGCTATAAATAATTTTGTACATGTGGGTCTTTTTCCCATTTGTGTGATCTCTTTGGGATACAGCCCTAGAAATGGTATTGCTGGGTCTAAGGGTATGCACAGTTTTATAGCCCTTTGGGCATAGTTCAGAATTGCTCTCCAAAATGGTTAGATGAGTTCACAACTCCACTAACAATGAATTAGTGTTCCAATTTTCCCACATCTTCTCCAACATTTATCATTTTCCTGTTTTGTCATGTTAGCCAATCTGATAGGTGTGATGTGGTACCTCAGAGTTGTTTTGATTTTCATCTCTCTAATCAATAGTGATTTAGAGCATTTTTATATGACTATAGATAGCTTTAATTTCTTTCTCTGAAAACTGCCTATTCATATCCTTTGACCATTTATTAATTGGGGAATGACTTGTACTCCTCTATTTGACACAGTTCTCTATTTATTTTAAAAATGAGGCCTTTATCAGAGATGTTGGTTGTAAAAAGTCTCTCCCAGTTTTCTGTTTCCCTCCTAATCTTGGTTGCATTGGCTTTGCTTATACAAAAAAACTTTTCAATTTATTTTAATCAAAATTATCCATTTTGCATTTCATAATGTTCTCTATTTCTTGTCTGGTCATAATTTTTTTTTTCTGTTCTCCATAAATCTCATAGGTAAACTATTCCTTGCTCTCCCAGTTTGCTTATAGTATCATCCTTTACATATAAATCGCGTACCCATTTGAACTTAATTTTGGTATATGGTGTAAGATGTTGATCTATGCCCAGTTTCTGCTGTACTGTTTTCCAGTTTTCCTAGCAGTTTTTGCCAGATAGTAAGTTCTTACCTCAGAACTTGAAGTCGTTGGGTTCATCCAACAGTAGTTTACTATAGTCAATGCCCACTGTATCTTGTGTATCTAATCTATTCCACTCATCCACCACTCTATTTCTTAACCCATATCAAGTAGTTTTGATGATTGCTGCTTCATAATAAATACAATTTAAGAAATGGTATGGCAAGGCTACCTTCGTTAGCATTTCTTTTCATTAAATCCCTTGATATTGTGGACCTTTTGTTCTTCCAGATGAATTTTGTATTTTTTTTTTTACTCTATAAAATTTTTTTGGTAGTTTGATTGGTATGGCACTGAATAAGTAAATCAACTTAGGTAGAATAGTAATTTCTATTAAATTAGTTTGACCTACTCATGAGCAACTGATATTTTTCCAATTATTTGTTCTGACTTTGTATGAAAAGTGTTTTGTAATTATGTTCATATACTTCCTGGATTTATTTTGGCAGTTAGACTCCCGAATATTTTATGTCTACAGTAATTTTAAATGGAATTTGTCTTTCTATCTCTTGCTGTTGGGCTTTGCTAGGAGTATGTAGAAATGCCAAGGATTTATATGAGTTTATTTCATATCCTACAACTTTGCAGAAGTTGTTTATTATTTCAAGTAGTTTTTTACTTGGTTCTCTAAGATT
This sequence comes from Notamacropus eugenii, assembly GCF_028372415.1. Taxonomy (NCBI): domain Eukaryota; kingdom Metazoa; phylum Chordata; class Mammalia; order Diprotodontia; family Macropodidae; genus Notamacropus; species Notamacropus eugenii. The sequence goes on from NC_092877.1 coordinate 118,325,064, forward strand.
CTCATCATATCATCTGCAAGGAGTTTGTTTCTTCTTTGCCTATAGTAATTCCTTCAATTTCTTTTTCTTCTCTTATTGCTAAAGTTAACATTTCTACTACCATATTGAATAACAGGGTAATGATGGACATCCTTGTTTCACCCCTGATCTTACTGGAAATGCTTCTACCTTATCCCCATTACATATACTACTTGCTGATGGTTTGAGGTAGATAGTACTTATTATGTTAAGGAAGACTCCATTTATTCCAATGCTGTCTAGAGTTTTTAATAGGAATAGGTGTTGTATTTTGTCAAACCTTTTCTGTATCTATTGAGATAATCATGTGGTTTCTGTTAGTTTTGTTGTTGATAGTTTTTCTAATATTGAACCAGTCCTGTATTTCTGGAATAAATCCTACCTGGTCATAGTGTATAATTCTTGTGACAGATTATTTTTAATCTTTTTGCTAAATATTGTATTAAATTTTTGGCATCTATATTCATTAGGATAATTGGTCTATAATTTTCTTTCTCTATTTTGACTCTTCCAGTTTAGGGATAAGTACCATGTTTGTATCATAAAAAGAATTTGGTAGGACTTCTTCCCCCATTTTCCCAAATAGTCTATATATTGTTGGAATTAATTGTTCTTTAAATGTTAGATAGAATTAGCTTGTACATTCAACTGACTCTGGAGACTTTTTTGTTAGGGAGTTCATTGATGGCTTGTTCATTTTTTTTTTCCTCTGGGATAGGGTTATTTAGGTATTTTACTTCCTCTTCTGTTAATCTGGGCAATTTATGTATTTTGTAAATATTCATTCATTTCAGTAAATGACTCTTAATACTTTATAGTTTTTAAACTTGATATCTGCTTCTGGGGCCCAGAGGACATTGTGCCTGACTTCTTGTGCTGGTGACTAGCAGTTTAGTTATTAGTTTTCTGTGCTGGGGCCTCAGGTGTTGGCAGCTGAATGTTGTAGTGGTGTGGGAGTTTACCTGCTGCTGAGGTAGAGCTGCTGGTGATGTCTGATGTTGGCCTTCATCTGCTCCACAACCCTGGGTCTCAGGGTCTCCCACTGCTTTGCTAATGTGAGCTTGCCACTGGCTTGCTTGGACACCTCCTGTCCTGTACTGGTCCCCTTCAGTCACAGCAAGAGGGACCTTTCCCATTAATCCCCTTAGCTTACAGAACTAAAAGACATCTCTATCCTGTCTTTCTGCTGGCTCCACTATTCCAGGATTTTTCTTGGGGCAATATTCTCTGGGTTTTTCAAAGTCCATAAGGGAGGGTGAGAGCAACCTACTGCTTTCTCTGACATCTTGGCTCCCGGAAGTTTAAACAGGTGACTTTCAAACATTTGGTCTATGGACTGACAGCCCCAGGAGCAGCTGCTGCCACTGCAATAGGCCCTGACTAGGACTGTGCCTCTTTCACCCAGTTGTGACAGACCCCCATCCCCCTACACTGAGAGGTCTTGAAATCACCACTGCTGCAGTGGTTCAGTCCCCTTGATCTGCTCTGGCCTTGCTATGGTTGGGTATATGCTAGTGCAGCCTGCTTGCTAGACTGTGCTCCTCTCCCAGTCTGGTGCACCAGACCCTCCCTGTTGACTGTCCAGCTTGTCTTGGACTGGAAATCTGCCACACTGTCTCCTTGTGGATTCTGCCACTCTAGAATTTGCTCAGATTCACTTTCCAGAGGTATTTGAAGGAGTCTGGGGAGAACTCAGGTGAGTCCCTGCTTTCATTCTGCCATCTTGGCTCCACTCCACCCACAGTTTTCCACATCTTAGTGGAATACAAGCATACCTCAGAAGTATTACAGGCTCGGTTCGTAGACCAGCATAATAAAGTGAATATCATAAAGAAATGTCCCACCATATTTTTTGGTTTCAAAGTGCATATGTAAGTTACATTTATTCTATACTGTGTAGTCTATTAAGTGTGCAATAGTATTGTGTAAAAATAATGTACATAATTTAAAGTATTTTACTTACTAAAAAAATACTAACCATTATTTGAGCCTTCAGCAAGTGGTCATTATTGACGATTGAGGTAGATGTGTCAATTTCTTAAATTTAAAAAAAAAAATTTTTTAAATAACCAAAGAAGTCTGCTCCATGGATTGATTCTTCCTTTTGCTTAAACATTTAGAGGGCATTCTAGGGTTACTAAGTGACCTAATTTCAGTATTGTTGTGTCTCAGGGAATAGGGTGGACTGAGGAGAGGGACAGAAACAGGGAATGGCCTTTTGATGGAGCAGTCAAAACACACACAACATTTATTAAGTTCACCATCTTTTATGGGTGCAGTTTGTAGCCCTCTAAACAATTAGAATGGCAACATTAAAGATCATTGATCCCAGATCACCATGACCGATAAAATATTAATTGAAAAGTTTGAAATACTGTGAGAATTACTGAAATGTGACACAGTGAACACAACATGAGCACAGGCTGTTCGAAAAATGATGCTGATAGACATGCTTGTCACAGTGTTGCCACAAACCTTCAATTTAAAAAAAAAAAAAAGTCTACCAAGTACAATAAAGCAAAGTGCAGCAGAAGAAGATATGCCTGTAAAGGGAAGGTGGTGGTGATGCAAACTGAGTCACTGTTATGAGGAGACCAAGCAAGTGTCAAGACACCAAAAGCTTGAAACACAAATTTGCCATAGTTTAGGAAAATTGAGGCTGACTTTTGATTGTGTCAATTCTCTGATGATACTGCAGAATGTTTTTAAACTTATAATATATTGTTTCTGTCTTATCTTGTTGATACAATTTTAACAATTATAAATTAGTTATATTTTCCTTGCTTTAAAATTTCTACATGACACATAGCTCTGAACCCACAAACCATAGAACAGCTACAGGGAAGTAACTCATGGCAAATTCTGCACCCAGAGGCCATGGAACATTGGAGCGAGGGAGATTTCTGTTCCGGAGAGACCTGCAAACCTCTCGCGGGGGGTCCTTCGCGCTGCGGACTGGGCGCCAGGACTGGGAGCTGAGTGCAGCCCTGCCACGGTCGCAGCACCGAGAGGAAAAGATCCGAGCGGGCTTCAGGGACGGGATCTCCAGCGGCCACACAAGTCCCTCCACCCACAGATGACGGGGGTCGGTGAGAGAGTCACTTTGGTGGGTAGAGAGGGGAGTGGGGTGCCCCCATAATTCAGGCCCCCCCTGGGAGGTAGAAGCTGAGAGGCGGCTGCAGACCAGGGCTCCCCAAGCGGGCGGGAGCCTGAATCCATTGTGGAAGGTCTGTGCATAAACCCCCTGAGGGAACTGAGCCTGAGAGGCGGCCCTGCCCCAACCTCAGCACCTGAACTTAATCTCATACTGAATAGCAGCCCTGCCCCCGCCAAAAGCCCTAAGGCTGGAAGCAGCATTTGAATCTCAGACCTCAAACGCTGGCTGGGAGGATCAGGAGGCGAGGTGGGTGTGAGGAGAATATTCAGAGGTCAAGTCACTGGCTAGGAAAATACCCAGAAAAGGGAAAAGAAATAAGACTATAGAAGGTTACTTTCTTGGTGAAGAGGCATTTCCTCCCTTCCTTTCTGATGAGGAAGAACAATGCTCACCATCAGGCAAAGACACAGAAATCAAGGCTTCTGTGTCCCAGCCCACCCAATGGGCTCAGGCCATGGAAGAGCTCAAAAAAGAATTTTGAAAATCAAGTTAGAGAGGTAGAGGAAAAGCTGGGAAGAGAAATGAGAGACATGAAGTCAAAGCATGAACAGCAGATCAGCTCCCTGCTAAAGGAGACCCAAAAAAATGTTGAAGAAAATAACACCTTGAAAACTAGCCTAACTCCATTGGCAAAAGAGGTTCAAAAAGCCAATGAGGAGAAGAATGCTTTCAAAAGCAGAATTAGACAAATGGAAAAGGAGATTCAAAAGCTCACTGAAGAAAATAGTTCTTTCAAAATTAGAATGGCACAGATGGAGGCTAAGGACTTTGTGAGAAAGCAAGATATCACAATACAAAACCAAAAGAATGGAAAAATGGAAGATAATGTGAAATATCTCATTGGGAAAACAATTGACCTGGAAAATAGATCCAGGAGAGACAATTTAAAAATTTTGGGACTACCTGAAAGCCATGATCAAAAGAAGAGCCTAGTCATCATCTTTCATGAAATTATCAAGGAAAACTGCCCTGAGATTCTAGAACCAGAGGGCAAAATAAATATTCCAGGAATCCACAGAACACCACCTGAAAGAGATCCAAAAAGAGAAACTCCTAGGAACATTGTGGCCAAATTCCAGAGTTCCCAGGTCAAGGAGAAAATATTGCAAGCAGCTAGAAAGAAACAATTCAAGTATTGTGGAAATACAATCAGGATAACACAAGATCTAGCAGCCTCTACATTAAGGGATCGAAGGGCATGGAATAGGATATTCCAGAAGTCAAAGGAAGTAGGACTAAAACCAAGAATCACCTACCCAGCAAAACTGAGTATAATACTTCAGGGGAAAAAATGGTCTTTCAATAAAATAGAGGATTTTCAAGCATTCTTGATGAAAAGACCAGAGCCGAAAAGAAAATTTGACTTTCAAACACAAGAATGAAGAGAACCAGGAAAAGGTGAACAGCAAAGAGAAGTCATAAGGGACTTACTAAAGTTGAACTGTTTACATTCCTACATGGAAATACAATATTTGTAACTCTTGAAACATTTCAGTATCTGGCTACTGGGTGGGATTACACACACACACACACACACATACATAGAGACAGAGTGCACAGAGTGAATTGAAGAGGATGGGATCATATCTTAAAAAAAAATGAAATCAAGCAGTGAGAGAGAAATATATTGGGAGGAGAAATGGAGAAATTGAATGGGGCAAATTATCTCTCATAAAAGAGGCAAGCAAAAGACTCATTAGTGGAGGGATAAAGAGGGGAGGTGAGAGAAAAACATGAAGTCTACTCTCATCACATTCCACTAAAGGAAAGAATAAAATGCACACTCATTTTGGTAGGAAAACCTATCTCACAATACAGGAAAGTGGGGGAGAAGGGGACAAGCAGGGTGGGGGGAATGATAGAAGGGAGGGCATGGGGAGGAGAGTGCAATTCGAGGTCAGCACTCATGGGGAGGGATAGGATCAAAAGAGAATAGAAGTAATGGGGGACAGGATAGGATGGAGGGAAATATAGTTAGTCCTATACAACACAACTATTATGGAAGTCATTTGCAAAACTACACAGATTTGGCCTATATTGAATTGCTTGCCTTCCAAAGGGAAGGGGTGGGGAGGGAGGGAGGTAAAGAAGTTGGAACTCAAAGTGTTAGCATCAACTGTAATGTTCTTGCCACTAGGAAATAAGAAATACAGGTAAAAGGGTATAGAAAGCCATCTGGCCCTACAGGACAAAAGAGAAGACGGAGACAAGGGCAGAGAGGGATGATAGAAGAGAGAGCAGATTGGTCATAGGGGCAATTAGAATGCTTGGTGTTTGAGGGGGGGGAGGGGATAAAAGGGGAGAAAATTTGTAACCCAAAATTTTGTGAAAATGAATGTCAGAAGTTAAATAAATAAATTTAATTATAAAAAATAAAATAAAATAAAATTTCTAGATGAGTAATTACATTGAAAGAAGTTACTCTATTTACCCATCTAGGTGCTATATCCAGCTCCAGGTTATAGTTTATACATTCCAGTAATCCAGTACCAGGATCTCTCAGAATATCCAGAAGAAACAATTGCCTGAGTAGATTGGCTCAACTCTTGAGAAAAAGGGATACAAACCGAAATCCAGATCAAATCAATGTCTAGAGTGTCTGAAGGGCTATAATATGTAAAAGACTGAGAACTGTTGGGATCTAGTGGTTAATCAAAGGATTCAGGGCCAGGGAATATTCTACAGATAGGGAAGGCAAAATTCAGAGATCGCCACTTTGTTTGACCCATCTGCTGTCCCCAAATTCAGCCCTCTGTTACTATACAGCCCATTTTGCCATATTTCTGGCTGACATTCATTTCATTGTAAGTTTCAGGTGGTGCCTACCACATTTTCCTGACTCAGCTGCTCCCTTTTTGCCACTGAACCATATGGCTTCTTTCCTCAGAAGAAGAATCTGTTCATTCATGTCTTTTGGACTTCCTTTTAAGTCCTACCTTTACCTGTGAATCAACTTGGGTTTTGAAATAATTCACAGATGATTCTTGATCTGGTTAATTTACCAGAGGTTAGCTGATGATTTTTGAGGTGATCTCAGTTTAGTTCATAGACTAAATATTTTTTCTTTGAGAATATTCCATGGTCTCATGTGTCAAATAACAGAAGTGGTAATGGAGGAAGATAGCTATAGAAATTGAGATAAATTAGTATAGGAAATAGTTCATCGATAGAACTGAGAGAGTGAGATCAAATAAAACTTCATCATTAGTAGTGTGAGGAAAATGACTACCACTTCTAGATTTCACAAAGAAGTACCAGTGAAAACCAATTTCCAGCTATAGCAAGAAACCTGTCTCCCTGTTGGGAGAGGGTTCTGGGGAGATGGAGAAGTAGGTCAGAAAATTCCAAATTCTCAAGATTTTCCCCCACAAAAGAGATAAAAGAGCACCTTAGGGCAAACAAACTGTGGATAAAAATAAATAAGAATAGGGGTACAAACTGGGTCTTCCTGGGACAATTCTGAGAAGATCAGAAGAAAAATTCCAGGTCTCGGTTTGGTCCCTGTGAAGAGTAAATACTTCCAGGCTGGGATCTGCATTAACAACTGGCAGCAAGCCCTGAGGTTAATTAGTTTAGGAGGCTGCCTAGGCCCCAGCCAAAGGAAATTTTATCCCAGGGACAGTGAGGGGAATTGGGTGTCCGAGGCAGGAAAGATTGAGGGAACCTCTGCTGATAAGGAACACCAGACCCAGTTGTTCTGTGGAGACTGCAAGGATGAGAAGGAACCAGCACAGGCCCAATGAGTGCAGAAACAGTGAGGCAGAACACCCCTGGCCATGGGCACCTACAGAAAGTTGGAGGTTTGGCTTTGGTTCTAGGCTAAAGGGGGAGAACTGAAGATGTGGGGAAAGAAGCACCATATTCCATACCGCAGGACTAGAAGTGATTACATAAATTAAGCTATTACTATGAAAAAATGCATAGGCAAAGGAGAAAGAATCCAACCATAGAAAGTTATTGTGGAAATAGAGAAGGGTGGGAATCATCTTCAGAGGAGGATATTGAAGCAAATAAACCTTCTTTTACTCCAAAGAGCAATGTCATATGGTCATCTGCCCAAAAAGAATTCATAGAACTTAAAAATGACTTTAGAAATCAAATGAGAAAGATGGGAAAAAAAAAAAACTAAAAAAAAGAACAATCCAAGAAAAATAAGAAAACTATGAAAAAAAAGTCAATCAATTAGAAAAGGAAATCCAGAATCTTAAGGAAGAAAACAACACCTTGAAAATTAGAAGTGGGTAAACCAAAGCCAGTGAAATTGTAAAAGCTCAAGGAATAATTAAACAAAATACAAAGAATGAAAAAATAGAAGAAATGAAACATCTCATAAGAAAAGCAACTGATCTGAAGAGAAAATATAAGAATAATGGCACTACCTGAAAGCTATGATCAAAAAATAAAAAAGAATCCTGATATAATAATAAAAGAAGTAATAAAAGAAAATTGTCCTGAAGCATTAGAACAAGGGGAGAAAGTAGAAATTAAAAAACACATTAATCACACTTGAAAGTCTATGGCGAAAGCTCATAGGAATGTTACAGTCCAATACTGAAACCTCCAGCTCAAGGATAAAATGTTAAAAGCAACAAGAAAAACAAAACAATTTAAATATGACAGTGCCACAATTAAAATCACACAAGATCTGGCAGCAGAAACACTAAAGGACCACAAGTATTGGAACACTACATGTTGGGATCTGGCTGAAAATATTATACCCAGCAAAGTTAAGCTTAATCCTGAATGGGGAAAGAAAGGACATTTGATTAACTGTCAGACTTTTAAGACTTTCCTACAAAACAAAACAAAACCTGAACTTAATAGAATATTTGACATACAGGTACCAAGAGAAACATAAGGTACATACCAAAGACTGATTATAAGGGATTTAATTAGGACAGGCTATTTATATACATGTATACATAATATATAATATATATAATCTATTAATAGCCATCAAGAGCAATTTTTATGCCATTTGATATTCCATGTGATTGAGGGAGGAGGAGTCTAGAAATAACTTTTTTCAGCAGACAAACTGAGTCTCACATAGCAAAAACAACTCAGACAAGGTCACATGATAAGCTAATGAAAGAGATGAGACTATTCTAGTTCTCAAGATTCCCATATGGTACACTTTGTTTTGAGTGAGGGAGGTCTGTACAGGTCACTAGCCTCATTTCTCCTCCAGAGCCATCTGAATCCAGTGACCAGATATTCATCAGGATAACTGGAGATGACCCAGGATGAGGCATTTGGAATTAAGTGACTTGCCCGAGGTCACACAGCTAGTGAGTGTCAAGTGTCTGAGGTGAGATTTGAACTCAGGTCCTCCTGACTCCTGCAATAATGCTCTATCCACTGCACCACCTAGATGCCCCTCATTAGGAATATGTTTAAGAGAGAACAATACATATATCTGGAAGTGTATGAAAGTCTTCTAAATTCAAAAGAAATAAAATGGTAAGGGATAGGGAGGGGGAGAGGACAAGGGAGGGAATCTCTAGAGCAGCAGAGGGTGAGGGAATAGTTTAAAGGGGGGACATAGAATGATGTCTAGATTTATAGGAATGGGAGGAAGGGGAGGGATCCTTGGCGAGGGATAGGCTAAGTAATGGGAGGATAAGGCAGCAGGTAGAGTAGTTGGGAGGAATAGAAAATGAGATTTGCACAAACATAATAAAAACAAAGATGAGAAGAATTTCGTAGAGAAAGTTTAAGTCTATATATGTATATGTGCATGTATTTTTCCATCCATATAGAAATATATTGATACTTAATTGTAACCTTGGTGAGGAGTGGGTAAGGAAGGGTAAAAAAAAAACCAAAAAACAAAGTAAAAAGTGCACAGCAGAGAACGAAAGAAAAACTCACAAGGAAGCAAAGAGAAGATGGACAGCTCTCAAAACAATGTGTGGTCCTTATCATACATGCTTTCTTGAAATGAAAATTTATCATTACATATTTTGAATCTCTCTTATGTTCTGCTATGCATGTGATATGCTTTTTTTCTTTTCTTACTTTGTATGTAAGTTATGATATTTAAGTTTATGTAGGCTTTTTTTTTCTTTTCTCTATTCTGTATTTGTGTTCTAGTGTTTGAGACTAAAAAAAAAAAATTTACATGTAAGTTTGAAAGTTTGCTGTAGCCAAAATGAGTTTACCCCGATAATTTTTCAAAATCATTCCATTAAATGGAAATAATTACCATAAGACTGGTGGAGCTGTTACAGGAGAATATTGAAAGTGTAGTCATCAAACTCACTGGAGCTATAAATGTGCAAACCATAAGCAGTGAACTTTGTGTTAGGAAAGCGTGACAAAAGCAGTGAAACTCTAGGCTAGAGAGTAAGAAGTCAACTCTTGTTCTCTAAATAATTTGACAACCAACTTATTGCCAGTAAGCTAAGACAAAATAAAAACAAATAAAAGGCAAAGGAGGTCTATCTGTTTTCTGACAGTTTTGCTTTATATGTTCATACTTGGGGAATCTTCTATACATTTGTATATTTAGGAAACTATCGTGAAGTATGTTTTATGGTGAAATTACACCATATGTAAATGTCATTCGTTGCTCTCATGAAATTGTTTGATGCAACTGACCATGGTGTCCAGTGTACGATAATGGAGGGGAAAGTGTACCATATGGGAATCTTGAGAACTAGAATAGTCTCATCTCTTTCATTAGCTTACCATGTGACCTTGTCTGAGTCATTTTTGCTATGTGAGATTCAGTTTGTCTCCTGAAAAAAAGTTATTATTGCTAGACTCCTCCTCCCTCAATCACATGGAATATCAAATAGCGTAAAAATTGCTCTTGATGGCTATTTATAGATTCTCAATGTTTACTAGTACCAGTTGAGAAATCTTCATAATGACCCAAGTCCATTATCCCATTTTGTCAAGCCTGAGCTTTGAGATATCTTATCTTTGTCTAATACATCACTATGCATATTTCATCAATATTTTCTTGAAGTAGAATATAATATACAACAATTTCAACTTATCAATGGCTAAAATATAGACTGAAATGACTGAGACAGAAGAGAGAGAACAGGAGAGAAGAGAAAGCACATTTTCAATTTAGTAACAAAAAATTATAAATTATAAAATATAACAAATATACTAATCTATTTTATCTCTCTTATCTCTCCAAAAGACTCCTCTACATTTATTTTCTAGCAGTTCATGTTTGTAATGGAAGAGATATTGTCAGCAGAATAGAGGAATCCAGGAGCTAGATGGGAGAGGATGGTTTTGTAAGTTTGTGATTATTATACCTATGAGACTTACTAGGGCACAGAGTTATTAAGGACAAGATCTCAGGATAGAATGTGGCTCTAAGTATGCTTTGGGCACTTTTGAGTGAATTAAGTCATTCCCTCCAGCATAGTGGTAGATTTTATATGGTATCCTTGACAACAATGTTTAAATAGAAGTCTCATTAATTTTTTCTTGCATTGGTTATGAATCACGAACATCAGCTTGACATTCATTCTCTATAGTTTAAGAAAACAACTTTTGATATCATAGATGATCTTTTAAAGAAATGGATATTACTTACTTGGACATACATATCTTCTTGATAACTAAGATCTTCACATATTTCTATTTCTAGGCTCTCCTTCAAGTTGGAACATAGGTACTGTTGTTGCTATTTTCCCAGGAATCCTGGTAAACAGGCATTCTCACACTTTCCGTAGTCTTTTTCTGCAGCTATTTCCAGGGTTGAAGTCATCATTTTCTACAGCTTTTTCCCCTAGCCTGTAGCCTAAGCAGCTTCCAGTCTGCCTTTGTTAAAGAATAAGGCATTTCGCTATGTCAGACTGCTCCTCTAACCATTGACTGGTCTTTCTCCAAGTTTGTCACTATTAGAAAACTGAGCTTTGATTTTCAGAGTGTGCATATGCATGCTTGTGTATGTGCCTGCATGTGTGCATGAATGTGCATGCATGTTTTTCATGTGTTTTCTGCTTGCCCTTCCTTGTGGCCCTCAGATATGAGATGAAGATTGAATGTGGATGAAGTATATTTAGATAATGAGCTCCATTTAATTTTCAGGGAGACCTCAATCAGTAAGGATTCTGGGAAAGAAATTTCTCAAAAACAAAGCTGGCAGTCTTCAAAGAACTTCAGGTATCAGGAGAAACAGTGGTGGTGTATCATACAGGTCATATTCCTACTAAGTTGCTATATGAACAGCAGTGACCTTAGCAAAGAAAGTAGTGGATTGGAATTAGGAAGACCTGGGTTTGAACTCACCCTCAGACACTGTGTGTCTATATATACACCCTTTAACAATATCCTCCTCCACTCTTACTTTCCTCATTCATAAAATGGGGATAGTAAAGCCATCTATGTCAGAGATGTTCCAAAGAGATCAAATCAAACAACACAGTTTAAGCAGGAGCATTAAATTAATGTGAAATATTATTACTTTTAAATGGCTCTATGCATGTACAGTTCTGTTGGTGCATAGAGAGTTGAACTATATGTAAAACTGAGAATTCAGGGAAGGTCCTCACAATATTCCTAGCCTCACCTTTCTTGAAACTTATGCCCTTTTACAATAAATATCTCTCCTCCTTCAAGGGACCTGGTGCCTTTGAGTTCCCTAAATTCCTTAACAAGGGGAAACAATTGGCACTCTTTTACACCTGTTAATTGGTCAACAGATTATGATTTACTGTGATTGAACTGGAGTCAATGTGTTAACTGAACCAGACATTTGCATTTTACGTATTTTCTGACTAATTGCTGAATGAAAAGCACAGTCAGTCACCCTGATAAAGGGATTTCAGATACCAGCAACTAAATAGGAAGATTTGGGGGAAAGGATTGGTAAGTTCCACAAGAGGTTCCATACTAACATAGCCTGTCGTGAAGGTCAATCTGATTTCCTTCTTTTAGGCTGGGAGAGAGTAAAAGAGTAGGAAGGGATTCACCTTCTTCACAATCTTCTTTCCTTGTGTAGAAATAGGGGAGTGGTTCAGATTTAGCAGATGGAAGTCTGTTCTTGAGGAGAGAATCCAATATCTCCCAGCATTTTGAGCTCTGGGCAACTGGAATAAAACCTGACACACCTCACCACTGAGCTCAGTACGTAACAGCTTTCAGCATGTGTCAAATCACAGTATTTTTGGATCTACAATAATTAGTCAGGCCATAAGTAAAGGAGAAAACAAGACTAGAAAAAGTAATATTTTCAGAGTACTTGCAGACTTTAATGACCTCTGACACTCTTTCCAACTTCAAATCTATGATCATATTATACTTTTCTTCCTTCTCTACTAGAACACAGATCAGGTTTCTTCCCTTAGCTTCAATTTTTCCTACAGCCACAATTCCAAGATGCACATATTATGTTTGGAGTGGCAAGTTACTTAGCTCTGTTTGCCTCAATTTCCTCATTTGTAATGAATTAGAGATGGACATTGCAAACCTTTCCAGGTTTCTTTGACTACAAAACCCTAAATGGGATCATGAAGAGTTGGACGTGACTGAACAGCAATTATATATATCTATATCTATATCTATATATCATATATATATATATATATATACACATATATAGAGACACATACACATACAGAGACAGAGACAGACAGAGAAACAGAAACAAAGGCAGAGACAGAGAAAGACAGAAAGACAAAGAGACAGAAACAGAGAGAGATAGAGATAGAGTCTCCCCAAGAACTTCTAAGCTTTTTTGAAGACCATGAAATATACTTACTTTTATGTCTTAAGGAATCTCAATACCTGAATGAATAAATAAATGTGTAAATAAATGTTAGAGTTAATTGAATTCAATCTTGAAAGGTTCACCTGTTTCTTTTAAATATACAGGTTTTAGGCCAAAGGAGAAAAGACAAGACAAGTAGGAGAATAGCTGAGAATAAGCTACTAGGAGAGAAACTACTTGAATCAGAGTTGAGAGCAGAAGGAGATGAGCTAATGAAGGATGATATCTGAAAGGAAATATTTCTGATCTGATCACCTCAGTAGTTTGAAAATAATAGAGGGTTCTTAGTAACAGTTATTTTCTAACCCACTGAAGTAGATATTTGGGAGAAATGATGCCCAATAGATTGATGGGTCTCTGGATGGAGCTCAACGTCTTTATTCATGCTCATCATTATTTAGCAGTAATAAGGAGAATAGATAACATTTCTTTATTTTGTATTTAACTGACTACTAGATTATAACTGATTATTAAGAACCGTACCATCATTTCTGTGAGTGAATACATATTTTGGGGAATTTTAGGACCTAGAGCCAGGTTCAAAGTTAAAGAAATGCAGAAATTTGAAAGAGAAGTATATCCCCATGTAAAGTTGCAATGACTAATATCGACGTTACTGTTATCATAGTAAAAGAATCACAGTATAATATTTTGAAGGTCAATTGTTTCCCCATCTCAGCATCATTTGGTCTATTACCAAACATGCAAGGTGCAATACTTCCTATGGATGCATACACACACACACACACACATATATACATATATATGTGCAGACACTGAGTCTGTAGGTTTGCCCTTGAGTGTCCACTTTTCTCATGTAGAAAGTGTTATACAGCAGGATTTCTTGACTTGGGGGTCTGTGAGCTTGTTTTCTTTCTTTCTTAATGGTTTAATAGCTGTATTTCAATACAATTGTTTTTCTTTCTAACTAATTAATTTTACATGTCTCAAAACATTCTGAGAAGTGATCCACTGATTTCACCAAACTCACAAAAGTGTCCATGACACACACACAAAAGTTTAAAATCTTCTACTATAAAGGAAACTCTCTTATTGAAAACTTAATAAGCAAATCCTGGAAGACTTAGAAAGACAGACCTACATCAAAGGAATTGGAACCTCAGGGAAAAAAAAAAACACTAATATCAAGACCAAGGTCATAGACAAGAAATTTTAATAGGAGGAATCTTAGTTGCCTAAATATCTTTAATTGAAATTGGGGACCAAGATTAACTAAATGAATTTAAATTGTGAATTGTTAACTTTGTTATAATTTTGTTACTCTGATTTTCTCTCCATGTATCATTTTTCTCTATAGAACTTCGGAGTAAATTTTTTTTTTAATACCTAAAACATAGGGAACAAAGAAAAGGGTCAAGTGAAGGAAATCCCATTTTAATATGTCAGTGGGGATCTCAGGGATGGGGAATACCATGAAGTCAGAAGTCAAAACATATAAACGCCAGAAGGATGCACCAAAGTACAGAGACATAACTCTACTGGGTGATGAAAAGTGCTGCGAAATAAGTGCAGAAGATTTTTTAACATTTTAGCTACACTTGCAAAGCTTGTGATTTTCATAGAAATATCTAATGATGTCACTTGGAATGTGCCTATAGAGACACTCACCCGTGGCCCTCATTCCATTCGTTTGCCTCTATCTTGTGCGTTCTGCTCAGAATGTTTTTCTTTTCCCTGGTATATACACCTATTGAAATACTAACTGTTCTTTTTTGGCCCATCACAAAAATCCTACTTATCTTTTTAAAACCTTTTAGGTTTTCCTTATTCAAAATCAAGAAAAGTTTCCAGATTTCCATAACTAGACATGTTCTTTCACTCCTCTGAACCCTCACTGAATTCTGTTTGTTTCTTTGTTATGAAACGTCTAAAATATAATTGAGTGAGTTCAAGAATCATCTTCAGTTTCATTGCTACCTTTGTGAAAATTCTGTTTTGCAGTTATTGATACCAACTTAACCATGCTTTAAATTCCCTTGACAAGATTAATTTTTGTAAAAGGTATAAATTTCCCTAGTTTTGCCCTTTAACACTATATTTGAAAAGACTTATTCACAGCCTTTTCATTGACCAGGGCTAATCCACTGAATCCTTTGCAAGGAAGAGCAAAGACACAGGCACCCAGAAATAAGAAAGAACCACAGATTGATAACTAGAGATAGAGGAAACTGTCAGAGACATACACTTGGTAACCTTTGAGGGAAGCCTGCACAACAACATAGCCTTCCAAAATGTCACATTTACCAGGGAACCATATCCATCAGAAAACTTTGTGTATTGGGTAATAACATGGCACTCAGGAGAGGAGGAACCATGCATATGACCTAAAAGATAGCTACAGAAAGAAGCAGTTGTGTTATAGTGAAGAACTCCTAAATCAATTCCAAGTCAGATGTCTAGAAATGTTGAGCCATATAATGATATTAGCAACATCTCAGAGCAATTCCTGGACCAAGTATTAATTAGAGGCAAGAAGTGTCAAGTCATAAAACTATTATAGAGAGAAGAAAACTTCGATCTGACCTTCCACTGGCACCAGGAGCTCTCTATTTGAGCAGTTTAGGGGAAGGGAATAAATTCCTTTTCAGATCTTAAGAGTTTTCTCTTTGTGAAGGGCCTGTGTATCAAAGAAGTACTACAAGTCAAGAGGACTTTTTATAGGTTCTTGAAAGGCTTAGAACCCTTGGAGAGAGAGTTGTCAGGATTCTTAAGGGCTTGAGTATGAAGTCTATTCAGTGTTGTATTAACCTGAGTACTCATATAAATGGTGAGTGACTTTTTGCTGTTATGGCGGAAAACTGAACCAAATAATGATGTTTTTCAAGGCAAAACTTATAACAGAAAAAAGAGAATGATTTAGTGAGAAACATCATAATTTTACCCAATACCTACAAATCTGAGGTTTACTTCTGGGTCATGAATAATGCACATTTTAAAAATTATAATCATTCTTTCACTGATCTAATCCATCTACTTACTTTTATAAGGTTCCTAAGGACAGGGACTTCAACTTGGTTTTACTTACTTTATATTCTACGTAGCAACTAACACAAGGTTTTATGTATGTCAATCATTCTACTGAATTAGGATGATTCAGTTGGTTATGTTGTCTGATTTTATTTATATCTAAAGTTTCAATAAGTAAAAATATTAAAGTTACAGTGTTGCTTTTGTTTAGTTGGTCATCATGTTTGGTTCCAGTACATATCTCCTTTGTAACTGTGGTCGTAATTCAATAAGGTTCCGTGTCTGTTCTTCCTCTCACCTCTCTCTGCTTCTCCTCTCTACCTCTGAATAAACTGATCTTGCCTCATAGCTTCAATTATGATATTTCTCAACTTCATGCCTTTAGCCCATACTTCTGTTCAAAAATTGAGCTTCATATTCAGATCTCTAATGCCTGTAAAGACTTTGTAGGGAAAAAAAAAAAACAACAAGAAACAGGGACAGAAATCTCACAAATGAAATGGCATAGGAGGGCTAAATTTACATTGGTGGTGGAAATATCTATGCTGATGGGGCGAAAACATCCATAATGATAATAATAGGTAGTATTTGGATAATGTTCTAAAGTTGGAGAAGTAATTTGCAAATATTATGTCGTTTGATCCTTACAACAACCTTAGAAGATAGGTGCTATCATTGTTTTCATTTTTGAGATTTGCAAAATGAGGCAAACACAGATTGAAATGATCACATAGCTAGGTAATGTGTCTGACTAGATTTGAACTCAATTAGCACAGTTTCCAGGTTCAGGGTTTTATCGAGTTCATTGCCTATTTGCCCATCAAAGTATCAAGCTATGTACTTAACTTATCCCCACAAAAAAAAAAAAAATGTGAATGTACCATATTTGAAATGATTAATTCACAACATTTTCATTTACCAGGGCTAATCCACTGAATTCTATGTCCAGTTTCTGCCAAAATGCTTTCCAGTTTTTCCAGATTTTTTTTTTAAATGGTGAGTTCTTACCCTCAAAGCTCAGATCTTTGGGTTCATCGGATATTGGATTAATATGATCATTTCCTACTATGTATTGTGTGCTTAATCTATTCCACTGATTCATCATGCTATTTCGTGGCCAGTGCCAGATTTTTCTTCAATGGTTACCACTTTGAAATACAGTTTGAAATCTGATACTGCTAGGCTACCTTCCTTCACTTTTTTTATTGATTCTCTTGATTTTTTGAACTTCTGTCCTTTCAGATGATTTTTTTCTAGTTACATTCAATGATTCTTTGGTAGTTTGAGTGGTATGTCACTAAATAAGTATATAAACAGGTATAATGGTCATTTTTATTATATTGACTCAGTCCATATACAATTAATATTTCTCAAGTCATCCTGACCTATGTCTTGCCACTGGACTCCTGATGACTCTGGAAAATAGACTGAGGCTGGTGACTTTGCCCAGTCTTCCTCACTTAAATCCAATTCACTTGAAACTCAAGACATCACCCTCCTGATGTGATTGATCCTCTATGAGAAGGAAGTATAAACAGCAATAATATTTCTCCAGTTGTTTAAATCTATTTTTAGTTGTGTGGAAAGTCTTTTGTAATTGTGGCTGCTGCCCCATTCCCCACTTAATTATACACAGGTAAAGTTGACTAAATTGTTTAGAAATCTGGATATATTATTTGTAGATGATACTAGTTTCTTAATTGTATCAAGATTTCACCTTATGCTCTTCTCTAGACTTGCAATTCTGTAATCCGCTTAGATCCATAGAAGCCAAATTCATATGGTCTACCATTTTGGGGGCAGATGATGGCTCAGGGGATAGAACACTTGGCATGGAGTCAAGAAGTTCTGAGTTCAAATATGATTTCAGGCACATAATGGTTGTTCAACCCTGGGCAAGTTACCTGACTTCAATTTGCATCAACTGAGGTATCAGCAGTGAACTCGAGATAACAATGAGTCTCCTCATATGGTTAATGTGAGCCTCAAATGAGATAATATTTATAAAAAGGGCTTAGCACAATGCCTAGCAAACAGTAGGCAGGATATAAATATTTGTTTCTTTTCTCTTTATTCTGAGACTTTGTCTTCTTGACAATCTTTTCCACTTTGTCAATTATTACATTATTGAACACGGTTGTCTAGGTAGCAGAACTGAGTGACAGATTTCAGTTTTATGTTGCCAACATTTTTTGGCTTGAATTTGACTTCATTTTTTCCTAGATTTATTAAAAGTACATAATCTGTGTCATTGAGAATACCATTATTAAAATAGGATGCATAAAACTGGGACTACTTGTAGCCATGCTACATATTTTGTGATGGGAAATATATGTAAGCCACACACATTCAGGTCTGTTGAGATGTGATGGATTTGATCAATCATTTGAAGACCACTATCTTTCCTATCTGAAATATAACAAGAAAAATCTAACATTGAGTGTGACAACTGTAGCTAAAATTACAATGGTTGTGTTTTCATATTACCCTATTTTTTAAGGCACTTTCAAACTCACAGGCACCAATTTGTATTTCTAAGGATCCTTTCAGCCTTCATAATAGGAAATCCTTCTTATATTTTGATCAAGTCTAATCCAATTCATTGCAATAATCATTATATTAAGCACCTTTATGAATATGGTATTGCATTGGGGATACAAAGAGAAACAAAAAATTTCACTTTGAAGGTATAAACACAAGAATAACAAAATGAACAAATATATACAGGATAGTTTGAAAAAGAAAGGATGAGAATAATTAACTAAGAAGACTAGTAAAGGCATTTTGTATGATGTAGGACATAACTGATCCTTGAATTAAATTAGGCATAAAGGTGAGGAGGGAGAGAAGTCTAGTCCTGAGCCACAGAAACTGATGTGGGTTGGTACAGAGTGCAAAGGCAACAGGAAGGAATGTAAAGCCAATTAAACTGAGTAATGTATAATAGACCTCAACACCTTACTTTCATATTCAATCCTTTTCCTCTTGCTTATTAGCAAGTATCACAAATTCCTAATGATTTTTTCTTTCAAAATATGTATTTTATTTATTCTTTATTTTTTTCTTCTTATAAACTAGTCACTGAAATTTGATTTTCTTATTCACTGACTACACTCCATCATTTTTTTGTCAGCTCATCCTAAATTTGTCTTTATCAAATATTGAGCCAATATTCTACAATTATTTTTTTGTGGGGGCAGGGGAAGATGGACAATTCTAAAATTAGATTCAGTTTTTTTTGCCATCTATACACTAGTCACCTAGGGTTGAATACCTTACACTTCTCTTGCCCTCCTACAGATTCCTACCCTAAACTTCTCACCATCATACTCCTGCTAGAAGTAATTCAGTAACTCTTCTGGTTTATGAGCTGCTTGAGTTGTGAATCATTCTAGCCATTCTGGAAAACAGTTTGGAACTAATCCCAGAAAGTTACTAAATTCTCCTTTCCCTTTGACCCAGCTGTATGACTTCTAAGCCAGTACCCCCAAAGAAATCAAAGAAGGAAGAAATTAGCTACATGTTCCAAAATGTTTTATGACAGCAAATTTTGGTGATAGTTCAAAAGCAGAAATTAAGGTGCAATACTCAAACTGGAAAATGACTAAGCAAAGTGTGGTATATGAAAGTAATAGAATATTACCAATATACAAATATTATCAAAAAAGACAAATTTGTAAAGTGCTTAGCACAGGGCATGGCACAAAGAAGGTATTTAATTAATATCTGTTCTTTTCCTTCCTTCCCTTGCCTTTTATTGTGCCATAAGCCATGATGAAGTAGAAACTTTCAGAGGAAATTGGGAAGGCCTTTATGAAATAACGTGTAGCAAAATAAGCAGAATATGGAGAATAATTTATACAATGAAAATAACATTTTAGAGTAAAACCGACTTTGAAAGACCTCAGAACTCTGATCAATGCAATAACCAACTTGAAGGTCAAAAGATTGAAGATGAAAAACTCTATTTACCTCCTGAAAGAGAGGTGATGAACTCAAAATTCAGAAAGAGAAACAAAAATTGTGGACATGGCTAATGTGGAAATTTATTTTGCTAGACTATGTAGTTATATATTGACAGATTTGTTGGGGAGGGGGTTGTTTGTTTCTATTTTCTTTCCTTTTTTTAAAAAAAATTTGTTTTATGAGGATGATTAGTGAGAGGTACAAATTAATAAAAAAAAAAATGCTTGTCTTTAAAAAGCACATATAAGGTATCAAAATATTCCCTAAAGGTCATGTAGCCTAAATCAATGACATTAAGTCTGCTCTAATTCAAAATTTTTCTCCTTGTGACCCCTGTTTTTAACTCATTGGCAGATCTAAACTGACAAATACATACTTAACACCAGTGACTAGTAGGTTCTTAACCTTCAGCCTAGCTATCAGCAGCAATTCTGTTTCTGCTCTTATGGTGTATTTCATAGTAGTAAGGAAGGCTCCATTTATTCTTATGCTCTCTAGTGTTTTCAATAGGAATGGACGTTGTATTTTGTCAAAAGGTTTTTCTGCATCTATTGAAGTTATTGTATGTTTTCTGTTACTTTTGTTGTTGATATGATCAATTATGTTGATGGTTTCCCTAATACTGAACCAACCCTGCATTCCTGGTTCAAATCCTACCTAATCAAAGTGTATTATTCTCATGATAAGTTGCTCTAATCTTTTTGATAATATCTTATTTAAAAGTTTTGCATCTATATTCATTAGGGAAATTTGTCTATAATTTTCTTTCTTTGTTTTGGCTCTTCCTGGTTTAGGTATCAACACCTTATTTGTATTATAAAAAAGAATTTGGACCACTCCTTCTTCCCCTATTTTTTCCAAATAGTTTATGTAATATTGGAAATGTTTGATAGAATTCCCTTGTAAATTCTTCTGGCTCAGTAGATTGTTTTTCTAGGGAGTTCGCCGATGGCTTTTTCAATTTCCTTTTTTTTTTTTTTTTGAGATGGCGTCATTTTAGTTCCTCTTCTGTTAGTCTGGGCAATTTATATTTTTGTAAATATTCATCCATTTCACTAAGATTGTCAAATTTATGGTCATACAGTTGGTTAAAGTAATTTCTGTTTATTGTTTCGAGTTCTTCTTCATTGGAGGTGAGTTCACCCTTTTCGTTTTTGACATTGGTAATTTGGTTTACTTTTTTTAAAAATCAAATTGACCAAATGTTTATCAATTTTATTGTGTTTTTTATAAAACCAATGCTTAGTTTAATTTATTAGTTCAATAATTTTCTTAATTTCAATTTTATTTGTCTTTCTTTTGGTTTCCAGTATTTCTAATTTGGCATTTAATTGGGGATTTTCAATTTGTTCTCTTTTAACTTTTTCAACTGCATGCCCAATTCCTTGATCTCCCTTTTCTCTATTTTATTCGTGTAAGCATTCAGAGGCATCAAACATCCTCTAAGAACTGTTTTTGCTGCATCCTGTAAGTTTTGGTATATTGTTTCATTATTTGTCATTTTCTTGAATGAAGTTATTGCTTGTTTCTATGATTGGCTGTTTGACCCACACATTCTTTAGGATTACATTATATAGTTTCCAATTAATTTTTGGTCTATCTTTCCATGGCACTTTATTACATATAATTTTATTGCATCATGATCTGAAAAGAATGCATTGATTATTTCTGCCTTTCTTCCCTGGATTGTGAAGTTTTTATGCCCTAGTACTTGGTCAAATTTTTTTCTAGGTGCCATGTGCCACTGAGAAACAATTATAGTCCTTCCTATCCCTATTCAGTTTTCTTCAGAGGTGTATCACATCTACCTTTTGCAGAATTCTATTCACCTCCTTAACTTCTTTCTTGTTTATTTTGAGGTTAGATTTATCAAGTTCAGAGAGGGGGAGGTTGAGGTCGTCCACTAGTATAGTTTTGTTGTATATTTCTTCCTGTAACTTCCTTAACTTCTCTAAGAATTTGGATGCAATACCACTTAGTGCATATATATTTTAGTTATGATATTACTTCATTGTCTATGATATCTTTTAGCAGGATATAGTTTCTTTTCTTATCTCTTTTGATTACATCTATTTTTGCTTTTGATTTGTCTGAGATGAGGGTTGCTACTCCTACTTTTTTTTTTTTTTACTTCAGCTAAAGCATAATATATTCTGCTCCAGCCTTTTACCTTTACCCTGTATGTATCCCCCTGTTTCAAATGTGTTTCTTGTAAAAAAAACACATAGTAGCATTATGGTTATTAATCCATTCTGTTATCCCTCTCCATTTTATGGGAGAGTTCATCCCATTCAAATTCACAGTTATGAATAATATCTGTGTCTTTATCCAGTTTTCCCCCAATTTATGCTTTTATTTCTCTCTTTTTCCTTCCCCTCCTTAAAAGTTTTACTTTTGATCACCACCTCCCTCAATCTTCCCTCCTTTCTATCAGTCCCCCTCCCTTTTCTTTCCCTTTTCCCTTACTACTTCTTCCCTCCCTTCCAACCACCCCTCCCTTTTCTTTCCTTTTTCCCCTCCTATTGCCTGTAGGGCAAGTTAGGTTTCCATACTTGATATGAATATATTATTCCCTCCTTGAATCAAATCCATGAGAGTAAAGCTCTTCTCTCCCTCTACTATAATGTGTTTTTGTGCCTCTTCATGTGATGTGATTACCTTTTTCTGTCTCCTCTTTTCCTCTTTTCCAAATTCAATCCCTTCAAACTCCTTAATTAGGTACTTTTTTTTATCATCACTTCAGTTAAATTATACCAGACCCTCTATCTATGAATATCCCTTTTAAATGCTATAATAAATATGCAATTCTCAAGATTAATAAGTATCATCCTCCCATGTAAAGATGTAAACAGTTTGCCCTTTTTGAATGACAAATTTTATTTTCTTTTTTTCCCTGTTTATCTTTCTATGCCTCTCTTAAATCTTGTATTTGAAAATCACATTTTCCATTGAGCTCTGACTTTTTCATCAGGAAGGTCTGGAAATCCCTTATTTCATTGAATGTCCATCTCTTTGCCTGAAAGATTATGCTCAATTTTGCTGGGTAGTTGATCCTTGGTTGTAGTCCAAACTCCTTTGCCTTACAGAATATCATATTCCAGTTGCTCCAATCTTTTAATGTAGAAGCTGCAATATTCGGTGTGATCTTGACTGTAGTTCCTCAATTTTTGAATTTCCACTCCAAAAGAGCCACTATAAATACATACACACCCATAAGCCTGCATGACCCTGTCCTCTTTCTTTAATCTCTGTGTGAAGGACCATGCACTTTTTATGAATTAGCTATTTATAATTACAACTTGCTCTCTAGAATCATTTCCTCCTTCTCAGATCCACTAATAATAATGCACCAATATGTCTTTTTCCACAGTCCCTCCAATATTTTTTTTTCACTTTTCTCTTTTTTGACCATGTTTGTCCATTCAAATAATGTGAGGTGGAACATCAGACTTGCTTAAACTCGGATTTCTGTATAGCAAACGGTTAGTGATTTCAAACATGTTTTTCTCATAGATATAAGAAAATTGGGTTTCTTCCCTTGGTAACTGCCTATTCATATCCTTAAACCATATATCAATTTGGGAGCTCTTTTATAAATTTGAACCTGTTCCATGTACATCTTGAGAAAAAAAATCTTCATCAAAGAAACTTGCTTTAAATTTTCTCTCACTTAACTGTTTCCTTTTTTCTCTTTATTTTATTAATTTCCTATGAAAAAATAAAATAACTTTATTTCATCAAAAGTACTCATTTTCTCTTATGGGATTCTATATTCCTTGTTTGACTGAGAACCTGTCCCCTATCCATGGATGCAATATGTGTTTTTCCCATGTTTCCCTAATTCCTTTATGATGCAACACTTTATATCTAGGTCACATACCCATTTGGACTTTATCTTGATGTAAAATATGAGATGCTGGTCTAAATCTAATTTTTTTTTCCTATACTGTTGTCCAATTTCCCCAAAAGTTTTTTTTTTTAATCAAATAATGAATCTTTATCTTAGTAGCTAGAGTTTTTGTGTTTATTGAACAATAGACTTCTAGGTTAATTTACTTCTGTATGTAGTGTACTTAATCTGTTTCACTGATCAATCTGTTTTTCAAACCAGTGTACAACTGTTATGAGAATCATTGTTCTGTAATATAGTTTGAGTTCTGGTACTTTCTGCACTCCAAATATGTCTCTTTGGAAACTGACATGATTTCCTAGTGCTGAATATTGTGAAAAGAAACAGAATTCTTAATATTTCTACAGGCAGTTAAAGGAGTGATTCATAAAAATCAAGTTTTTAGGAGACCAAATCATTGCCCCCTCCTTCTCTGTCAGTGTCACCCTTTTCTAACTCATCAGTGTCCTTCCTAAAATATAGTGCCTATAATTGAATATTATATGCAAAATGTGATCTGACCAGGGTAGAGTTGAAGAGAGCTATTACCTTCTTAGTAAGTTAATCAATCAATTAATAGCCTAATACAGATAATTTTAATGATGTGAAATACAAAGAAAAACTTGGAATAATCCCAGCTCCAAGGCAACTTACATTCTAATGGTAATGATATGTAAAATGTTTACAATGTTGTTTGGGGAGAGAGTATACTGGTAATTGGGGGTGGGGGAAAGGAAGGGAATCAAGAAAGGTTTCATATAGAAGGTGGCTCTTGAGCTGAATCTTGAAGGTAGATAGGGATTTTAAGCTGTGGAATTGATGAGAGAATGCATTCCAGTCAAAGGTCACAGCTGGGAAGTGGCAAGATATGAGAATTGGAGTGCCACGGGACTACAGCAAGTATCACTAAACACAGAGAATATAGAAGGATCAGTATATAGGAGGAATGGAAAGAGAGGATGAGGTCAGGTTGTAAAGTACTTTATATGCCAAACAAAGTAGTTTGTATTTAGTCCTAAAAATAACAGGGTGTCACTGGAATTTATTGAGAAGGTAGGTAAAATGATCTGACTCATACTTTAAGCAAATCGCTTTGGCAGCTGTATAAAGGAAAGATTAGAGTAGAAGGGGACCAAATAGGAAGCTATTTCAATAGTGTATGTGAGAGGTGATAATGGTCTGAACTATGGTGGTGACTGTATGACCACATTTGTTTATTTCTCTTTAATTCACCAAATGGAAGCTTGGCAGTGTCCCAGGAAAGTTAGGACAAGAGATTATGTACATAGAACCTGTTAGTCCTCAAAAAACATAATCTTTTTTTCATCTCTATACCACTTTTAACAGATTTATGATCAGTTCAATCTAAGATATTTGTATATCTATGAAGAACATTTGTAAGAGATGTAGAAACAAATTTGGTAATTCATTTTATATGTGGGATATGAGCAGTCAAGGATGCATGATCTCAATACACCTTAATACTGCAGTAAATTTCTATGCTTGGCTTATCAGAAAGCAATGACCTATTCCTGATGAATCTAAGGTGGATGATTGTGATCTCTACTCAGTTTTTAAAAGTATCACTAACCACCCCTTTATGAACACATTCTAGAATTTTGCTAAGACTCCAAGTTAACCTCCCTTGTCTTTAGTTGAGACAGCATTTTCTTCTCTTTTATCAAAACTAGCACTTTAGCGCTCTTCAATGCTGTGATATATTTTATTTTTTCCAGAATATTTCCAATGTCAGTGACTGTGCTAAGCAACCACATCTGCTAGTTTCTTCACTTCTTGAATTCACTTCAATCAGGCATGGTCACTGGAACTCATGAGAGGCAGCTGGGCTGTCCTTTGTTGCCTGCCTAATTGTCTAGGTTATCAGATCCTTGTTAGCCATTTTGGCCCTATCGTTTCTAGTCCAAAGATCAAATCATAGTCTCCCTCAATGCTTACTATTTTACTTACATGAGCAATTATTCCATGGCTGCATTTTGACATCTTTTTTTCCCCAGAAGATAGCTTAAAAACAGTCAAGAATCTTTTGATGTTGTTTTCCTCCTTGGCTTTCATCAGTCTCAGTCCTTCTGAATTTTCTTCTGTATCCTGTGTGATTCTGGAACAAATCACTTCACTTTCCTGAGTCTCAGTTTCCATAATTGTAAAATGGAGAAAATACTTGTACAGTCTAGCTCATAGAGTTATTGGATAAGAAACATGTTGTAAGCATTAAAAGCAATATAAATGTGAGATGATATAACTAAATGAAGTACCATTTTCTCCTCTTCTTTATTGGTTATACTGAAAATTATTTGTTCATGACTTCCCTTCTCTGTATACATACTGGTTTCTAACATCTGTTTTGAGGTAAATGAAAAAAAAATAATTCCAAACAATGAAGTAAGTGAATTGTTTTTGTGCTGTGTGGACAGTGACATATATCAAAAGTTGTCTCATCAGATGTAGCATGTCACTTGTCTCTAGTGTGTCCTGTTTAAAGAGAAAATAAATAGACATGAAGTTTGTCATTGAGTTTGTTCACTGAGAAACATGACATGTTCTGTGGGATTCTGTCACCCCGCGCACATTTAGTAATGTTCCTTTATGTTTGGACATATTTTTCTCATCCAGAATTTTCTGCAAGAGGAGCAAAGTCATAAGTAGAATAATTTCACTTTCATGGAGATATTTTATGCTGAATTTCTTCTGAAACAAAGCAATATGCTGCCATTCATGCTAACAAACAGGCATGGTATAGTGTTCTCATCGAAGCATAGACAGAAAGCCCTCAAGGGACTGTCACATTTGAGAGGTCCCTGAGTGCTTTTCCACTTTTCCTTTCAATTGCAGAGATAACCAGAAAACATGTGTATAAAGTCACTACCAGCCAGGCACGTCTTTATTGACTATTCATTGGAGAAATATCATGTAACTGGGCTTATGGTAATTGTGCACTAATGACCTCTAACCATAAAATATGCGCTAATGCATTTGTTCCAGGAGAGAAAAGAGCTACTTCATATATAATCTTTCACCCATTTACATTTATTTTTGGACACTGGAGCTCGATGCAGTGGGAGAGTGTCAATCCTGATTCTGAATCTCTCCTCTGACACTTTCTTGACCATTGATAAGGTAAATTCTCTGAACTTTAGTTTCCTTTTCTATAGAATGAGAAAACCCATAACAATATTCCCAATAGCAAACTGACCAGGTTTGGTAAGGATCAAAGTGTGATAATAAATGCAATGTGCTTTGTAAAATGATGTCACCTAATATTTCCTTATTATTATAGTCGCAGTATCTGTCCGCCATATTTGTATGTCTAATTTACTGTGACTACAAAAAAAGGCATTAACAGTGACCACCATTTACGTAGAGCTTTATTAAAGTTTGCAGTATTTTGTCCAAGTTTTCTTATTTGATGTTCACAACAAAAATTGTGAGCTAAGTTCTATTATCCCCATTTTACAGCTGACAAAGCTGAAGCAAAGAAGGTCAGGTGACTTCCTCAAGGTCAGGAAGCTGCTGTGTGATGCAGTATTTTAAACTTGGTCTTTCTGAATCCAAGCCCAGCACTCTATCCACTGTGCCACGTAGTTACTATGGCATGTTATCTGGAAGCCTTGGCAAGCAGGAAAAGAGCTAAGTTCAGATGGTTATAAACTGTTTTATATCTCCTTGTGCTATTGGTTAGCAAAATTTAAGAATAAAGCTGAATATAAGAAGCTAATGCCTTTGAAATTTAGGTAAGATAAGGATACATAGAACAAGCCTCTTTTTGTGTACTATGTTTATACTGGATTACAAACAAAAAACTGTCACAGAATATGAGATTTGAAAGGGAATTTACGGCTCATGGAGTCCATCCCTTTTGTTTGATGGATAAGGAAATGAGGAATTAAACAGTTTGCCCAAAGCCCCAAGTTAAGACATGGCAGAGCCAATACCTGAACCCAAATTACCTTACTTTAAGACCAGCATATTCTCCACTACTCCACCGTAGATTTTTCCCTCTGCTAAAGGTCCATATTTATTGCTGGTCTACAGCATACATGTCTGAAGAGTATGCTGGGAGCTCTTTCTGTTATTCAGCTCTCATTTAGAAACACTGGCAACTTATTTTAAAATAGTCTATCTGTTCCTCTCTAGTTAAAATGTGCGAGACACAGAAATAGGAACATTGTGTGATGGAACAGATGCTGTAGCAATGGTAAGTTTACATGAGGTTGCTGATAACAGATGCTACCTTGGAGAATTAGCCAATAAAACTATGGACATTATTATTTACTACTTGCTCAGTATGAACTGGGCTGTTGGCAAACCTACAAGCATAGCCTCACTGTCACATACTGTAAGCATTCTGGTGTGGTGGACAGATTCAAGAGACAAAGTTATAAATAAACAGGTATAAAGGCAAATTCATTTAGTGTCCGGTAGAGAGAATCATGTCAGAGATCCTTAAATAAGTGTTTTTATTTTGAAGCGGCGTTAGGAATGTGTGTGTGTGTGTGTGTGTGTGTGTGTGTGCGCGTGCATGTGTGTGTATGAGAGACAGAGAGACAGAGAGAGAGAGAGACAGAGAGAGAGAGACAGAGAGAGAGGCAGAGAGACAGAGAGACAGAGGGAGGGAGGGAGAGACAGAGGGAGAGGGAGAGAAAGACAGAGAGAGAGAGAGAGAGAGAGAGAGAGAGAGAGAGAGAGAGAGAGAGAGAGAGAGAGAGAGAGAGAGAGAGAGAGAGATGCATGTAACATAACTCTTCTTGGGTAAGTAATTTACTCTGAACATCTGCTTCTGTGTACCCAGACTTCTCAGGAAGGATGGTGCCTTAATGGTGCCAATACCTTTCTCTGAAGGAGCATACATTTTTATTTAGAGAAAACAGTACAAGTCTTATCAGGTCAAACCATTTTGCAGTGAACTCTAAGGGGATCAACTGCTTGTTTTAGTATAGCAAAATTTTGTTATACCAAATAATGCTTGGAAAAAAATGTGTATTTTCCACTAGGTCATGGAAACCATTTTCGTGGAGGTTTTTTACTGAGTGCAGATTTGTTCTAGCTGAAGATGTGACCAATAAGCACAAAATGAACAGGCTAAGACATGATGAGTAAAGGTACATGAACCACAGTTATAGCAACAACCTCCATCAACTGTAAGGCTTACAAACAGTATTGCAATGTTGCATATTGCCTTCTTTATCACTCCCATTTTATAGATGAAGAAACTGAGTTTTAGGGAGATAATATGCTATCTTTGAGCCACTAGTAAGTGGCAGAAGCAGAATTTGAACCCAGATTTGATTGGATTGAGATTCCTTATTCTACTATTTTGCTGCCCCTTAAGGATTGTGTAGACATTTACTTGACTCTTTTGTGCATTATAAATAAAAGATGACAGAAACACAGAGATCAGTCATGCTATTCTTCATTTCAGTTATTAACAGACTCAAATTTTATCTTTGTATGACACATATCAAAGTCAGAAATTCCAATTCTATGCTTTTTTCAGTTATTTTTAAATAACTGCTCCTTTAAAAAAAGTCACTGTATAAGTCACTGAAATATTCTTTTATGCCACTGAATCAAATAGGAATTGAAAAGTAATGTGGCCTAATAGAAAGGCCATAGGATTGGCAATCAGAAAAGCTGGGTCTGAGTTGTGCTCATTTGCATATTAGCTGTTTTGACTCGGAGCATATCAATTTATCTCTCTGAGTCTCTATCCCTGTATCCCTAAATCTGAACTAATAATAGCTGTACTATCTACCTCACAGAGTTGGTGTGAGAATTAGATGGCAATAGAGATAAGGTTTTCTAAGAGTTATACAAATGTAAGATTTAAATGTGAAATATTTAAGGATAGTAAAATAGGGCTTTATGTGATTGATTCTTGATATGCTTGACTCGCTCTTTATGGGATTTCAGAGGACCTAGTTTAGACTCTTGGAGACTAATGATCTACCGTTTATGAAAGACTATTTTTGTTTCATGGCTTTGAATTGCCTATATGGTTTAACTCACCTTAACATCTTCCTATGTTTATACAATCCTGATATTATAATGCTTGATATCAGCAGAATAGCTGACTAACCTTGCATGTTTATCATCTTAGTTGTCACGGTCCAATTTTTCATTCTTATTGGATCACTCCTTTGTACTTTGTGACTGATTGGCCCAGAGTTTCTAGGGGCAAAAACTCTTAAAGGAAATTCATGAACAAAGGAATGTATCTTTGAGGTCATTTTAGCTAGGATCATTGGTACAAACTAATAGCTTTCCATCTCTCCAGAAGTGAATGTTTGATGACATCTTTATAGTTATGTACTCCAGTATTTGGAAATCCTGGGTGGAGATGGTGACTCCATGGTTCATGTCTTTTCATTTATCTTTTGCCCAATAAACACCATGCTTTGATATTTCAATTCTGAGTATGGTGATATTTTCTTTGATTCAAATCTGATACCAGAGAGGCAGGCTGACCTAAACAAACAGACTGTTTATACCTTACCTAAGATTATGATATTATTGCCTGTGTTAAATATTCTGCATCTTGGAGACACATCTCAAGAGGGGAAAAAAATCTAATTCTTTTTAATTTGTTCTGATCCTGTGATGTCTTCAAAATATTGTTTTACTCAACTGACATGAAAAGCTCAGAGGTATTCTATAAGAAAAATACTTGGTAAGCGTTAAAATATTTGTCATTCAGATGGCTATTTCTGTTGTCAACAATAATGACAATAAGAATTCTCTCTTCATAGGATTAGAATAGATTGGATTTATAGCTACCTTATTGCTTGCTATTTCTAAATCAGGGAGTGGTTCTATGGATACAGAAATTAGGCTTCTATATTCATCACCCACTTATCAGGAAAAGTTGAGAAGGAAAAAGTGAAAAAAATTATTTGCTTCACTTTAATGGACCCACAATAAAATCCGGATAATTTCAGCAGTCTCCAAATGTTCTCCACCATACCTGAAATCCTTGCAGTTTAATCTCACATGAATGGCACAGTGAGGAAAAGGTCAGAAGGAAGAATGTGCTTGGCTCTTTGTTCAACTTTCAGTCATGTCCTTCTCTGTACTGGCTAAACTCTTGAGGCTCAAAACTCCTCCTATTTCTCATGCTTCAGATTCAGTTATTTCTATCAGAGAATATTTTCAGAAGCTTTAGGGGTACGCTGAAAGTCCAAGATAAAGCTGAACACATAATGATTGTGGGCCACTTCCAATATCAGACATATTGTCATTTGGATCTACAGTTTTCTTCTCAACTTTACTGCTCTATTTTAATTATTCCAAAGGGTGATTTACATATGTGTAATATATGACTACACACCAAACATATACATGCATAAGCTATACATACTATGCATTTACATCATATATGTTCTTTATATTATATGTATTTGTATATAAAGGGGAAATTATATGTGCTTAGGAAATGAATTCATTATAAAACAAATATGAATAAGGCCTAGACTTCTCTTGAATTAAAGATATTTCAACTGCGTTTGACAGGAAGTATATTGGGCTTAGTTGAGGAGATTCAGTCATGTACCTGAGGGGATTACATAAAACCAGCATGCTAATTTGGAATTGGGTGTAACAGATGAGAGGAGAGAGCAATTAAACAACTCTTGGAAGACATTCATTTGGGAGAGAGGAGGACTGAGAACTGCTTCTGTCCAGAAGGTTTTGGATTTCACATCAGAATCTTAGCAGTATCCCTGGAAGAGCAGATGATAGTTCGCAGAGCTAAGGCTAAACTCAACTAAGGAAAGGTATTATTAGGACTCTACAAAGAATGTCAAAGTTACAGCATGGCTAAGATGAACTTCATGAAGACTCTTCAAAGGGTTTAGATCTAACTTGGTCTCACTCCCATAGTGCAATGATCCCTGGGAATTCCTACTGGCTTTCAAGTTTATTGTTTTTTTGCTCCTTTGTTGAGGATGTAAAAGTACAGACCTTTACTTTCTATCATCTGTATATCCAGACTCCATACTAGCCAAGAACACTCTTCTGTGAGCCCCAACATTCTCTAATCAAGAGCCCGGGTAGGAGGGAACTGACCTGGACACCCCAACTCATCTTGCCAGTTCAAATACTTCATCAGACAACACCCACTCCCCATTAATTGCCAACTGCCATTTGGGATGTCCTTTGGGATACAAGGTCCAGGCTAGCAAACAATCACTTC
The DNA here is from genome assembly GCF_028372415.1 of Notamacropus eugenii. NCBI lineage: Eukaryota > Metazoa > Chordata > Mammalia > Diprotodontia > Macropodidae > Notamacropus > Notamacropus eugenii. Next base: position 118,357,030 of record NC_092877.1, read on the forward strand.
TATTTGCTTTGCTGCATGGGTAGCTCTGGTGGGTTCACACTGAGGTATTTTTTACACAAGCTGTTTCATCACTGGAGACAAATCTTGAGCTGTGCCCCCTCTCCCCACAATAGATCATGAACTTGGAGACAATCTGTATCTTTCCTTCTCAGGAGAGGGGAACTACCTTCCCTGACAACCAAGAGTCAAGGCAGGAAACCAGACCTTTTACTTCAATTCCCCTTCCTCACTGCCAAAAAAGTTTCACAGACTAGATTTAGAGGAGTGAGGGTAGGAAAAGGGGATTGGTAGTAGAGAAACTTTCCCCCTTGTCTTAGAAGCCACAGTGTCTCATGTATTTATCCCCTCCCCAGAAGAGAAAAAAACTGGTGATGAGTTCATCTTTCAGCTAAATCTTAGTCTCTGACTGTTGCTGAGGATCTGCTCCTCCACCTCTAGGAAGACAAAGCTCCACCCAGAGTTTGGACACAAGAGAAATGGCAGTTCTGGCTCCTTTGGGCTGTTTGCTTTTGACTATTCAGAACCTCTTCTTTAGATGCTGACCTTCCTAGTGACTGGTCATTTGAGACTGGCTATCCAGAGGACTGGTTAGTTCATCTTTGTTGCCTTTCTGGGAACATATTCTCATCTGGCTCTTCACCAATTATACGGTGAAAATACTCTACCTTCTTTTCAGATGAAGAAATTAAAATTACCTATAATCACAGGAAAAAATGTCCTAAATCATTATTGATTAGAGAAATGTAAATTAAAACAACTCTGAAGTTGTTTTATCCAATTGACCAGAAACGGACTCACGTGATGAGCATGCAGAGTTTAGAAAAATCTGGAAAGACTTGCATACGCTGATGGTAAGTGAAGTGAGCAGAACCAGGAGAACACTGTACACAGCAACAGCAATGTTGTGGGATGACTAATTATGACAGACTTAGCTCTTAGCAATACAATAATCCAAGACAACTCCAAAAGATTCTTGATGGAAAATGCTAATCACATCCAGTGAAAGAAATGTGGGGTCTGAGCAAGGACTGAAGCACACTCTTTTCATTTTTTTATTTGTTTTTTCTCATTTGTGGTTTTTCCCCTTTTGTTCTGATTCTTCTTTCACAACATGACTCACTTGGAAATGTGTTTGACATGATTGTACATGTATAACCTATATCAGTTTTCTTGTGGTTCTTGGAGTGGGGAGAGAGAAAAATTTGGAACTCAAACTTTTAAAAAATGAACGTTAAAAACTATCTTTACTTGTAATTGGAAGAAAGAAATATTATTGAAGGGGGAAAAAAGAAAATACTCGGCCTCATTCTCTTCCTCTTCAGACATAATGGCTGCTCCAGACATCTTTCCAGGGTCCTCTATACCACATTTCCTATCCCCCTTGTCTACCCCGGGACTTTACATATTGCAAACCTTTCAGGTTCCACTTCCAATGTTTCTTTTTTTCCTTTAAAGTTATGCTCAGCCTTTAGCCTGGTATCTGGTGGTGAGAGTGGTCCTCGGCTCCTCCTCAGACTTGTGCACAAGACAATGGTAGAGGACATTTCCATCCCTGATGTCCTCTTGGATCATGATGAGCAGCACAGTCATCCTGGTATCATCCTGGGGCTGGCCACTCTCGGTAAGCCCAAGGCACTCTGCTCAACCTTCATGCTATGTTCCCAAGTCTAGCACAGGCTTCTGCCTCACTTTCTGGCAGCCTGATATCCTCTAAGAAGCTCATGTTTGGGAAATTTTTTTGTTGATTTTTTTTCATTCCTTGTATGTTCAGCACAGGGACAACCTTTAGGTTACAGTGTCAGACTTGGAGCTTTTGGAAGTTATGGTTTTAGCTAAAAAGAAGGCAACAATTCACACAGTTCAGGTTCACCTTGTTTATATTGAAAGAAGGAAACAAGGTATGGAACACAGAGGCAGTGAGCCTCACATGAATTTCATGGGGTCCAAACCTTTTGAGCACTAAGAATGGTGGTTGTGAGAACTGCTGCTTGGGCATCTGGTGGCAGAGCAGGGGGGAAATAACTGGGAGTACTGGGAAGGTTGGAGTAGGGTCCCCAGAAAGATGCATCAGCCTAAGTGTTACATTCTTTGTTTTACCGAAGATGAGGAAGTGAGAAACCCCAAGAGAACCAACCATATCCACACGATCCTTACGGAAATTTGGCCTGTAGTGAGCCAATGATGGAGGGTTCCATGACCCACCATAAGGCCACACTGAGCTGGCACCCCCACGGGAGCAGAGTCATGTGTGAATAAGAAGGAATGAGGTGCTGTGAACTGACTTTGGCCTCTGCACTTCTGGTACTGGCTCTTCCCACAACTTCCCATGGTAAAGGTATTAGCACATGATCTGCTTCAGTTCTGACACTGGGAGCACACAGAATTATGTTCACAAAAACAACAAAAATCACATGTTCATGAGACTTGAATTGCAACTTAATTTGTTAAGAGAAAAATGTACGTGTATATGGAACTCCACGTGCAAGGGGCTCACAATCCAAACAAAAGCTTGCATATTTATGAAATTGCAAAAAAGGGATCAAAAGGGACAGCAATATCATCCTAAAGGGGAGAGGCATGGGAGGGGGAAAGGAGCAGTAGGAATGGCAAAAGGATTAATCCCGCTTAAAGGGAAGGAGAAAGGTGATGACAAAAGCAACCTTCTTTTCCATTGGGAACTCCCAAACCATAAAGATGCTAATGCCATTTATGTATCTAAGAACATTATTCTAAGGGGTCCATAGACTTCAATATGCTCCTAAAGGTATCCATGAAGCAAACAAAAAAAGTGTAGAAGCTCCGATCTAGTCTAAAATCTTCATTTCATAGATGAAGAAAACAATCCATTAAAAAGACAAGTGTTTTGTCTATTGTTGCATAGGTAGCTTATGTCAACGTTGGGTGTATTTATCCTCTTTTCTGATATTTAAGCTAGTAGTATTCCAGTTTCACAATGAAGTGTACAAAAGGTAGTGTTAGAAGAGTAACACAAAATTACATTAACCATTTAGCCCTTTAAATAACATAAACAGCTAACGTGCAGATTTGTCATGTTATTATAATGTTAACCTTACAGATGCTCTTTGAGATAGTAGAGCAGAGATTCTTCTTCCCATTTTACAAATGAAGAATTCATGTTTCAGAGAATATAAATGACTTGCTCAAGGTAATGCAGGAAGTTAAAGATGCAACTTGTTACAAACTCAGATCTTGTCTAAAAATCAGGTCTTTGGATGCCTATACTATGCTATATTCTCTGTAAAACACCACCACTTTATTAATAGAATAATCAAGACAGGGAAGTATTTGAAGGTAGATCAATATTGAGGGCAGGAAATATTTCATTTGAAAATACACCACCAGAATCTAGCACGATGTCTGGCAATATCTGAATACATACTACTAAACCCTATTGCATAAGTCCAACTCCCAGTTTCCTCTTTCATTTATTGCTTGATTTTATGTTCATGAATTTCAAGCTAGCAAATCATCTACTTATAAAATTCTCATTAAACTCAACACCATGAAGCAAATTTCTGTCTTTTTTTAGAATTAAATCAACTTTCAAAATTCTTCTTTTGGTATTTTCTCTAACGTTTTTCAGTTGAAATATTCAGAAAGCAGACAATTTGTCAAATACTTGACTTTCTATTCATATACTCTGTGCAGATTGACATTTCAATTGCTTGATTTTGGAGGAGTTTTCCAAATTGTATCCGGAATAATCATTTATGATATGAATTGGCAGAATTAATTAGTGACTGATACTTTCATAATTCTTAGTTGATGCTCTGTCACACCTTGGATACAGGCATAAGAAAGACAGCATGCTAGATGAACCATATGAAATCCACATGATTTACTTGTCCAAAATGATATAGCAAGAGAGGTGTTCGGTAGGTTTGCAAAGCTAGCCTTAAACTCAAGCATTCTGACTCTAAATCCTGCAATCTAAATTCTATATTGTACTCTGTCCCTAGAAAGAGATTACAAGCCTCTGAAGGGCAAGAACTATTTTTTTTCTTTATGTCCTCAGCATTTGTTACAGTACCTGACCCACCAAATAGCTTCATAAAGGCTTGTTTGCTGAATAAATAAATGAATGTGAGAGAAATGATTATATCTCTCATATTTAATGACTAATTATTGAATTAGGACCCAGGTTTTTCCTCTTTTTTACTTCTCATCCAGAAATCATCCAGTATGTGAAATATTGGACAAAGACTTACCCAGGCTAAGATGTAATCAAAGACAGTAAATGAAATTCTAAGGTTAGGTGACTGGGTGGATTCCTTCTCATTGTGTTTGCTCAGACAGGTTTGAGAAAATGTGGATTCTCCCTTTTTTCAGACATGTGATATGGAAATTGGTAAATCTCTTTGACCAAGATGTAGGTGCTCAGTGTCTTGTACACCACCATCTTCACTAGAATGCAGCCAAGCCCCCAAACATAATATTCATTTTCTCATGAATTGTTTACCAATCAAAATTGATTGTCACACTTTTTCAAGGGTATATAAGCATTGAGTAGGTTCCATAAGGAGTCTTTGGCATTTGAGAGGGCCACTGATCTCTTTTGTTAATAAACTGTTAGTGTTATTAATAAAATGATTAATTATTAGGAAATTATAACTCAAACTTTTCAAACATCATAAATGTATGGAGAATTGGATGGATGGATGAATAATAGAAAATGCTGACCTTACAACCCGTAATTCCATTATATCTCTATAATTAAATTGTAATTATCTAGTCACTATCAAAAATGTCTTCCTTCTGGGACTCTTGATACCATTGCTTCTATGCATTAGAACCTATGAATCCTTAATTTTCAGTGAAGTACTGGATATACTATTTCTCTTTAGAGTCTTTCTCCAAGAGAATTGTCTGCTTTCTACTGTATTTTGTATAACTCCAATTTTGGTATTTTTTTCCCAATATATTCTATTCTATTACTTGCCCACCTCTTGACATTGATTTCTTCCCTGCACTTCAGAATACACACACACACACACACACACACACACACACACACACACACACACACACACACACTCACTTCCCTTTCTGACTTTTTTCCAGGATTATTTCTGCCTTTCAATCCCAGACTACTTCAACCACTCTAATAAAGCAGTGAAAAGGGAAACACTGCTCAAGTTCTTTCACATTCTCTTTTAGTAGTGAAGCAAGCTTGAATTTTCTGCAAACATAATTGGTAATCATATCAGGCACAAACAACGATGATGACAGTGATAGCTAACATTTATATAGGGTTTTGAGAACGGTAAAAATGTTTTACATTTATTATCTCATTTGATACATAAAAATGCATACCTTTCAGGTCATTAAAGCAATTCTTTATATGGCTCTATATGTTGAAAATCTATTTGAATAGTGGCTGTTAGCACCTCCCGGAAACTAACTTTCCATTTTTTACACCTATTACTAATGTGATGTTGCTCGTTGGAAACTGGCAAACTTTCATGAAATCCCATTAAAATAAACATGCACAGTTACAGTATCTGAGGTACTGAAAGGAAAGCAATGGCTGTGTATATCCAGTAGCTGACACCATATTCAGTTATAGAAAACCATGAATTAGCATTTCTGATAAATGGTGAGGATTACTGATCTTACATAAGAGATTGTAGAAATTACTGCTATATCTCTTCTCCACTTATTATTGTCTCTAAGATAACTGAATCCCAGTCAATGGGTTATTCATTATTGTGCTAAATGCTGTCCTGCTTTTGACAAAATAGCCTTCAATACAGTATCACATTAAACTAATTTCCTTATTGAAAATGTTTGAGAAGCCTAACCTGTATCTTCCTTGCATATGAGCTTATGTACACTGTTGAGAGATTGGGACACATTGCTAAGTTTTATGTACAGTTCATATTTGAATAAAATATTAGAAACAGCCACTGTCACACATGTACACATGCACACACACACAGATACACACGTGGGGTAGGTAAATCATATATATATATATGTATATACATATATATATATATATATATATATATATATATATATGTATTTTCCCTTTGGCCACTTCAAAGATTAGGAAACTGAACTTCAGACACAGCCCATAAAATACCTGTAAAAAATGACTCTAAACAAATTCTAGAGCAGCAGAAGCCACAAAACAACAGAGTGAAAGAGATTTCCAGCCCAAAGTAGCCTGGAAGGCAGACAGGAACGGTCTGTTGTGTGGGGACAGAGCAGAACTCAGCCCACAGAGCCCAACAGAGCCTTGGCCTCCCATGGCACCAGCAGGAACAGGACCAGAACAGGGCTTGCGGGCAGAATCCCCAGTAGCAGCGGCAGTTCTCAGATCTCTCAACTCACAAACACCAAAGACAGCTTGAAAGGTCAGTGAGAAAGTTTTTTTCACCTTGGTGAGAAGGGTGCAGGGTCCTCCCTTAACCCTAGCCCCAGGCAGAGGCAGCAGCAACATCCATTTTTGGAGCCCTCAGGCTAAAGCCCCTGGGGGAATTGAGGCCCTGATCTGATTCTCAGCCCTGAGTGATGACCAGGGCTGGTGTGGTGGAGCTGGTGGAGGGTCTGGAAAGGAAATTCTACTTGCAGCTCCTGGGCAGAAAAACTTTGGTAGCTCCCAGAGCAGAGCACAAGCCAAGAGAGGAGTAAACTCCTCTCTCTTGACTTTGCCACCATGGAGGAACTGAGAACTTACAGGTCCCCTGAGTATATACCCCTCTTGACAACAGACTCAAAAGTTAAGTAACTGGATGAGAAAATGCCCCCAAAATGGAAAAAAAAATGGATATAGAAGTTTACTTTCTTGGTGAACAGGTATTTTCTTCCATCCTTTCAGATGAGGAAGAACAATGCTTAACAATAGAGGCCTCCAAAATAAATATGAAATGGTCTTGGATCATGGAAGAGCTCGAAAAGGATTTTGAAATCAAGTAAGAGAGGTGGAGGAAAATTTGGGAAGAGAAACAAGAGTGATGCAAAAAAACATGAAAAGCGAGTCTGTTAACTCTGAGTCTCTGTTGCTAAAGGAGACCCCCCCCAAAATACTGAAGAAAATAGCACCTTTAAAAATTAGGCTAACTCAATTGGAAAAAGAGGTCCAAAAAGCCAATGAGGAGAAGAATGCTTAAAAAGGAGAATGAGCCAAATGGAAAAGGAAGTTCAACCGCTCACTGAAGAAAACAGTTCTTTAAAAACTAGAATGGAGCAGATGGAAGCTAATGACTTTATGAGAAAACAAGAAATTACAAACACAACCAAAAGAATGAAAAAATGGAAGATAATGTGAAATATCTCATTGGAAAAACAACTGACCTGTAAAATAGATCCAGGAGAGAAAATTTAAAAATTATGGGACTGCCTGAAAGTCATGATCAAAAAAGACATCATCCTTCATGAAATTATCAAGGAAAACTGTCCTGATATTCTAGAACCAGAGGGAAAATAAATATTGAAAGAACCCACCAATCACCTCCTGAAAGACATTCAAAAGAGAAAGTCCTAGGAATATTGTATCCAAATTCCAGAGTTATCAGGTCCAGGAGAAAATATTTCAAGCAGCTAGAAAGAAATAATTTGAATATTGTGGAAATACAATCAGGATAACATAAGATCTACCAACTTCTACATTAAGGATCAAAGGACTTGGAAGACGATATTCCATAAGTCAAAGACACTAGGATTAAAACCAAGAATAACCTACCCAGCAAAACTGAGTATAATCCTTCAGGGAAAAAAAATAGTCATTCAATGAAATAGAGGACTTTCAAACATTCTTGATGAAAAGACTAGAGCTGAATAGAAAATCTGACTTTCAAACACAAGAATCAAGAGAAGCATTAAAAGGTAAAGAGAAAAGAAAAATCATAAGGTACTTACTAAAGTTAAACTGTTTACATTCCTACATGGAAAAATAATATTTGTAACTCTAGAAACTTTTCTTAATATTTGAGTAGTTGGAGGAATTATACATACACAAATACACACACACACACACACATACACGCACACATATATACACATAGAGAGCACAGAGTTAGTTGAATAGGAAAGAATCATATCTAAAAAAAATTAAATTAAGGGGCGAGAAAGGAATATTTTGTGTGGACAAAGGGAGAAAAGGAATGGGGCAAATTATCTTTCATAGAAAAGTCTAGAAAAAGGTTTTTCAGTGGAGGTAGAAAGGGGGAAGGTAAGAGGGAAAAAGTGAAGCTTTCTCTCATCACATTTGGCTTAAGGAAGGAATAACATACAAACTCAATTTGGCATAGAGGAGAAGCAGATAAGCAGAGTGAGGGGGATGATGGAAGAGAGAGCAAATGGGAGGAGGGAGCATATAGAAGTAAACGCTTTTGGGGGGGAGGCCAAATAGGAGAAGGTCAATAGAATAAGTGGGGATCAGGATAGGATGGAGGGAAATATAGTTAGCATTATACAACGTGACCATTATGGAAGTCATTTGCAAAACTATGCATATATAGCCTATATTGAATTTCTTGCCTTCTCAGTGGGGATAGGTGGGGAGAGAGGAAGGAAGAGACATTGGAACTTAAAGTTTTAGGAGAAAAATGTTGAGAATTGTTTTTGCACACAACTGGGAAATAAGAAATGGGGTATACAAATTTATCTTGCTCTACAAGAAAACAGAGAAGATGGAGATAATGGAAGGAAGGGGTGTTAGAAGGGAGGGAAGATTGGGGAAGAAGTTAATCAGAATGCATAGGGTTTTGGAGTGGGGGAAGAGGAGAGATGGGAAGAAAATTTGGAACTGAAAATTTTGTGGAAATGAATGTTGAAAACTAAAAATTAATAAATAAAGATTGAAAATAAAAGAACTTACTTTCAGAGAGAATGAGATTTACCTATGGTCAATTCAATTCATTTCAATGTTAATTAAGTGATCTAATATTTCAGAAGTGAGATTTGAATTCAGGTCTCTAATACTTCCAATTCCATTTCTTTTTTTTTTCATAATGTCTCTTCCACTTATTAAATGTCAAGCTTTTCAATTAAGTTTAAAAATCTAACTATAGAAATAGAAAATTATGGAAAATGAGGCTTGACAAAGTTTTATTTAGAGTTGCAAGTTTTACTGCACTTTTTTATATCCAGATTATAATTATGAGTCGAAAAACAAACAAAAAGCACACAAAGACTAATGCAATCTTTTGCTTCACTAATAAAAATGTATTTTGACAGTTCTATTATGCTTTGCCCTGGTTTACAAACTGTAGAGTATTACAATCACTCTTTGATGTCAAATTTTAAAAGGACATTGAGATACCAAAGTTTTCTGGATAAGGTTTATTGGGATGACGAGAGATTGAACCTATATCATGTAAGGATCTCATGAAAGAACTGAGAATATTATCTGCTGATAATGGAAAACTTAGGGAGGGGCTATATCACTGTTACATTCAAATTTTGAAGGCCTGTCATTTGGCAGATGTATTAATATTGTTTTGCTTGGCTCAAGAAGGCAAAACTAGGACTAATTGAAATATATTATATATGGAGGAAAAAATTGAATATAGGGAATATATATTTAATTATTTGAATTGCCTCAAAATGGAATGGGTTACCTAAGAAAATAAGGATGTGATGTATTCCCTAATGTTGCATATCTTTAATCAGAGGCCATTACTTTGTGGGATATTGGAGAGAAGATTCATATTTCATATATGAGGGGAAATAGATAACCGCTGAGGTTATTTTAGTTTTAAGATTTTTTATAATTCTATAATTTGTAGTGACTTTTCTCCTCCCATCTTCCCACACTTGCTTGATTAGTTTCATGTAGAGTACAAAGAGCCTCATAAGGCTGAAATATTTCCCCACTCCCTCTGCCTACCCTTTGACAACCCCAAGGTACAGCACAGAAATAAAGCATAGTTGTTCTAGCAAAGACATATTTTGAAACAAACAGTATGAAAGGTGTTAGATGCAAAATATCTAAAAACTATGAACACTACGAATGAAATATATATAAATATATATACATATATGTGTGTGTATATGTGCATATGGTTTTTAACACAGAGAACATGCCAGAAAACCAAAAGATCAATGAGTCATTTGACTCATCTATATATGCTTTGTATAAGAGTAACCTGAAAGTTCTCAATATTAATGATAATATTGCTGATGAAAATTGCATAGTGATGAAGAATTGAGCAGCTACACACACACATACACACAGAGGTGTGCATGTGTATATAAGTGTATATACATGTATATGTACACACCTAAGGCATAAGTTTATTTATGCTGGACCATTTACAAGTCTAAAATGAGGCAAACACTTTTTTTCATAAAACATGAATAAATGAGAAGAGGATAGTTCTCCTACTCTGTCTCTTTCCCCCTCATTTTAACTTCTCCTTTTTCTTTCTCTTCTCCTTCACCCAGCATATCATCTATGGTGTTTAATTGGTCAGTATATGTATATCAGAGCCAGAAGGTAATGATGTAAAGATGAAATAATTGACATATATCAACCAATTTTCCAGGTTTTCAAATTAATCAAAATTATTTAATTATTGCTTCTACTCATAAATAAAAATTAATACTAAGTTCAATGTTTTATGACTTGCAAAATAAGCAAGAAGAAATCTAGCCAGAGGATATCAAACAGTCTTTGACAAACTGTATGCTCTGGTATGGAATGGCAAATGTGATGACCGAGAGCTTTTTTGAAAATCAGATCAATATTTGCATCTTTCCAGTCCTGTAGTATCTCATTCATTCATCATGATGATTCAAACTAAAAAAGGAAAGATAATTCTATAAATTGCAAGCGAAGGAGCATAACTTCAATTTCTGACAAAATTCTGTAAGTTATTATTAAAAAGGATAGTTAGAAAACATACAGAAAAGGTAGTCATCATCAGAAGGATCTTGCATTGCTTTATATTGAATTGGCCATTCCTGGTTAATCATTTCTTTCTAGACAATATTATTTGATTGGTTAACTAGGAGAATGCAATTTCTATGGTTTATTCTTTTTAAATTCAAGATTTAACATAAAAAGAGCAGTTCCAGGTATATAATATATACACATCCATGCTTGTTAAATATACATATATACTTAATACACATACATGCATAAGTAATGCATTGTGTATATGTATGTGTATATACACGTACCCAAATAATTCATGCATGTGTATATATGTATATGTGTGTATGTGTATATATAGTATATGTATCTATATATGTATTGTGCATGTGTATATATATATATATATATATATATATAGAGAGAGAGAGAGAGAGAGAGAGAGAGAGAGAGACTGAGAGAGACAGAGAGACAGAGACAGAGACAGAGAGAGTTTAAAATTAAAATGGAACAAATTTTGTGAAATAGGGAAAGATTTGTGATTTCATCTTCAAATTTCTAATTTACTCAGTTTGATTTTTTAACAAGTATGTAATCATTTCCACATAATACTTTCTTTTGTAAAATTTATTTATTTATTTTTAGTTTTTGACATTCACTTCCATGAGATTTCGAGTTTTAAATTTTCTCCCCTTTCCTACCCTCACACCTCCCCAAGATGGAATGAAATCTGATACAGGCTCTACATATATATTCATATTAATTATATTTTCACATTGGTTATTTTGTAAAAAAGAATTAGAACCACTGGGAGAAACCATTAGAAAGAGGAAACAAAACAAAACTTTAACAAAAAAGACAAAGAAAATAGTATGCTTCCAACTGCTTGCAAACTCCAAAGTTCCTTCTCTGGATGTGGATTGCATTTTTCATCATGAGTCTCAGATTCTTGCATTGCTGAGAAGAGCTAACTAAGTCTATCAAAGTTAGTCATCACACAACGTTGCTGTTATTGTGTACAATGTTTTCCTGGTTCTGCTTGCTTCACTCAGCATTAGTTCATGTAAGTCTTTCCACGTTTTATTGAGAATTGTATTTAAATTGTATTTAAAAGCTCCCTTCTTTTCATCAGAAATACTTCAAAATCTTTTTTTCGTTGAATGTCCATCTTCCCTCTGAACGATGATACTCTGTTTTTGCTAGGTGGTTAATTCTTGATGGTAATTCTCACTCCTTTGCTTTCTGGAATATCACATTCCAAGTCTTCCAATTCTCTAATTTTGAAGCTCCTCAATTTTATGTTATTCTGACTATATCTCCACAATACTTGATTTTTTTTTTCTTTTTTAGCCACTTGTCATATTTTCTCTTTGGACTGAGAATCTGCATAATATTCCTGGGAGTTTTTATTTTGGTCTCTCAGGAGGTGACTGTTAGGTTTTTTTTTTCAATTTCTATTTAATCTTTCTGCTTCTAGAATATCAGGGTAATTTTCATTGATAGTTTCTTGAAAGAAGATTTCCTGGCTCTTATTTTGACCATGGCTTTTAGATAATCCAGCAATTTTTAAATTGTATTTCCTGGATCTATTTTCTAGGTCAGTTTTTTGTTTTGTTTTGTTTTGTTTTTTTCCAATGAGATCTTTCACGTTGCTTCCTTTTTAAAAATCCTTTTGGTTGTATTTTATTGTTTCTTGATATCTCATAAAGTTATTAGCTTCCACTTATTCAATTTCCTTTTTAAGGAATTATTTTCTTCAGTGAGATTTTGTACATTTTTCCCCATTTGGCCAATTCTGCTTTTTAAGGAGTTCTTTTCTTCAGTGAATTTTCATATACCTTGTTTCTCTGCTTTTCATGGTATTTTCTTTTCTTATTGGATTTCTGTGTCTCTTTTACCATTTGACCTATTCTGTTTTATTAGATGTTATTTTCTTAAGAATTTTTGTGGCTCCTTTTTCATGAGTTCCTTATAGCACTCTCATTTCTCTTCTCACTTTTTCTTCTTCCTCTCTTAATTTTTAAAATCCTTTGCAAACTTTTCCATGGCCCAAGACCAATTCACATTTTTATCTGAGGTATTTGATGTAGGAGTTTTCACTTTGTTGTCTTTTTCTAAGTGTATGTTTTGATCTTCATAATAGTATCTTTCTATGGTTAGATTTTTTTTTCTGTTTTCCAGTCCATTTTTTTTACTTTTATCTCTTGGTTAAAGTGGAGCTCTGCTTCCCAAGTAGAAGGGGCACTATCCCAAGTTTCAGGAGTTTTGTGCAGCTGTTTTCTAGGGACCTATAAGTTTTCAGTTCTTCCAAGATGATATGATTTAAGAAGATATGTGTTTGCTACTCTTGTGGCCTATGCTCCCATTTGTGAGTGACCATAAGCACTCTTTTATACTCTGGAACTGTGATAAGGGTCCCCAGACCATTGACACCACAAGCTCTGATGTTCTAGTATTCTTCTTTGCACTGGAAATGCCACCAAGGACGATGACCCAGATCCAAGTATGGGCAAAGTAAAGCAGTCCTGTACCCAGTGACAGCAAAGAGACCCCTATAATTTTCTAGCCATTTGTTAGTTCTTATTGTTTGTTTCCTGAGAGATCCCAAAGCAGCTTCTGTAGCTGCTGACTCCATAGCTCCCAAGACCTAGTCCTGGTTTTCTGGAGCTGCTCTGTGCTAGCATGGCCTACACTGGACTGTGCTACACTATCAGCTCATTGGAACGGATCTTTCCTGTTGACCTAAGTTGTCTTGAGGTCAAAAATTGTTTCATCCTTTCATTTTGTGGGATCTATGTCTCCTGAACTTCTTTTGAGGCATTATTTAAAGTTGTTTGGAAGGTCTTTTGGGAGAGTTCAGGTGAAACCCTGCCTTTTATTCACCATCATGGGTATGCCTACCTGTCTAATTATTTCATGAACATGTTACAGAAGCTTCTCTTGTTCAGATATGGGTCAAATTAGTTGTTGTCCTTTCTGAGATATTTTGTGTTTTTCTTTTCTTCCCAATAACTAAATCTTTCATAATCCCAAAACTTAATATCATTACTTTCAAAGCTATTTTTTTAAGTACAAATGTGTGTGTATGGGGGGGGAGGGTGTCATAGTCTTGACAATGATTGAAATTTCATTTTTTACAAGATGGTGTCTTAAGTTTTAATTGGCTAGTTGACTGTTGTGGTCAAATATTTGTTCCATGCATTGTCAGTAGCCAAGTGAGTTTAATATTGATAGTATACTCATGTTGGTATATCAGATCAGAAATACTTTAAAATGTATTATTGGGAGCAATAACCTAAGTGCATTTCAAATCTTAAATTGCTATATGAACACTAGCCATTACAGTTGCCACAATTGTTGATACATTTACCTAATGTAGAATGACATTTTAGTATTCCAACATATTTTTTCATGACTCATAAAATCATATATGTTCAGAAAAAAAGGTATGTTACATATCAAGCTTCCTATGGGTCCCCCAAAATGATGTTTATGGACTGCAGAGTATTTTGCCTATGAACATCAAAATATTTTTTCCAAAGCATGTTCCTGGTCATATATTCATTATATATAGAAGTAGAAAATTGAACCTTGAGTCATAGGTTTGTTAAACTGTTACTTTTATTTCAAAAGAGAAATTGGTTAATTCTTGGTACGCTAGGGATTTGTCTGTCAACAGCATCAAGATCGTGAACAACATGATACTAAATTCCTGAAGTAGGCTATATAATAAAAGGAAGAAGAATTTTGCAAGATTTCATTAAATAATTGAATTGTAATTGTTTTCTGGAGATGTTTGGCTTCCTGGAATACACACACTCACACACACACACACGCACATATATATATATATATATACACACATATGTATATATATATGTGCGTGTGTGTGTGCGTATGTGTGTATACACACATAAACATATACATACACATAGATATAGATACAGATTTATAGATATATAGACAGATATAGGTATACACATATATACACAGATATAGATATTGATGCAAATACATAGATATGTACACACATACATACATACATGTGCATACTCACATACTTAAAAGGGGAAAAATGTAAAGGGACATACATTTATCATTCCAATGTTTATCCCCCATTATAGTCTGGTCATCAGCAAAATTAGATGTTTTTAATTGGAAAAAGACTTTAGAGCAAGAATAGTGACTAATTTTTCTAATGTCATTGGAAAATTCAAAAGACAGTAAATAATCATTTCTTTTAGAATGAGCAATTTTATTTTATTTTATTTTTTTGGTTTTCAACATTTACTTTTTAAGGTTTTGAGCTCCAACTTTTTTTTCTCTGCCTCTCTCTCCTCTCCTGCCCACCCCCACCCCCCAGGACCACAATCAATCTGATATAGGCTATACATGTACAATTATATTAAACATTTCCACATTAGTCATGTTGGGAAAGAAGAATCAGAACAAAAAGGAAAAATCATGAGGGAGAAAAAAAAAAGAAAATAGTATGCTTTGATCTGCATTCAGACTCCATGGTTTGTTTTGTTTGTTTGTTTGTTTGTTTTCTTCTGGATATAGATAGCATTTTCCATCATGAATCTTTTGAATCTGTTTTTGATCTTTGGAATTGTTTTAGATCTTTGTATTGCTGAGAAGAGCTAAATCTATCAAAGCTGGTAGTCACACAATATTGTTGTTACTATGTTGAAAGTTCTTCTGCTTCTGCTCACTTCACTTAGCATCAGTTCATGTAAACCACTACAAGTTTTTCTGAAATCTTCCTGCTCATCATTTGTTATAGAACAATAGTACTCCATTACATTCACATCCCACAACTTGTTCAATTATTCCCTAATTGATAAGGATCCACTCATTTTCTTATTCTTTGCCATGACAAAAAGTGCTGCCATAAATATATTTTTACATGCAGGTCTTTTTCCCTTTTTTTTTCTTTTTCTTTTTCTTTTTTTTAACAATTACAGATCTAGTAGTGGTGTTGTTAGATCAAAGGGTATACATAGTTTGGTTGCCCTTTGAGTATAGCTCCAAATTGCTCCCCAGGATGGTTGAATCAGTTCACAACTCTATCAACAATACATTAGTGCTCCAATTTTCCCACATCTTCTTCAACATTTATCATTTTCCATTTTTTTTCATATTAGCCAGTATAATAGATTTGAAGTGGGACCTCTGAGTTGTTTTAATTTGCATTTCTCTAACCAATAGTGATTTAGAGCTTTGTTCATGACTATTTAAAGCTTTTCTTTCTTTATCTGAGAACTGCCTGTTCATATTCTTTGACCATTTATCTATTGGGAATTGACACATTCTTATAAATTTGACTCAGTTCCCCATGTATTTTGGAAATGAGACTTTTATCAAAGACACTAGATATAAAAATAATCTTTTTTTAATGGGAGAAAAATTTATTATATACATGGGAGGAAAAAAAAGTACCTGGCTCATAGTAAAATCTAGATCCCAGTTTGGATCCTGTTACTTCATAACATTGTGATTTTAGACAAATCATTTCATTTTTATTTTTCTCATATTAGGAAAAGAAAATTAAATGAGAAATTTGAACTAAATGAGTTCTAAATTATCTCCTGACTCTAAAATTATGTAATTCTTTGGTGAATTAAAAAATAAACAATCAATTTAATTTATTGATTTTCCCACTTATCACAAAATAATTTGGTGAACTGAAGTGTTTTCACAAATTAGATGTCAGACTGGCAAACTCAATTGCAAAACTAGACTTTTATTATTTGTTGAACCTCTATTATGCAATCTGCTACAGTGTCTGCTTTGTACTATTACTAGTAGTACATGCCAATGTCCTAGACTAAGATTTCTGTCAGTCTTACTTTGTTTGGAAGGAAATAATTTAATTTTGGAGTAATTTTAACTGTTCCAAGGACTTTGTTATATATGTACAGAAGTGGAAGAAAGCAGCTCAAGATTTTGGAGGAATAAATGATTAGTACAGTTTTAATAGTGTGTAGAATATGAAAATGAGAGGAGAGTGGGAAAGAAGAAAAGTTGGAAAGGCAAGCAAAAAACAGAATGATGAAGACCTTGAATGCTAAGCTTCAGGGTATATGTCTTATTTAAAAGGCAATGTGGAACAATTAAAGTTTTTTGTACAAGGGGCATCATTAGACATGTGCATTAATAAAATTACTTTAGTAGTAATGTAAAGGATGTGTTGAAGAGAGGAGCCAATGAAGAGAGGGATATCAGTAAAAAGATAACAAGAGTCATCAGGAACAGGGGTAAATAAGGTTTCAACTAGAACAGCAGTATCAGCAGCGTGTAATGACATAAATGACAGAGTTTATTACAGTCCTCCCACAATCGAACATTTTAAAAAATATGCCACTTTCTAGATATCATAGCAGGGTTATAAACACCCTGACAGTGTTGCAGTTAGATCATACCTCTCACTAGACATATTAGTCATCTTATTTCTCTTTGGGTTTGTCTCACTCTAATCTTCTCTTACACTAACAAGTCTAAATTCTCAGAAATAGAAAAATATGACATGGTTACATTCCAACTTTCTCAGGGTCCCTAGAGGTAACATTGTTGAGGGGAAATACACTACCGCCCTTACCTTTACAGTTCTTAGACCTCCACTGATATTTAAAAATTATTATTTATACAGCTAGCCTGTCACAATATTGGTGTTTTTAATTATCTAAAAAATATTTACTTAATAAGGATGATAGAATTAAAAATAATATGGATACTAATATAGAAAAGTAAATGCATAAAAATAAAATACATCATAATATATATATACATATATATATATATACATATGTATATATATATGCCTATATCAGTAATAAACTCAATAACTATGGCAAAACAGCAGGCACACATTTATAGAACCTGGCATGGAAACCCATGAGAGGGAAAAGACTTGGATTTAGTGTAACTCGCAGATCTGGACTTCAGTCTTGAATGTTATTAGTCCATTCAGGAACATCTGCACCACACAAAACTGTTGATCTTACCACTTTTCAGCTAGGAAAATCCTCTTGTCTTCTATACTTCAACAAGTCAACCTTAAAAAGACATTTAGAAAGTGTTAGCTTTTTAATGTGAACAACACATCTCTTAAAGCTAAAGAACCACCAAACTCTTTAAGGTGGCTATATCTGGCCTATACATAACAGCCCAGCCAGTTATTCAATTACCTCGTTAGTGTGCTATCCATATTAGTCATGTTGCAAATGAAAACACACACACACACACACATACACACACACAAGTTTATAAAAGTATGTTTTAATTTGTACTCAGTGTTCCTTAGTTCTCTCTCTGGTAGGGAATAGTATTTTCTATCTTGGATCTTTTATAATAGCCTTGGATCATTGTCTTGATCAAAGTAGTTGAGTTTTATGTATTAAAAATAATTACTCAAAAGGAAACAGTACAAAATAAGGTAATCTGATTTCTCTTTGAATGAAAGATTAGGGACTTTCCAGGTTGAGAGGGGGAGAGCAAATAGGTGCAATTCCCTGAATTAGAAAAAAAGAGGTGTCTCATGCCCCCAAAGTATCTGTAAACAATCAAAGGAACATGAAAACAATAGCTGATTGATTAATATAGGACAGTTTTTAGATAAAAAGTATATGAGTTTCTAGACATGTACACTTGTGAAAAAAACTTTCCAATAGTCTTTGGATCTGACTGGGCTTCTAGTCAGAATAACCCAGGTCACTAGTTAAGGGTCTCTAAGCAGCAGTTAGAGTTTCTCAGCCACAATAGCATTTTCTCCCCAATTCCCACAACTGAGTAAACTTTTATTGTAAGACAAAATTTGGACTGGGCCCATAATTGAATCGAAAGG
Organism: Notamacropus eugenii; assembly: GCF_028372415.1. Taxonomy (NCBI): domain Eukaryota; kingdom Metazoa; phylum Chordata; class Mammalia; order Diprotodontia; family Macropodidae; genus Notamacropus; species Notamacropus eugenii. The sequence goes on from NC_092877.1 coordinate 118,375,719, forward strand.
AAACTGAGCTAACTCCAGAACTGAGTTATAAGATGAAATCAGTGTGGTTCACTCAATTCCTACAATTAACCACTTACTGTTACAATCTTTCAATTCTCTCAATTTTCTCATCCTAAAAATTGAGTGGATCAAAGAATATATCATAGAAAAAAATCAATCATGTCATTAAAGAAAATAACAACAATGAGACAACATTCCAAAATTTGTGGGAGGTAACCAAGACATTACTTAGGAGAAAACATATTTCTAAATGTACACATCAACAAAAAAGAGAAAGAGCAAATCAATGAATTGCACATGCAACTAATAGAACTAGAAAAGTAAATTAAAATTTCCAAATTAAACCTTAAAATGGAAATCTTGATAATCAAAGTAAAGAATAATAATATTATTGAATTATAAAATTGATAAATAAAACTAGCAGCTACTTCTATGAAAAAAATAGATAAACCATTGTTTAATTTGATTAAAAAAGAAAGAAAATGAAATCATCCAAATCAGAGGAAAAAGTGAATATATCACTAATAAGGATGAAATTAAAGCAATTGTTAGTAGCTGTTCTGCCCAGTTATATGCAGTAAAACTGACAATCTAAGTGAAATGGAAGAATATTTTTTAAAAAATATATGAATTGCCATATCAACAGAAGAGGAAAGAGAGTACTTAAATAACCATATTTTAGAAAATAAGCAATAAATAGAACATGTCATCAATAAGTTCCCTAAGAAAAAAAATCCCTAGGAATTGTGGTATACGATTGTAATGGAATATTATTGTGCTATAAGAAATGATAAACAGGATGATTTCAGAAAAACTTGTAAAGGCTTATATGAACTGATGCAAAGTGAAGGAAGCAGAATCCACAAAACGCTGTACACAATAACAGCAATATTGTACAATATGCAACTATGAATGACTTAGCTATTCTCAGCAATATAATGATCCAAGACAATTGCAAAGGAGCCATGATGAGAAATTCTGTCTCCTGCAGAGAAACAACTGAAGTTATCTGAATACAGACCAAAGCATACTATTTTTCTCTTTCTTTCTTTTGTGTTCAATTTTTCTTATACAAAATCACGATCAGATGTTTTATGTATGCATAATTTATATCAGATTACTTACTTTCTCAGAGAGGAGGGAGACAAAAAAGAGGAAGGACGGAATTTGTAATTTAAAATTTAAAAAAGAATGTTAATTTTTACATGTAATTGGGGAAAAATAAAATATTATTTTTTTTAAAAAGGAAAAGGAAAAACATCCCTAGGAACAGATGGATTTTCAAGTGAATTCCACCAAAATTTAAGGAACAATTAATCCATATATGCAAACTATTTGAAAGAATATGTAAAGAAATGCCCTACCAAATTCCTTTAAAGATACAAATATCATTTTGACACCTAAACCAGAAAGAGCAAAAAAAAAAAAAAAAAAAAAACAAAAGAGAGAGACAGAGAGAGAAAGAAAACTGTAGATCAATTTCATTAATGAATATTGATGCAAAAAATTTAAGTAAAATACTCCAAGGAAATTACAGTCATATATTATAAGAATTATATACCATGATCAGGTAATATTTAAATCAGGAGTACAGGACTGGTTAAATTTAAGAAAATTTTCAGCATAATTAACCACATCAACAACAAAAACAATAAAACATAATAATATCAAAAAATTAACAAAAAAGCCTTTGACAGAATAAAATTCTGATTCCTATTAAAATATATTAGAAAGCATAGAAAGAAATGGAACATTTCTTAAAATAATGAATAGCTTTCTAAAATAAAGATTGAGCATTATCTATAACAAAGATAAACCTGAAGCGTTCCCAATGAGACCAGGGGTGAAACAAGGATGTCCATTATCACCGCTAGAAATTCTACCTATAGCAATAAGGCAAGGAAAATAAATGGAAAGAATAAAAATAGGAAGTGAAGAAACAAAACTTTAACTCTTTTCAGATGATAAGATGGCATAGAAAATTCTAGAGAATCAACTAAAAGACCAATTGAAACAATTAACATTTTTTTGCAAAGTTGCAGGATATAAAATGAACCCATATAAGTCATCACTATTTCTATGTAGTTCTAATTAAACCCAACAGGAAGAGCTAGAAAGAGAAACTCCATTTATGAAATTCCATTCCACTGTAGACAATATAAAATATTCAGGAGTCTACTTGCTAAGACAAACCCAGAAGAATTATGAACAATTACAAAACACTTTTCCCTCAAATAAAGACAGATCTAAATAATTTGAGAAATAATAACTGCTTATGGGTAGGTTGAGCCAATATAATAAAAATGACAATTCTGCCCAAGATAATTTACTTCTGCAGTGTCATACCAACCCATCTACCACTGAACTGTTTCATAGAGCTAGAAAAAAGTAGTAACAAAATTCATCTGGAACAATAAAAGGTTCAGAATATCAAGGAAATCAATAAAAAGATAAACATGAAGGAAAGTAACTTGCCAGTACCAGATTTTAAACTATATTACAAAGTGGTAATCATTATAACAACATGGGACAGACTAAGATATAAAAATAGTGGTTCCATGAAATAGACTAGGTACACAATTCACAGTAGCAAATGAACCACAGCAGTCCATTGTTGCTGTTAAGTCATTTTGATCTCGTCCAATTCTTTGTGATCCCATTTATGGTTTCTTGGCAAAGATATTGGAGTTGCTCACAATTTTCTTGTCCAGCTCATTTTACAGATGAGGAAACTGAGGCAAACAGGGTTAAGTGACTTGTCTGGGGTTACACAGTTAGTGAGTGTTTGAGGTTGGATTTAAACTCACCTCCTCCTGATTCTAGCCATAGTGCTCTATATATGGAGACACCTTTCTACCCATATTAATCTACTGTTTCATAAACACAAAGATCTAAGCTTTGGGGTTAAGAATTAAACATTGGACAAAAATGCTAGGAAAACTGAAAATAGTTTGACAGAAAAAAAAAAAAACCTGGCATAGCCAAACATCTCACACCATATACTAAGATAAGATCAAAATGGATAAATGACATAAAGGATAATATTAGAAGTAAATTAGGGTTGCATGAAAAAATGTGTCTCTCAGATCTATGAATAAGGGAAGTGTTTATAACCAAATTTGAGAAAAAGAGGATCACAAGAAGTAAAAGGGTAATTTTGATTATATGATATTAAATTACATATTATATGGCTCATCTGATATCAAAAAGCTTTTGCACAAAATTAATGCAGCCAAAATGATAAGGGAAATAGGAAACTGGGGGAAAATTTTTCCATTACTTAAAGGTCTCAATTTTTCAAATATATAGAAAATAATTAAACTAAAAAAGAAAAGCAAAATGAGCTATTCCCCAGTTGATAAATGGTCAAAAGATATGAAGGGACAGGCATTCTTCAGAATAAGAAATCAAAGCTATCAATAGTCACATGAAGAAATATTCTAATTCATTGCTGATTAGAAAAATGCAAATTATAACAACTCTGTTGTACCACATTACAACGTATCAGATTGGCTAACTTAACAGACAAGAGAAATAAAAAATCCTGGAGGGGATGTGAAAAAGTTGGCAAACTAATGCCCTGTTGGCAGAATTTTGAACTAGTTCAATCATTCTTGAAAACAATTTGAAAGTATATCCAAAGGGCTATAAAATTTGGTATACTTCTTGACCTAGAAATATCACTACTGGGTCTGTTTCCCAAGGAAATCAAAGAAAAGGGGAAAAGAGGAGCTGTTAGTACAAATAATATTTATAGCATTTCTTTTTGTGGTGGAAAAGAATTGGAAATTGAAGGTATGCCTATGAATTAGAAAATGACTGATCAAGTTGCGGTATAAGATTGTGATGGAATAGTATTGTGTTACAAGAAATGACAAGCAGGATGGTTTCAGGGAAAAAAAAAGAAAATACCTGGGGAGATTTATATGAATTCATGCAAAGTGAAATTACTAGAATTAGGAAAACGTTGTATACAATAACAGCAACGTTGTGAAGATGATCAACTTAGCTACTCTGATCAAGACAATGATCTAAGGCTATTTTAAAAGATCCGTGATGGAAAATGCTATTGATTACCAGTGAGAGAGCTAAGGACAACTGAGTACAAATTGAAACATATATTTTTTAACTTTCTTGTGTGTGTGTTTTCTTTTGCAACATGGCTAATATGGAAATGTTTTACATGACTTATAACTGATAGAAAATATTTGTCTTCCCAAAAAGGAGCAAGGGGCATTCGATAGGGAGAGAATTTGGAACTCATACTTTAATAAAAATGAATCTTGAAAGGATTTTTTAATATATTTAGGAAACATTAATAAAACAAATATTATATATAATAATATATGCATATATAAGTTTTCTATATATAGTTTTTTTTTAAGTTGCACTCAGTTTTTTCAGTGCTTTATAACGTATTTTAGCTTGTAAGAGTAATTTTTATTTATTAAGATAGAAACATGGTATTTTATTATTTATTCACTTTTGTCTTGTTTCAGCTTTGTATGGAATGAGTGATTCAGGACCTGACCATTTAAGCTTTAGAGCAGGCCTACCCTTCTCTGCCTGTTACCAGGCCTCATGGAAAAGATTTTGGAACATGCTACAAGACAGGCTTCCTGACGTGTAATGAAAGGAACTTATTCCTCACCTCCATCAAAGCACAGACATACTGACTATTTTGACTTCTCTTACTATGTGAAGAACAGAAGCCTTTTGGTTGACTGCTAAGTAAGAAGTTGACATGAATTCAGTAGGCATCAGCCCATCTTTCTCTTCATGACAGCATTTCTTGCCTTGATTGTAGCCAGGCAGGTAAAAGAAAACCCTCTGGCTTTGGTCACTTTGTGCCTGATGAAAAGCGTTCTCACTTCTGACTCAGCAGTCATTTGCGGTTGTGATTTGTCGTTCATTTTAGAAGAGGACCATGACATCAGGGAGATGATAAAATGACTTGCAACTGACTTTGATTTGAATGAGGGAGGGCTATGCAAGGTCACTAGCTTCACTTTCTCCTCCAGAGTCATCTGGGTTCAGTGTCCACATATCTATCAGGACAACTGGAGATGAGGCAAGGTGCAGTGGGAGACCTTGGCCCTTTTAAATTAAGTTCTTATCAAGTTCTCACTTTGAGTGAGGCAATGTGCATTCAGTGAATAGATCTCTTTAAGGGCTGAGTCAACAGATAACCCCTTTAATAATAATAAAAAAATAAAACTAGGAGGGTAGACCCTCAGGGTTTCTGGCTAAAAGAGAAACAGTTACTATTTACATTCACTCTGAGCCAGGAGGGTCCAAAAATAACCATTAAGTGGTGCTTAGGTAGAGACCCATTGTTGTCCAATCCATGAAATCCAGAGTGAATTGGTTTTAAGGCTTAGTCTTTGAGAAAGAAATCTAGCCAGCAGAGAAAGAAATGGGCCAGTAAACTTTGGTAGCTTTTGGCCATCAAAATTTCCGGAAGAGGAGAGCAGAGGAGAAGAAAGGAGAGGAGAGGACAAGAGAGGACAGGAGAGGACAGGAGAGGAGAGGACAGGAGAGGACAGGAGAGGACAGGAGAGGAGAGAGAAGAGAGAGTTCTAGGTCTCCATTCAGGCAGCTTAAATTAAGACTTCTGACTCCATAGTCAATTAAATTGCCTCTCTTACACATTGTAAGGAAACTGGATATAACCAGAATGCCTCTGTTTCTGAATCAAGAAACAGGTCTGATCCATTACATGTTATCATCCCTTTCTGGAAGCAATCTTCCAAGATCCACATGGTCTGTCATTATGCAGACCATGCTGCATGTGCTAAGAGAATGGGGCTCAATGGGCAAGCTCCAGTTATTTATTTTAGTTTTATACTTTTTTGTTACCAAATAACTTTTTTTTGGTAAAAATTCGGTTCGGGGTGGGCTTTAGAGTCCTAGCTAAACTCATTTACTTGCTATTCCTCATTAGTAGCTGTCCACCTCCTGTATCTTTTCTTCTGCACACTCTGTACCTTGTGCTTGGAATTAATTCTTTCCTCACTGTTGTCTCAGAACACATATGGGCTTATCTCCTGTGCCACCTCCTACAGGAAGTCTGCTTACCTACTTGCTTGCTTAACACCCTAATTGCTATTGTCCTTGCCCTTGAACTTCCTTTGTATGTACTTTGTATATATTTTATATTTATTTGTCTTGGTTCATGTCGTTTCCTACATTGTAAACTCCTTGAAGGCAACGGTAGCTTCCTATTTGTCTTTGTTTCACTAGAACCTGACATAAAGTGGCATTAAACAAATAAAGGATTATTTATTGATTAAAAATAGTACCTTCAGTGTTAGGTGAATTCAACATCCATCCTCAGTAAGCTTCCATTTTTTTTTTTCATTCCTTGTATATGGAAGAAATATTCTTCCTTCATAATATCTCTCACATCCAACTTTTCCTCAGTCAGAAAAAAATATGTCTGATGTGTAATTATTTATGTTTTAATATTTGATATGGTCCCAAAATTGTTTTTGGAAACTCTTTTCCAAATACATTACTCCCATCCATGCATCATGATACACAAACACACACATCCATGTATATGTATGTGTGTATATGTGTATATATACATATATTTGTGTGTGTGTTTATATGAACATTTTTATGCATGTATATGTAAATAGGCATTTAAAAAATTTAAAATCAAGTCTTCCTGACTCCAAATTCAATCCTCTATCCACATTTGTTGACGATTAGATTCTTGAAGCAGGGAGAGCAATTAGAAAGATATTACAATGGTATAGGAGTCAACACTGAAGGCTTGAACTAAGATGGTGATGATCTGAATGGAAAAGAGTTAGATATCAGATACTATAAAGGCAGAACATTTTTCACAATAAATAATTGAAGTTTGCTTAGGTACTATTTTGTTATTAATAAAATCTATCATATATCTGGAACAAATAGAGTAGATGGGTTATGAGTTGTTCTCAGAAATGAACAAGAGGAAGAGACAGAGATCTGGGTTACTTTCAGGAAATTGCAAAGTTCCTTTTATGACATTACAGTGTCTAAAAAGAAGATACCCATCTTTTTTAATACCACTGTTACTCGCATTGCTACATGTAAATGATAAATAGAATGCAACTATCTCCTAAATATTAAAAATTAATATCACACAGAGGGTTATGTGGTGATTGAAGAAACTACAATAAATAACCAAAGATGAATTTGTTGATAGAATCAATGAATTGGGTTATATCTGAAAAGATAAATTTGTCACATGAAAATGATTCATTGGATGCCCTTTTGTTGAACTTATGGGAGGATATGGGCAAAAGTTCCACAAGATTTTAGGTTGAATGGGTAGCAACATGTATTGTTGAAAAGATTTTAAGAATTGATACAGATCCATTTGAATAATTAGTGACGGCCAAATTTATACTTTCTACCCTATATTTGCTACTCTGCCTGGTTTAAATAGAACAAGACACCCCTCCCAGGATGAGATCATCACTTCTTATCCCATTGCCAAGCTGTTAACTCAAGCCTAGATTGGCACCACCTCCCTCAGTCTCCTCGACAAAACTCTTCCCAATGCCCCAGTACCTTCCTCTATAGGTGCAAGAAGCTAGAGATGATGAGGTTTTGCAGCAATTTGCTTGTTGTGTGAGTGAAGAGACATTTGTGAGATGATGAAAAGGTAAAAATGACTAAATTGACAATGGATTGCCTATTTAGAGTTTATGAAGAGTCTAGGATGAAACCAAATTTATGCATGGTAATGACGTTCAGAGTAATAAGGAAGATCAGAAGAGACTTGGAGAGAAAGAGTTTTTTTGAACATGATTAATTTGAGAAGCCCCCAAGTAATCGAGTTCAAGGGGTTTGAAAGATAGCTGGTATTGTGATACTAGAACTCAGGAGAAGGACAAGATTTTGATACATGGAACTAGGAGTCAATTGAATAAAGGTGATTTGAATTAATTAGTGCTAATAAGATCATCAACTGAGATAGCATAGAAGGGAAAAAAAAGAGGTGAGTCCAAGATAGAGACTTGATGAATACCCAGAATTAAGAGAAGTGATAAGGATAAACAATTGGCAGAGGAGATAGAACTATTGGCCAGAGGGCCATGTGGAGAACCAGGGAGAAGAGTCTCATGAAAACCTAGGGTGGCAAGAGTTTATAGGAAGAGAGGGTAATCATCTATGTTTTATACTGCTGAGGGGTAAAAAGAATGAAGTTTTTGTGGGGAAAAGGTTGTTAGATTTGGTAACAAGAGATCAAAGAGCACCTTTTATGGAATAAGTTTCAATTGAATGATGAATTTGGAAACCACACTGCAGAGGGTTTTGAAGACAGGAGAGGACTACAAATTGAGGCATTTAGCTTAGATGACTTTCTCAAGGAAATTTTCAGTTAAAATGAGGAGAGATATGTAGTAATAGCAAGAATTATAAGATAAGGTGAAGAAAATAACTTGTGATCACTAAGTAAAGTCTGTATCTCATATCTCCAACTACCTTTCAGATAATTCCAGTTGGATATCCAGTAGACATTTTAAACTCATTATATCCAAAACAGAACTCATTATCTTTGCCCCTAAATTCTCTCCCACTCCTAATTTCCTTATTACTGTAGAGGGGAACATCTCCCAGTTCTTCTGGCTGAAAATATGGGAGTTATCCTGTATACCTCACTATCTATCACCTCCATGCCAAAGCTGATGCCAAAGCTTTTCAATTTCACCTTGGCAACATCTCCCAATATTCCTTTTTCTCTCTTCTAACACTACCACCAATTTATTACAGGACCTCATCCCTTTTCTCGCTCCTCTTCAGTCCTTGCTCCATTCAGCCACTACAGTGATTTTCCTGAAATGCGAGTCAGATCAAGTCACTGCCCTACTTAATAAACTTCAGTGGATTCCTATTATCTCTAATACCAAAAACAAACAAACAAACAAACAAACAAAAAGAGAAAAAAGAAAAAAGGACTCTCTCTGGCTTTCAAAGCTCTTAATAAATGAATGTCTCTCCCATATTTCCAGTCTTCTTACATTTTCTTCCCCAAACCTATGTTTCAATCCAGTGACACTGACCTCCTGGCTATTCCATGAACAAGATACTCCATTTCTCAGTTCTGGGCATTTTCTCTAGCTGTTAACCATGCCTGGAATACTCTCTACACATTTCTGCCTACTGGCTTCCTTTAAGTCTCAACTGAAATCTTACCTGCTATAGAAAGTCTATGTCCTTTAATTCCAATCTTTCCCTATTTTAATAATTTCCCATTTATTCTATGTATCACTTTCTTTGTATATATTTGTTGGCATATTGTCTTCTCCATTGGATCCTAAGCGCCTTAACGGTTTAGGATATCTTTTTCTTCTCTGCATCCCCAGAGCTTAGCAACAAATTCTGAACTGAATTGAAATTCTTTACATGTCTTTGTTATGGCAATCATGTCATAGTGTTAAATTTCTATTTTACAGTACTCTAGTTTACTTTTATATCTTTTTTTCTATATGCCATTTATATTATTAATAAATGGTTTGGATATGTCAAAATTAAGTTGTTTCATTGTCTTTTTCATTTACCGTCATTTTTTTAATAGCTTGTGATTTAATACTTGATCAAGCATCTCAAGAGTCTGACTATACTGAGACAGCTGATTGAAAGTTGACTCCTACTTCAGTAACAAGTGATTTCCTTCCTAAACTGTGATCTATTACATTTTTACAGCACTGTTTGCCATATCCAAGTATTTCTAATACTGTCCTTGAAAAATATGCATGATGTGAGTATGAAGTTTCAGTGAACTCTTTAGGTTTTTGCCTTGTCTTTTTTTGTTCTTGGATGCATACTTTTCAATAGATTTCTCACCTATTTCTACTTTTGCACTGAAGTTGCCAGCTATCAAAGTCTATAGGGAATTAATTTGGAAATCTTCATTCAGTTTGTAGAATTTCCCTATTTTATCTTCTTTTGCAATAGATGTCAGTGCATAAGCTGCAATTATTTATATGGTGATCTTTTAACAAAAAATATACCATGCATGCTACAATATTATCTGATTAAACATGCTAGTAAATAATTCTTGTTTCCTTTGAGCACAAAATAACACTAACTAGTTTCTCTAAGAACCTGAGACTTGTTCTATCATTTAGGTACACTTTCTTCTCATTTCATTTATATTGAAGTTAAAAATGATGTAATTCTATTTTTAAGTATCATGTCCATGAATTAGTTACTGGATAAAGAGTTCTCATTCACAATGTTGATGGCTGAATTAAACATTTCTTGCAGTCTAACAACTGTTATCACACCTTTGCTCACTATTTTCACTTCTATAAAATAGTAATGATGAAGATGGTGGAGTAATAGCATGGATTTTCTAGAATGCTCCCTCCAATTCCAGCCAAATACCTGTAAAAAATGACTCTAAACAAATTCTGGCACTGCAGAACCCACAGAATGACAGAGTGAAGTGAACCTCCACCCAAAGACAGCCTGGAAGGTCTCTAGGAAGTATCTATCATGCCACACTGGAAGCAGAGCACAGTCCAGTGTGGGCTGTGTATGCAAGGAAGGGACCTTGGGGGATTGAACCACTCACACATGTGGTAGTTTCCAGACTCCATGACCTCAAAATGCTGTGGACAAATTGGAAGGTCAGTGGGAAAAGCCTGTGGGAGTAGTGTGGGAGAGTGGAGTGGTCTGGCCCCAGCCCCTAGGCGACAGAGGTGAGGAGGGGGCAGAGGAACCCATAACAGCCACAGAAGCAACAAGGACAGCTGCAACCACTGTTTCTGGATATTGTGGGGAGATGATGTGGCTCACAGTACACCAGCCTCCCCCACATTGGAAACAGAACTATTTTGACAAAGAACTCAAAAGTTAAATAAATGGCTGGGGAAATGAGCAAAAACTGGAAAAAGAGTCAGATTATAGAATTTTACTTTGGTGACAAGGAAGACCCAAACTTGAAAACTGAAGAAAACAAAGTCAAAGCTCCTCCATCCAAAGCTTCAAAGAAAATTATGAATTGGTTTCAGGTCATGGAAGAGCTCAAAACGGATTTTGAAAATCATGTAAGAGAAGTAGAGCAAAAATTGGGGAGATAAGAGGAAGTGATGTAAGAAAATCATGAAAAACAAATCAAATGCTTGCTAAAGGAGACCGAAAAATGCTGAAGAAAATAACACTTTAAAAAATAAACTAATCCAAATGACAAAAGAGGTCCAAAAAGCCAATAAGGAGAAGAAAGCCCTAAAAAGCAGAATGGGCCAGATGGAAAAGGAGGTCCAAAAGCTCACTGAAGAAAATAATTCCTTAAAGGTTAGAATGGGGCTGAGGGGAGCTAAATGACTTTATGAAAAAATTGATAAATTATAAAGGAATGAAAAAATTGCAGACAATGTGAAGTATCTCAATGGAAAAACAATTGAACTGAAAAATAGATCCAGGAGAGACAATTTAAAAATTATGGGACTATCTGAAAACTGTGGTCAAAAAAGAGCCTAGAATTCATCTTCTATGAAATTATCGAGGAAAACTGCCCTGACATTCTAGAACCAGAGGATAAAAATAGATATTGAAGGAATTCACTAGTCACCTCCTGAAAGAGATCCCCAAAAGAAAACTCCTAGGAATATTGTAGCCAAATTCTAGAGTTCCCAGGTCAAGGAAAAAATATTGCAAGCATCCAGAAGGAAAGAATTCAAATATTGTGGAAATACAATCAGGATAACACAAGATTTAGCAGCTTCTACATTAAGAGATCAAAGGGCTTGGAAGATGATATTTCAAAAGTAAAAGGAATTAGGATTAAAACCAAGAATCAGCTACCCAGCAAAACTGATCATAATGCTTCATGCAAAAAATGGTCATTCAATGAAATAGAGGGCTTTCAAGCATTTCTGATGAAAAGACCAGAACTGAATGAAAAATTTGGCTTTCAAATACACGAATCAAGAGAAGCATGAAAAGGTAAACAGGAAAGAGAAATCATAAGAAACTTACTAAAGTTGGGCTGTTTACATTCCTTCATGGAAATATTGTATTTGTAACTCTTGAGACTTTTTTCAGTGTTTGGGTAGTTGGAGGGATTATATACATATAGACAGAGGGCACAGGGTAAGTTGAATAGGAAAGGATAATGTCTAAAAAAATAAAATTAAGGGGTGAGAGAACAATATATTGGGAGGAGAAAGGGAGAAATACAATGGGTGAAATTATCTCTCATAGAAAAGGCAAGTATTTCAATGGAGGGGAAAAGGGAGGAGGTGAGAGGGAAGAAGTGAAGCTTACTCTCATCACATTTGGCTTAAGGAGGGAATAACATGCACCCTCAATTTGGTATGAAAATCAATCTGACTCTACAAGAAAGTAGGGGACAAGGTGATAAGCAAGGTGTGGGGCAAATGAGAGGAGGGGTGATTAGAAATAAACACTTTTGGAGAGGGACAAGGTCTAAAGAGAGAATAGAATAAATGGGGGCAGGATAGGATGAAGGGAAATATAATTAGTCTTTCACAACATGACTTTTATGGAAATTTTTTGCATAACTACACACGTATGACATATTGAATTGCTTACCTTCTCAGTGGGAGTGGTTGAGTGGAAGGAAGGGAGAGAAGTTGGAACTCAAAATATTAAAAATGAATGTGAAAAATTGTTTTTACTTGCAACTGGGAAATAAGATATATAGGCAAAGGGGTGTGAAAATCTTCCTCACCCTACAAGAAAATAGTGGAGATGGGAATAAGGGAAGGGAGATGTGATAGAAGGGAGTACAGATTGGGGGAAGTGGTACTCAGACAGCACGGTGTCTTGGAGTGAGGAGAGGGGAGAGATGCGGAGGAAATTTGGAACTCAAAATCTTGTGGAAATGAATGTTGAAAACTAAAAATAAATTAATTAATTAAAAAAAGAATAAAGAATGCTTTCCACACCACAGGTAAAAAAAGAAAATAGTAATGATAAAAATTATGATGATAGTGCATTTAATATAGAGCTACAAAGTTAGCAAAGTGGTTTACAAGTATTTCATTTTATCCTCAAAAACTACCTTTGGGAGAAACATGCTGTTGTCATCACAATTTTATGGATGAAAAAAGAAATGAAACAGACAAAAGACAAGTTATTTACCCAGGATCACGCAGCTAGTAAATGTCTACAGTTAGATTTGAACTCGTCTTTCTGACTGTAGATCTAACGCTCTATGTTAAGTGCCATCAAAGGATAGGTTCACTGACACTCTTGGGGCTTGTCCTTTTAACAATGTACATCACACCTCTTCTATATCTTCTTATTCTATGCCTTTTTAATCTCATCTTGTTCCATGTCTTTCCATAAATTTCCACCAAAGATCGACCCTCCTCCCTGGAAACCTTGTTTTGTTATTAATTTTCTTGTGGTACCACTATATGGTAACTATTGCCTTCCTAATTCAGATATTCTCACCTCCTTTCATTTAATAACTAAACTGTTCATTTGGGGGAAAAAAAGCCTTGAAAAATTCAATATCTATTTCTCAGCAAGGCATTAAATAATCTAAACTTTGATTATAGATGATGAAAGAAAGGAAACATTAAGTATATGGTGATGTTGGAGACTAGGATTGGTTCATGTGGGGAAGAAACAAATGAAAATAAATGTATCACTTCCCCTTGACCTTTGTTTTGCAAACATTTTCTGACATGCCCCATGAGTAGCAGGACTAAAGCCATAATAGAGAATGAAAATCAGCCTATGATAGAAGAATGTCGTAAAACCTTAGGAAATGGTAAAGGATTTAAAGATTCATCCAAAGAAAAAAGTCTTAGGAGGCTGTACAGCAAGCAAGTTTATCTACCTTGGAAAATAGAAAGAGCTGAATCAACTCAGGGAGAAATTGAACATGTCATTTTACACAATTTAGATATGACAAAGAGGAAGCATGTGCCACTAATCCACCTTGCCAGCTTATACAGCTTTAGGGGGTGAAAAGCTCTCAATAATGACATTAATTAATATTAAATGTTACCAGCTTAGCACTGCAAAGAGTATCAACACCAATATTTACAGTCTCATGGTGAAATGAACTTTAAAATTTCTTTTAGGACACAGAGGAGTTGGCTATCAGTTTCTAACAGAACATATTGTGGATCTGCCATTTAATGATTTTTAAAAGCCAGCTACAGCCATCCCCCCTGTAAGTAGCACATGCTCCATTCTCTTCCTTCCCTTCATCTTCACCACCTGCTAGCAGTGTTACAGGCAACAAAACAGCAGTGTTCTCATCAGATGGTGCAGCCTCCAAGGAAATAGTATCAATTCCCATGGTTCAAAATAAGGCAAAACCTTTAGACAGAAGATAGCAAGCCTTGGCTGATCCACCTCCCCCCACTGCAATGCTAAGCTTTTAATCTTTTAATAACTGAGAATGAAAGGATGCTTCGATATTACACTTGTGAGAAAGATAAGTATCTAAATCAAAGAAAGAGTGGAGATGAATAGAACAGCTCACTGTTCATTCACACAGATGTTTATTTAGGGAATCAAATTGTTCTTAGTCAGAACAGCAATGTCCTACTTGGAGAAGACCATATCATGAAACTTTAGTTTTTTTTAATCTTTTTACTGATCAGAAGCTCTTTCCTTCTAATTTCCAGCTAGTGTTGAGTTTATTCAGTCATCACTGTTAGCTGTGGTCCTTACTAATAATGAACATAGACAATCTTTAACACTACTTCAAAACTGATGAAAGTAAAGAATATAGAATATATTCATAAAACTACAATACAATTAAAGTAGTAAAAATAATTTATGATTTTCTAACTTTTAAAATATCATTCTTTGTATTTTCTGCATATATCCTGATTGACTTGGAAGAATTTAAAAAAAAACATTTTTCTTTTTATTAGGTTGTATACTAAAGGAAAAAATGTATGTATTTTGCTATTATTGTTGCTGCATGAACTCTTTTCTGGCAAAGAGTAAATAATAGAAATAATCATGCAATTTTCAAAGGCTAAACATTCATGTCATTGGATATTTTCCTAAAGTTAAAAAATGATTTGAATACATAGTAGGGCAAGTGGGATGAAATCTGTTTACTTCTCTTATAATTTTAAATAGAAAATTGTGTGGGCAGCTTTCATCAGCTTGGGCCAAATTTTCTAAACAGAAGGAAAGAGATGATTAAATGAATGCTTTGAAACTTAAAGATACAAGTGCAAGATTGTCCATGCTAGAATTTGCTATTAAAATATATATCATATGACCTGGGAAAAGATATATGTATACAATATACATTTATGTATACATATATTTGTACGTATATATTATATAGATAATGTTATCTATATCTATCTACACACACACACACACGAAACCTAAAACTTTTTAAAGTGTCAAACTACAGTTACTCAATTCTTGACATGGAAACTGGTAGTTTGGGGGAGGTTCAAGATAAGACAATACAGAATGCTAAACGCAGAGTTGGCAGAGAACTGAGTCATCCTCTAGTGTAACCCTCATCTCTGTATTACTTTCTTGATGCTGATAAAGTCTCTTCCTCACGGACTCCACTGCCTGACAACATCTGATTCCTAACTGAAGGCTTCTCACAATCATAACTTCTATAGAGTTTAAAATGAGATATGACAACCGAATGAAGTGTGGGATGGAAAAAAAGAAGTTGATGACCATGGGGTTGGGAATCTGGTTGACTGGGAGTCTGGTGGTGCCCTTAAACCATAATAAAGATGTTGAGAAGAAAAGAGGTTTTCTTCATGAAAGAGTGGGGTGAATAAGAAGTCCTACTTTGGAAATTCTGAGTTCAAAATGCTTATGGGCTATTCGATTTTATGTATTTAAAGCACAATTCAAGATTCAGGCTGTAGCTCAGGAGACAGACTAGGAGTGAAAATGTGGACCTGGGAACTATCTTCATAGAGAGGACAATTGAACTTATGAGAGCTAATGAGCTCACAGAGATAATACAGAGGGAAAGCCAAAGAGGTACCAGGAGGCTTCAAGGACTAAAAACAAACAAAAACCCACTTTAGATCACTCTTGCAAAGAAGGACTCCAAATGACCCAAATGAAGAAGTACATTCCAGTTTTTGGGAAAAGTTTGATTAAATTAATAGAGGTAAACATTGGCATGTTGAGTTTTGAGAACAATGAGCAATCTACTTTTTAGAGCATGAATATGAATAATGTAAAATTAGATTATAAAGGTAGGCCAGAACCAGATTATTGTTTTAAAAAATATTTATTTTTAGTTTTAGTTTTCAACATTCATTTCCATGTGATTTTGAGTTCCAAATTTTCTCCTCATCTCTCTCCTCCCTCCCCACCCCAAGAGGGCATGCATTCAGATAAGTCCTTTCCCTAGTCTGCTCATCTTTCTATCAGCCCCCCACCTCCTCACTTTCTTGAAGTCAAGATAGATTTCTGTACCACTTTGTCCGTATATCTTTCCAAGTTGCATATAAAAACAAATTTTAACATTTGCTTTTAAAACTTTGAGTTCCAGATTCTCTTACTTATTCACTCTCTACACATCCTCATTGAGAAGGCAAGTAATTCAACATAAGCTATACATGTTTAGTTATGCAAAACACTTCTATAAGAGTCATGTGGTGAGAGACTCACTATATTTCCCTGCATCCTATCCAGCCCCCCCATTCTATTTTCTCCTTTGACCCTGTCCCTTTTCACAAACGTTTGCTTTTGACTAACCATTCTGCCAAACTGCCCTCCCTTCTATCATCCCCCCCATCCCCTTGCTCTTTGCTTTCCTATACAGTAAGATACACATTTGAGTGTGTATGTTATTCTTTCCTGAAACCAAATCCAATGAGAGTAAGATTCACTCATTTCCTCTCTTCCTTTCCATTGTAAAAACTTTTTCTTCCCTCTTTTATGTGAGATAATTTACCCCATTTTATCTCTCTTTTTCTCCTTCTCCATATATTTTCCTCTCTTTCCCCTTAATTTTATTTTTAGATATCACCCCTTCATATTCAACTCATCCTGTGCTGTTTATCTATCTATCTATCTATCTATCTATCTATCTATCTATCTATCTATCTATCTATCTATCTATCTATCTTTCCTCCAACTACCCTAATACTGGGAAAGATCTCATGAGTTACAAATATCTTTCCATGAAGGAACGTATACAACTTTAAAAAGTCCCTTATGATTTCTCTTTCCTGTTTATTTTTTCATGCTTCTCTTGATTCTTGTATTTGAAAGTCAAATGTTCTATTCAGTTCTGATCTTTTCATCAAGAATGTTTGAAAGTCCTCTATTTCATTGAATATCCATTTTCCCCTGAAGGATTATACTGGGTTTTGCTGGATAGATATTTTTGGTATTAATCCTAGCTCCTCTGATCTCTGGAATATCATATTCCAAGGCCTTCCGTCTCTTAATGTAGAAACTGTTAGATCTTGTGTTACAATGATTGTATTTCCACAATGCTCAAATTGTTTCTTTCTGTCTGCTTGCAATATTTTCTCCTTGACCTGTTGACTCTGAAATTTGACTACAATATTCCTAGTAGTATTCTTTTAGGATATCTTTCCAGAGGAGATTGGTGGATTCTTTCAATTACTATTTTACTTTCTGGTTCTAGAATATCAGGGAAGTTTTTCTTGACAATTTCTTGAAAGATTATCTTTTTGATCATGGCTTTCAGGTAGTCTAATAATTTTAAAATTTTCTCTTCTGAATCTATTTTTCAGGTCATTGAGTTTTCTAACAAGATGTTTCACATTGTCTTCGATGTTTTCATCCTTTTGGTTCTATTTTATAATTACTTGATTTCTCATAAAGTCATTAGCTTCCATTTGCTCCATTATAGTTTTGAAGGAATTATTTTCCTCAGTGAGCTTTTGGATCTCCTGTTCTATTTGGCCAATTCTGCTTTTTTAAGGTATTCCTCTTCTCATTGGTTTTTGGACAACTTCTTTTGCCATTTGGGTTAGTCTATTTTTTAAACTGTTTTTTCTTCAGTATTTTTTGGAACCTCCATTAGTAAGTTGTTGACTGGTTTTTCATGATTTTCTTTTATCACTCTCATTTCCCTTCCCAACTTTACCTCTACATATCTTACTTGATTTTCAAAATTCTTTTTGAGCTCTTCCATGGTCTGTGACCAATTCATATTTTTTCTTGGAGTCTTTTGATGTAGGAGCTTTGATTTTATTGTCTTCTTCTGGTTGTATGTTTTAATCCTCTTTGTCACCAAAGTAAGATTCTAAAGTCTGAGTTTTTTTTTTTTTACACTTTTTGTTCATGTTCCCAGTCAAATACTTAATTCTCTAACTGTTTGTCAAGGTAGGACTCTGCTTCTAGTGAGTGTGAGTGTGGGTGTATTGTCTCAGGCTTCAGGGTTTTATATCAGCTCCTCGATTCCCCCACCATCTGTGACCTCAGAGATTTGGAAGCAACATCTCCTGCTGCTGCTACTGCTGTCACCACCAGAATGGGACTGGACCCCTGTTGCCCTGTGATCCTCTGCTTCTCTTTCACCCAGGTCCTAGCAAGCTTTCCCACTGACTTTCTATGCTGTCTTTGGTGTTTATGAGTTAAGAAGTCTGGAAACTGCCATAGTTTTCAGTAGTTCAGCTTGCTCTGTTCCTGTCTTTGCTGGCATAGTCCAAGCTGGACTGTATTCCACTCCCAGTGGTGAGACATACCCTTCCTCTTAACCTTTCAGGTTATCTTGGGAAAGAAATTTGTTTCACTCTTTCATTTTGTGTGTTCTGTAGCTTTAGAACTTGTTTAGAGTCATTTTTTACAGGTATTTGGAGGGCTTTGGGGGAGACCTCAGGGAAGTCCCTGCTTTTACTCTACCATCTTGGCTCCACTCCTAGAACTTAATTCTGAAATGTCTTAAATGCTGTGCTTAAAAGATTGATATTTTATTCAATAGGGAGTCACCGAAGTCTTTTGATGAAGTTAACAACATGATCAGATCTGTTACTTAAGTAAATAAAAAAATGCTTTGACAGTTGGGTAAAGATTGTTTGGTAAAAGGGGAAAATTGGAAGCCGGGAGTCAAGCACTGAAAATTTGTGCTAAGTGCTGAGGATACAAAGACAGGTAAAAATATTACCCCTACCATCAAATAGGGGCAGGGCAAAGGCACAGAGAAAAGAATGTGTTTGTAAAGAACAGAGAGTTCAAAATAAGCTTCAGCTTGATTGTAAAAAAGCCAAGGCTGTGCAGCACATGACTGAAATGAGTCATTATACAGTTTTCACTAGTTTCTGTGCTGTTCTCCCCTCAAAGTAGTCCTACATACCCAGCACAAAAGTTGTTTTCCTTGGCTTCTCCATATCACATGAGAAGATGACTAGGTTGGAAATTTTCAGTGCTTGACTTACCCTGGTAAACATTTGTAACTGTTTGTGTCTACATATTCCATTTGGTCTCCTACACTTGTATTAAAGGCATGGGTTTAACAGTTTTACCCTGGTAGTGTGATGGTGGTAGTGTCAAGATTAGTCTTATTATTTACAAATTTGTAATATAGTTGAAGAAAACAGAACTACACTATAAAGTAGGCATATAAATATACATCCATAAGAACAATTTATATAGCACAAAGTTCCTTCCTTCCCTTTTAAGAGGTATACTTCCTTTATGAATTTCAGAGCAATTTTGTGACACTTTTGAACTGTATCTGAAATTATAATAAGTGGTATATCAGAGCTAGGAAAGGAATGAATGTGTGTACAAGCACTAACTTTTGCCTTCATGGAGTTGGTTGGTTTGTTGTTGTCATTCGTTTTCAAAGAGGACCAAAATGACATCACCTTGATAAAGTGAAGTTTCACTGTGTCCAACTGTGGCTGATCAGACCAATACGAGCTTGGAATTCTCTACCACAAAGTTGGGCACAGATAGTTCACATTTGGGGGTGGATACTCCAAATTTGCCCATCCTACGTTTACTTTGTGCTATCTCAAATATGTTTTGCTCATTGAGCACAGCACCCTTTCTGATGTGGGCACATTATGCTGAGTGGTCCTGTGCCAGTGTCTCCCATGTTACACAGTCAAATCCAAAGTTTTTGAGAGTGTTCTTGTATTACTTCTTCTGACTACTATGTGATCGCCTGCTCTATGTGAGTTCTCCTTAAAATAGTATTTTTTGGCAAGTGTATATTTTGCATTCAAATAACGTGGTCAATCCATTGGAATTGTGCTCTCTGAAGCATAGCTTGAATGCTTGGCAATTTAGCTCAAGCAAGGACTTCAGTGTCTGGCACCTTATCCTGCCAGGTGATCCTCAGAATCTTCCTAGTACATTTCAAATGGAAGTGATTCAGTTTCCTGGCATGGTGATGGTTTAACCTTCATGATGTAGCATGCAAATGGCATATATAGTATAAGGTAAGATTTCTCTTGAATCACACATAATGAGTCCAATTGTGTTGGATTTTTCCCAATGCTAATATCTTGTACTATGGTCAAAACCACACTAGAGGAAGACAATGTTTGTGCTGGCATTTAGCACTAACTTTAGGGGAGAGAAAACACAGAAACAGGTACTAATAGTGACTATTCTGAGTAATTAGTCTTAGATGTTGATTCACTCATATGCTAGAAAGTCTTTTTTAAACTAGATTTCAGCTTATTTTATAATTTCTGCTCTTTATACACAAAATACTCCTCCTTTCTATATCCTTTCGCTGTAGCCCCAACATAGCATGAATTCCCTGCTGTGTTCTGTTTCATAGATTTCCTTATTTCCTTCAAGACTCATCTCTACTAATACCCTCCACATGAAACCTTTCCTGACTTTTTCTCTCTGTGTATATCTCTATATTAAACTATCTTCATTGTTGCGCTTGTTCAGTGATGTCTTACTCTTCATGACCCCATTTGGGATTTTCTTGACAAAGATACTACAGTGATTTGCCATTTCCTTCTCCAGCTCATTTTTTTTCAAATGAACTGAGACAAACAAGGTTAAGTGACTTGTCCAAGGTCACAGAACTAGTAAGTGTCTGAGGCTATATTTGGACTCAGGAAGATGAGTCTTCCCGACTCCAGGCTTGACACTCTATCCCCTGTGCCACTTAGCTGTATACTATATATTTATTTCTATCTATATATCTCTCTCTCTATCTGAGATGCAGCTTGACAGAGTGAATAGTACACCAGCCTTCAAAGCAGGGAGATCTTGGTTTAAGACCTACTCCTGACACAAATTACTTAATATTTCAACATCCCAGTCAACTCTCAAGGAATAACAATTTTAGGAACAGCTCCAATATGCTTTGGTAAGAGGAATTCTTCATTTGTTATCACCCCGATTTAAAAAAATGGCTCCTTCGAAAAGAAATTGTTTCATACATATATGTGATACATATAGATATAGATATGGATCACACATAGGTTTTGATACCTATATCACACATAGGTAGTTTCAGGGCATAGCATTATCTGGCATATAGTAGGTGCTAGGATATTGCTTACATATATATATATATATTACATAAATTAGTTTCCAGAATTATATGCCTGTTTTATGTTTGGATTTTGCTTCTTTCACAGTATCAAGTCAAATTGAGTCACACTGATACCACTAGCACCACTACCACCAGCACCACTATTTCTACCACAGAGGGAAGATCTAACTAACCATATTTAGTGAAAATATGCAATAATAAGCTAAAGACAGGAATACATAGATGCCATATAGGAACACCTATTTGCCAGGGTGAATCAAACATTTAAAAGCCCTTGTGTTAAATGGATCCCCTTGCATCTATTCATTCTGGATCACCTGGATTCAGTACCTGATCACCTTTCACCATGATTATTATAATAGTTGGTCTCCAACTTGCATTTTCTCCCCTTCCCAGTACAACCTTCTTACAAGTATCAGAATGACCTTATAACAATACCAATACAAAAAAAAAATGAAAATACTCATGATCTGTCTTTGAAATACAAATGTAGGCTGCTTTGGGGGATATCCAGGAAAAGAGAGATGACCTGAGAATGCCAAATGAGGAAACTAAAGGATAGAAAAATAATCAGGAAATAACCAAGTAAATTACATTTTGGTAGGTGACAATGAGGAAATAGGAAAGAAATTTAGTAGATTGAACATCTCTTGATGCTTATGAGAAAAAGAGACTGGAAATGGGCTGGAAGAGAACAGGAGGGTTTCACACTTAAAAAAAAATCTCTCTAAAGTACTTTTCTATTTCTGACAGCATAAAAATTTTAAGTGATTTGGCAATATGAAACATTGTTCTGGATTTATTTTGGGCAGTTTTATTTCAGTTCAATTTACTAAAGTGCCTACTATGGACAACTTGTTGTTTTATTCACTTTGACATTTGACAGTAGTGTGTGAATTATTTTGGACAGTTATTTTGTTACAGCTTCTTTTTGGGAAGCAATGGACACATGTGTGTGCTTCCACTGGCACAAAGATGAGTCAAAATATCTGACCTTGACTTGATAAAATGAAATTAAGTTGGTCTTCACATCTTTACTCAATTCTCTGTCAGTTCAGAGCTGAATTTCATGACAAACACAAACATTTAATGAATCTATTGTTACATTTTTAAATTCTGTAGTTGTTAAGAATGTATATCTCTCTAAAGAAAGGCACAAAATACTGAAACTCTTAAATAGTATCCTTCAATTACTGCTAGAAATAGTCTAACAACTGTTAATATGGGGACATCAAACATTTCAAGGATCATATAGGCCTATGAAAAAGTCACACTGAAATACAAAGGAAAGTTTAGTCAAAAAATTTAATTTCCGGGAACCGACAAACTTGATGTGAAACACCCTAATGAATCTTCAGAAAATAAGCAAGGATTTTCTGAGGGATCTGGCAAGTGAAGTGCACATTACCACTTTCTCTATAGAAGCATAGGTTTCTTATAATACTCCTTTCTCTTCCTCCCCCTTCTCTTCTTCTTACCTGAGAGTGTTCTGGCCAATGGAAGGGTAATTTTCATGAGCAAAAGCTACCTTGAGGTTCGCTGGCTAGATTTCTTTTTCTAAGTCTTAAACCCAATTCACTCTGGATCTCAAGGATTGATAAATAATAGGTCCTTGCCCAAGCACCACTTAAGGATTATTTGGGGCCCTCCTGACTCAAAGTGAATGTGAATAGTCACTGCTTCTCTTTTAGTCCGCAACCCTGAGGGTCTTACCCTCCCAGTTTGACTTTTTTTTTTTAATTAAAGGGGCCATTCCTTGACTCACTCCTTAAAGAGGTCTATTCACTGAATGGGCATTGCCTCACTCAAAGTAAGAATTTGAGAAGACTTTACCTTAAAAGGGTCAAGGTCTCCCACTGCATCCTGGGCCATTTCCAGTTGTCCTGATCAATATCTGGCCACTGGAACCAGATTACTCTGGAGGAGAAAATGAAGTTAGTGACTTTACATAGACCTCCTTCACTCAAATCAGTCAATTGCAAATCATGACATCATCTCCCTGATGTCATGGTCCTCTTCAAGAATGAAAGACAAGCCACAACCACAACTTTCTTATCATTGGAAGAGCATCAAGGAGAGTAGTAAAAGCTTCTTGGTTGGTGTCCTTCATTCTCAAAGAGGATCAAAATGACATCATCACAATAAAGTCAACTTTCAATGTGTCCGACTGTGACTCATTGGACCAATATGATCTGGGGATGCTCTACCACAGGTTGGGCACAGATAGTCCTTGTGAATATTTGGGGTGGATAGTCAAAATTTCATTTGAGTTGTTTCAATTTTGTTTTGCTCATAGAGCACAGCACCCTTTCTGATGCAGGCACACCATGCTGAGCAGTCCTGCGCCAGCATCTCCCATGTCACACAATCAATTCTAAAGTTCTTGAGAGAGAACTTGAGAGTATCTTTGTATCACCTCTTCTAACCACCATGTGATCACCTGCCCCATGCCAGTTCTCCATAAAGTAATCTTTTTGGCAAGCGTGCATTTTGCATTCGAACAATATGACCACCCATTGGAGTTGTGCTCTCTGAAGCAAAGTTTGAATGTTTGTCAGTTTAGTTTGAGTAAGGACCTCAGTGTCTGATACCTAATCCTGCCAGGTGATCTTCAAAATCTTCCTAAGACAGTTAAAATGGAAGCAATTGTTTCCTTGCATGGCACTAGTAGATTGTCCATGTTTCACAAGGCATACAACAATGAAGTCAGCACAATGGCTCTGTAGACTTTCAGTTTGGTAGTCAGTCTAATACCTCTTCTCTTGAATACCTTTCTTCACAGCCTCCCAAACAATAAGCTAGCTCTGGCAATGCATGCAATAACCTCCTTGTTGATGTGCACATCCTTGAAAAGTATACTATCAGCCTAAGTGAACTTTTCCACAGCATTAAAACTTCTCCATTTGTTGTAACCAACGGTTCCATGTATGGATGGTATGTTGGTAGCTGATGGAGCACCTGTGTTTTTTTGTTGTTAATTGTTAGGTCAAAATTAACACATGCAGCAGAGAACTGATCCATACTTTGTTGCATCTCAGCTTCAAAGGCTGCAGTGAGTGCACAATCATCTGCAAACAAAATCACGCACCAACACTCCCTCCACTTTGGTCTTGATTTGCAGCCTTTTCAAATTGAAGAATTTACCATCAATATGGTAGCTAACCTTGATGTTGTGTTCACCTTCATTGAAAGCATTTGACAACATGACTGAAAACATGATGCTAAAAAGCATGGGAGCAAGGAACTAGATCCTATTAAGGAGGACTTTAGCAAGAATCTTGTCAGCAATGACTGAGAGAGCGACCCCCTTGTGATTGTCTGGTGAAGAAAAATGCTTATTATGGACAAGGTAATACAAAGACTAGAATACTGAAAATTTGGAAAATGATATACTTTTTTTTTTCTAATAAAGCTATTTTTTTTCCATTAAGGTTTAGACATAATCACTGTCAGAATAAGTTCAGGTGAGCATGTAAGATCTGAGCAACTTCATAGCACCTCAAAATGTTTAAGGGGATTTATGCTTCCAATGACCAAGTAAATCTTGTATCCTTTGAGGAAATGAGATGAATTCTAACAAATATATCAACATCTTGAGAAATAGTATTGTTCCAGAACTAGAGAAAATCCCACATGGGAATAGAGTACAGCAACATGTCATTATACTATGTCATATACTATGAAAGAAAAGTTAAACAATATATCTGAGATAGAGATAAACATACTTCAATGGTTTTGAAACTGGCTTGACTGGAACCCTATTGAGAAGCTAGAGGCAATAATTAAAGCTAATCTTGAAAGAATGGATTTAAAGTCATGCCTAATATCCATTGTGATAAAAATAGATGAATAATGAAGAATTAGAGAATATTTATCAAAATTTTGTGAACTTAATGCCAAATTATGTAAAGTAGTAAAAGAAAAATATGTATACTAAGAGTTTTTTAATTGAAAATTATAAAATTACTCATTTAACACAAAAATTGATTATTTTACTTTGTCCCAGTTAATTTGCAAACACTACAGAAATGCTTGCTCTACTTCTAAAATCCATGGGACTGTGAATTGCCTTTTCTTCTTAAATGATTCGTATTCATGCCTTTCCATAAATCTTCCATTGGATGACTCATTCATTCTCATAGAAGTTTCCTCTGCCCTGTGATAATTAGTTGAAACTACCTAAACTTTGAGGCACCCCAGCAATTCATCTGCTTGTTGTGTTCATTTCATGACATAACTGACATAAGACTTTTCTAGTCCCATGTACTCTTCCAGATATCTTTTATTTTTCTTTTTATCGTTAGTAATAATGCTAAAACTGCCATATATCCATTTTGACCTTTTAAAATGTAAACACAAAACTTTATAATCTGTCATCAACCTACTTTTTAAGGACTATCTTTTATTATCTGTCTCTAAGTACTCTTCCTTGCAACAAAATTAGTTTATTCTCCCTCTGTTCCTCAAATACTGCTTGAGCTTTCATTCCTGAGCATCTTGTTCATGCTGTATTCTCCTGCTCTGGAAAGCTTTAGTCTTTACCTTTGCCTATCAAAATTCCATCATTCCATGAAGTAAACCCTTCTCCAAGAACAGACTGCTGCAAGATAGTCACCAAACAAAGAATAAGACAGAATTTATTAAGAACTTAATATATATGGCAAATACCATGTGAAACCCAGGGAAAGTAAAGAAAAAGCAGAAATACCTGTCATCATGGAGCTCCGATCTTTCAAGATTAGCTTTAATTATTGCCTCTAGCTTCTCAATAGGGTTCAAATAAAATTAAAATGAGGGAGACAACATGAAATCAGAACATGAAATATAGATAAAGAGTAAGATGGATGGTAACCATAGAGAGGATGGCACTAGAAGCTAGGAATGAGAGAACCAAGCAAGTCTTACTAAAGATGATGACCTTTTAGCCAAGTCTTCATGGAAGCTAGGAATTCCTAGACTTAGAAGTTAGAAGAGGAACAATGATGGGAGATGCCATGTCATATATGAGTAACAGTGACAGTGAAGAGGCCAATGTGTCTAAATTGTAGGGCAGGAGATTCTAAGAAGATTGATAAAGTAAGAAGAGTCCAAGTAGAAAAGGACTTCCAATACAAAACCAAGAACTTTATATTTGATCCTAGAAATATTAGGGAGCCATTGGGTTTTATTGTACATGGGAAGTGACATTGTCAAATCTGAGCTTAAAGGAAATCACTGTAATAGCTAATTAGAGATTATATAGGAGAGATTTAAAGGAGGGAGAAGTATTACAAGGCTTTTACAATAGTACATATCTGAGGTAACAAGAACATAAACTACAGTGGTTTTGAGAGTAGAGAAAAAGGGTCATATTGAGAGATGCTGTACAGAAAAACTTTTTGAGATTTGACAACTAATAGGCTATGTGATACAATGAAATCACCAAAGACACTGAAAATGATTGGTGATTGGGTGATAGGGTGATTAGATCTAGGGTGATCCCCTTGAAAATAGTGGGGAAGTTCAGATCAGAGAAGGTTTAAGTGCAAAGATGAAAACTATTTTAGACATGGTGAGTTTGAGATACAGACAAGCAACCAATTTGAAATATCCAACAAGCATTGATTAAAGGCTAGAACTCCATTGCTTGGACAAGATAAATACATCTGGCAATCAATCATCTGTGTAAAGTTATAAATGAAACTAGGATACCTAATATGATAACAAAGCGAGAGTATAAAGAGAGAAAAGAGCTACTCAGACTTTTATAACGTTTGAAGGTTGTACCACTCATTTCATAGTCATATACTATCTCTGACATTTTTTTGTATTGTCTTATTATGGAACACATATATTGTTATTTAATTAATAGTATGCATTTCTGTCTTATATCTCTTGTGTTTTGCTACTCTTTGAGAGCAGGTATTATGTGGTATACTTAGGGTAAGACCTGAAGTAGAAATGCAGTAAATACTCTCCTTCTTCTTTTGCTGCTGCTATCTACCATTTATATACCATTTATGGTGTATCATTTGCCATGCTAAGCACTTTACAATTATTATCTCATGTGATTCACAATTATTACCATTTTACAGGTGAGGAAACTGAGACAAATAGAGGTTAAGTGACTTGCTCAGGGTCATGCTACTAGTAAATGTCTGAATCTATAGCTGAACTAAGGCTTCCCGAGTCCAGGCCCAGCACTCTGTAGACTCTGTACCTAGCTATTGGTTAATTAGTTATACCTTCTCTTGTGAGTGGAAGCACTTTGTTTTACATTCTCTGTTCTCTGGCTAGTCTTTCCTACAGAGATTCATAATACTGATGGTGAGACGATTAGGGAAAGGTACTTAGAAAGAAAAATTCCCAGTTTTCTTATTCTACATCAAGACCTGGAATAATATCAAACAATAATGTTGACAAGTATAAATAAATGATTTAGAGACTAAACTATGCTTCTTAAATGAATTAGGAGACTAAATAATACAGATACTCATTTTTTCTTGGTGGAAAAATACAAATAACCTCATTCATGTAGTACCTTATAGATGTCATTCCAATAAAAAACTAATCAATATGTTCATTTTACTGCAAATAAATAGCTACTATAGGCAATGTTGAATTTTTAGCACCACTCTTTTTTTATCAATTTTCTGAGACTATGGGTTTTTCCTATGTAGATATATTGTACTGACTTACAAAATGAAAAATCATTTAGGAGGGGGAAAGCCCTTTTAATATATTTAAATATGGAATTAATTTAGGTTTCATTTTGAATAGGCTGGCATATTGCTATAGGCTTATTGCCAGTGAGAGACAGGAAGATACTTTTGGAAAAATTAGACTGCATCCTTAATTAGCACTCCCAATTGCTAATTAATACTGTTCAAGATTTCAGCAAGACATAGTGGAACTTCTGATATCTTAATTACACGTGGAGTATAGGGCTCGGACACCACATATCACCTATAACCCTAGAGTCTAATATGGCAACCAATGTTCATTTGAAAGTCTTTTTTTCCAATTACTTTTAGGGCAAGGATGGAAGCAGAAAAAGGAAAAGATTTGTGTCATTTCATTACTGTACTTAATACTTTTGAATACTAGATTTCAAGGTCCTTGAGGGCAGGAGCTATGTAGCATTCCTCTTTATATTTCCTCACAATAATGAGCATGGTGTCTTACACACAGTAGGAGCTCAATAAATATTTGTTGAAAAAAAATTGTATGATTCTCCCACATATGCATTAACTTCAGACAAATATATATTTTAGCAGATTCTTGACTAATCCTTGTATATGTCACTTTCAACCTCCTGCACTCTTTTGTAAACGTAGGCTTCCAAGAGACTACAACTTCAACTCATTAACAGGCTATTCAAAACTACAGCTGCAAGTTAAATTGGAAAGCAAATATGTACTTATTGGTTTTATATACATAAAATGACATATTGCTAAAGTAATATTGCTTTGTGAATTATCAATCCAGGGAACAACTATTAATAAAAATATCTGAAGATAGTGTGATAGGCTTATCAATCCTGGTGCTAATGAATAGTGGGATCTTGGCAAAGATATTTAACATTTCTGCACCTCAATTTCAACTACTGGCAAAATGGGTGATGATGTTCACCATAGGTCTTTGGGATATAAAGCCTCAAAAGTTGAAGTTGATAAGATATCTTTTTTTAATGGGTGCAAGGTGATACAGTAATGGAACTTATTAAATTGGAGACTAAATTCTAAAGTTAGAACTTAATTTTATTCTATATTGTGATTGACGTTTTTGTTAGGTGATTTTTTTTTTTTGCAGTAAGAATAGCAGGCATATATAATCCACACACATACATATATACATATACACATGCATGCGTATATGTATGTATTTATGCATTTATGTATATGTCTCCCTGTATGTGTGTATATATATGTGTGTGTGTGTGTGTGTGTGTGTGTATAAAATCAACCTAGAGCATACACATGAGAGCATATTTTATTCTAGATTTCCATGTAAGTTTTTATTTCTAATACAAATAATAACAACAATGCTTATAATGAGCTTTAACTTTGTGTATTTAGTAGGTTTCAATTCGAGGATTTAAATACATTTGGATGAGATATTACATATACATAGAACTAATTACAAAGGGATGAGGGAGAGAGGTACAAATTCCTGGGCCCAGAGTTCTGCAAATGGGATAAAGCCCAGAAAAGAGCCATGGTCAGACTCTGTTCCATATATTTTTTAAAATCTTTCTTGTTCATAAAAGCTGAAGATCAACATATCTAAAATTACATTCATTATTTCATACCCAGCCCCTCCCCTCTCCACACATATCATCCTTCCAATCTTCCAACTTCAGAATTATCCTTAGCTCCTCACTTTCCCTCACCCAAAGCCACAGAGTTGCCAAATCTTGCCATTTCTGCCTTTATAACATGTTTGCAGCTGACCTCTTCTCTCTAACTTGCACAGTTACCATGTCAGTTTAAGTTCTTATTACCCTAGATTATGGTGTTAGTGTCATCTCAGTTCCTCAAGTGTCATAGCACTTGTGTCTCATTCCACACAATTCTTAAACTGATTTTCCTAAAATACATATCTAACCATATCCCTCTCCAACATTACAAATGCCAGTGTCTTCTTATTACCTCTAGGATAATATATAAATTCTCTGTTTAACTTTCCAAGCCTAGTCCCAATCTATCTTTTGGTCATCACTGAATTTTTTTCCCTCTTCCACATGAAGCAAACTGTCCTCTCTCTCACTCATACAAACCTCTCTGTCTTCCATCTCTGTGCCTGAAAGGGAGTACATGTACTGGCTTGAAATCTTGTGGTCCTTTGGCATCACCATGGTGCGCTTCTCCTTTGATGTGCTGTCCCCTTCAAACCCCACTATTTCTTGCTGTTATGACTATGCACTATCCTCTCAGTTCCACAAAATGCCCTCACACCCAAATGGATTTTCCATGTGGAGTTATTACTAGTTACATCTCTTCTCTTAATTCAGCCCAAGATAGTATTAGCTTTCTTGGCTACCATATAAGTCTTGTTTTCATCTCCTTTTTATTATATTTAAAAATCTAAATTATTGGTTATATGGTCACAGCATTCATATTTTTGGATAACTTCCCTTTTTCTTCTTATAAGGATTATTTCTCATTGTGCATTCACAATTCATTTCTGAGTGCTTCTTTTTTTTCTATGGCTAACTTCCTCTTGATAATTTTAATTCATGGGGTTACTATCTATGCCTTATTCCAAATCCTTTAGAATATGATTTCCCAAGATTTCAGACTATGTGTAACTTCTCTTCTTTATCAAATATTCTACGATAAAAAAGCCATCCTCCCCCACAAATTTCTATAATTCCCATCTCAGCAACCAGTAATTGTTGATGAGAATAAGGTCTAGAATAAATTTCCCATAGGTTCCTTTTACAAAAGAAACAGTGTGAAAAATGGTGATTAAAAAGTTTAATTTTATGTTTTTTCAAAATAGCTTTATATTCTATTCAAATATCATCTAAAGATATTTGGGAGAATCAATCACTTGTGCTTCTAAATTTATTCCATATTCTTCTTTCAAAATATTCATTTATGGGACAGCTAGGTGGCTCAGTGAATAGCAGACTGGTTTGGGAGTTAGGAGGACATGAGTTCAAATTCAGCCTCAGACCCTTGACATTTATTAGTTGTGTGACCCTGACCAAGTCACTTAACCCCAAATACATCACAAAAAAAAGACAAAACAAACAAAAAAATCTTCATCTACTCATGGAACCAATTCTCATGAACTGATTTTATATAATGGGTGTTGCCTTTAAAGTCAAAATACATTTAGATACCTCTATTGTCTAGAATTATAAAACAGGAAGAGCAGTGACCCGGGAATCAGGAGACCTAGT
Source organism: Notamacropus eugenii (assembly GCF_028372415.1). Taxonomy (NCBI): domain Eukaryota; kingdom Metazoa; phylum Chordata; class Mammalia; order Diprotodontia; family Macropodidae; genus Notamacropus; species Notamacropus eugenii. Next base: position 118,407,056 of record NC_092877.1, read on the forward strand.
TTCAAATTCTCACTTGACTATTTCGTGGTTGTGAGATCATAGCCAAGTTATTTGGACTCTTTTCAATGTAGCTTTCTCACAAATGCAGTGATGGGGTTGGACTATTTCAGCCATATGTCCCTTCTAGCTCTGACAATTTACAATTGTATGATTTGTCCACTGAAAAATGAATGGATTTCCAATAAAGAAAATTCGTCATTCTTTTACAGCTTAGTGATGACAATATTTCTCTCACCTGAGGACAAGCCTAGCTTAGCTTGGAAAGACTCAAATATTGGATATCAGGTGGCCAGTTTTTTCAGTCATAGACACTTCTGAAAGCCATTTATTTAGATGTGGAGCAGTTTTTAGAGACATCAATGGAAGATGCACTTACATCAATGAAAACTTGGATTCTTGAAGTATTACAGTGAGTATAACTCTCAGAAGTTTCAAAAGTGTAATGTTGCTTCTCAAAGAAAAGGTTGCAGAAAAAAGTGGGTATGAGAAAAAGAATGGGAATGAAGAGAGGTAACATCCACAACCAAGTCTCCTAAGGATTTAATTTCTTCATTTTCCCATTTACAAATGGGAATATTATCATTCCTTTCACTAGATGATGGGATCAGTGACATAATGCCTACAGAGTACACTCAATTCCTTAGACAAAATGTGCTGGCTGAATACATAATATATTTCTCAATTTTTTATATGACCTACTTACTTAAGACAAGTAACATAAAAGCAGTTTTAGAAATTTGTCTTTATAAAGCAACGAGAACACACAAAACTGAAAAAAAAATACATTTTCTGGAGGCTGAGATCAAAACTGAAATGTGTAAGTTCCTGTCTGCCTCTTAACCACTGACTTTGCTTTTCTTAGACCTGCTGCATAGCAGTGAAGGCAGGATTTGTCTCTTAGGGCTTCATTCAATTGAAAATATCAATAGTTAGATATGCCTCATAGGGCAGAATAAGGGCAAAGGAGGTGAGGAATCTGGCCCACTGACCTGTACAGCAGTAAAATAGCATGAGCAGAGAGAAGCAGATCTCTCAGAGATGTGTGTGTATGTGTATGTGGTGTGTTTGTGTGTGTGTGTGTGCGCATGTGCACGTGCATACACCTAGAATACATCACTATATAATAAAGATAAGTGAAGATATTTCACACTGGCTTATTAGGATCAAGAATAACCTTTGTGATATCTATGGTTGGGAATAAAATTTACTAGCTATTTCTATTCCATTTAGAAACATATTAGACATGGGAGAAGAGAGCAGGAGAATTTTGAATTTTCTTCATTCTTTCAATCATATCACTTAAATTAGCTCACAGATCACAGCTCCTCTAACATGTTCCTTCTTCTGCACTACTGTCTTTTTTCTGTCAACAAATACCTTTATATGTAATAATAATAATAAATAACTCACACTTCTTTATCCCTTCATGTTTTACAAAGTACTTTGCTCACAGCCATATGTGTATACATATAAATATAAATAGATACACACACATCCATCCATTCATCCATATATATATACATATCACACACACAAGTATGTATGCATGTATATATGTATGTATGTTTGTTTATTCTTTTAAACAGACCTCTACCTTTGATTTCATTGCTGTAGAGAGATCTTAATGAGGAACTTTACCAATACAGATCAATACCTCCTCTGAAAATTACATCCTTAGTGAGTTGACTGAGGGCACTGAGAAAATAAGTGACTTACCCAGAATCACTAAACCAGTATGTTTCAGAGGCAGAACTTAAAGCCAGTCTTGCCAACTCTGAGGTCAGCTCCTTAGCTCATATATCCTTCCCTATCTGCTACCACACACATAAACGCAAACACACGAACACATACACACACACACAGAAAAGAAGTATGGTTATAGTAAATAGACAACTTAACTTGAAGCCAGGGAGACATAAGTTTCAAGTCTTTTTGCTAAAGCATACTGGCTATATGATCCTAGGCATATTACTTAAAAATCTATTGCCCCAAGTATTTCATTAAGTAATTCAACTAATAACTTGCAGAGAAGCTTTCACTTTGCAATGGGAGAGGGTGCGTCCTCCCTGAGAGTAGCTTATACCAATGATGTGACAGGTCTTTTCAACTACACCCACACATCCACACATCCACATCCACACCTTCCCCCCCACATACACACACACACACACACACACGCACACGCACTGTGAACTTCTCCAAATGCAGTAGAGCTCTACATAAGCTAGATAGTTAAGTTGTTAAAGATAAAATAATATAATGCTAATTTAGTTTTATCAAAAAGAATTATGGCACTAATGGTGTGAATCCCAGAACAGGAAGCAGTTTAGCTCATTATTGCGGTTTAAGCTCTGGTTGGACAATTTTCTGCCAATAGAAGACTTGTGGAAATGAAAAATATTACTTTAGAGACCAGTTCCATTTCCCTTTATATCAAGAATGTGGTTTTCACTGGTTTGGAGGTTGGTATTAGCTTAGAAATTCATTTAATTAAAAATGTTCTTTGCAGCTAATAGTGCTAGACCATAGCAATTAAGAAAGGCATGGTCTAGTGGTTTGGGCCCTGGTTTGTCAGCAGATGCTCCTGAGTTCTAATCCCAGGTCAGATCCTGATTCCTTTTGTGGCCTGAGGTAATTTACTTCACCTCTATGCCTCAGGTTGTATCTGTGAAACTGGGCTAATATCACCTCACAAGGGGTTTCTGAGGATTAATTAGTTACTTTTCATGCAGTACTTAGAAGCAGCCCAGAAGAACTGAAGTGTTCAACAATATTATCTCCATGCTCTATGAAGAGGCAATTTTCTAAAGTTTAAACAAGCGAATCCCAATCCCAGCCAAACGAATCAACACTTGCCAGTTTTACTTAGGCCATTTCTGTGCCCCTGTGTCAAGTGACAAGCTGCCGCAGGGAAAATCTTCCCTGACCTGAGTGAGGACATAGAAAAACACAGTTTTCTCCTGCAGTCATTCTCACTAGAAGCATTTTCCAGGTCTCTACCAAAAGATCCGTTATTCTTTTTACTGCCTTTAATTTCTGAATGTTATTATTTTACAGGAACATTGGGCAAAATTTTGTGTCTTGTCTAATAATGAACTGCGCCAGAAGAGATCATGAAGCCGTCGTTATTTCTGTTGCATACTATGTAGGTAGACTGGAACACACTGAAATTTTGAAATTTTCCAGTGAGATCCTTTCTTTGTTTTTGTTTTCATTTCTTTTTTTGTTTCATCTGTATAAATCTATACTGGGATGCTTAGTAATAAGACACTGAATGACTAGCAGATTTATAAGTGTAGAAATGGAGCTAAAATTTGCACAAGGAACATGTAAACTGTGGAATTGATCATACTGAACCAATGAGATAGTCAGCAGATGTCATTTCATAGTGCACCATTAGGATCATTATAGCTTTTTACCAATGGAGTGTACTAAAAGGCCAAGAATTAGGAATGATGTGTCCTGCTTCTTTTATCTTTCATTATACCCAGCACTAGGTTTACATATGATAAATTCTCAGGAAATACTTGTCAGCAGATCAAAAAGCATTTTTAAAAAATATTTAAACTTATTTATTTTTAATTGTCAACATTCATTTCCATAAGAATTTGAGTTTTAAATGTTCTCCCAGTCTTTCCCCTCCCCTCCATCCCAAGATGACATGGATTCTGATTATCCCCTTCGCCAATCTGCCCTTCCTTTTATTATGGCCTCCTCTTTTCCCCTTCCCCTTTACTTTCTTGAAGAGCAAGATAGATTTTATAGCCCATTGAATGTATACCTTATTTCACAGTTGTGTGTAAAAACAATTTTTTAACATTTATTTTTAACACTTTGAGTTCCATATTCTCTCCCTTATTCACTCCTCCCCACCTTGATTGAGAATGCAAGCAATTCAATATAGGCTATACATATGTAGTTATGCAAGACACTTCCATAATAGTCATGTTGTGAAAGACTAACTATATTCCCCTTCATCCTGTCCTGCCCCGCAATTATTCTACTTTGTCCTTTGACTCTGTCCCTTTTCACAAATATTTGTTTCTGACTACCCCATCCCCTAATCTGCCCTTCCTTCTATAAACCCCACCTCTTATCCCCTTCTCCACTACTTTCCTGTAGAGTAAGATACCCAGTGTGTATACTATATCCTCCTTAAGTCAAATCCAATGAGAGTAATGTTCATTCATTCCTTCTCTCCTCCCCTTTCTTCCCTTCCATTGTGAAACCTTTTTCTTGCCTCTTTAATGTGAAATTATTTACCCCATTCTAACTGTCCTTTTCTCCTCACAATATATTCCTCTCTCATCCCTTAATTTTATTTTTTAGATATCATCCCTTCATATTCAATTCATCCCATGCTCTCTATCTATTCATCCACCCATCTATCTATCTATCTATCTATCTATCTATCTATCTATCTATCTATCTATCTATCTATCTATCATCTATCTATGACCTATCTATTTCCTCCCAACTATCCTAATACTGAGGAAGGTCTCATAAGTTATAAATATCATTTTTCCATGTGTGAATATAAACAGTTCAATTTTAATTAGTCTCTTATGATTTCTCTTTCCTGTCTAACTTTTCATGCTTCTCTTGATTCTTGTATTTGAAAGTCAAATTTTCTATTTAGTTCTGGTTTTTTCATCAAGAATGCTTGAAATTCTTCTGTTTCATTGAATGTACATTTTCCCCCTGAAAGGTTTATACTGAGTTTTTCTAGGTAGGTGATTCTTGGTTTTAATTCTAGCTCCTCTGATCTCTGAAACCCTTTGATCCCTTAATGTAAAAGTTGCTAGATCTTGTGTTATCCTAATTGTATTTCTACAATACCTACATTGTTCCTTTTTTGGCTGCTTGCAATGTTTTCTCCTTGACCTGGGAACTCTGGAATTTGGCTGCAATACTCCTAGGAGGTGATCAGTGGATTCTTTATATTTCTGTTTTACCCTCTGGTTCTAGAATATCAGGGCACTTTTCCTTGATAATTTCTTGTAAGATAATGTCTAGGCTTGTTTTTTATCATAGGTTTCAGGTGGTCTAATAAATTTTAAATTCTCTCTCCTGGATCTATTTTCCAGATCAGTGATTTTTCCAATGAGATGTGTCGCAATGTCTTCTATTTTTTTCATTCTTTTGGTTATATTTTATAATTTCTTGATTTCTCACAAAGTCATTAGCTTTCATTTGTTCTGTTCTCATTTTGAAGGATTTATTTTCTTCAGTGAGCTTTTGAACCTCCTTTTCCTCTTGGCCAATTAAGGTATTCTTCTTTTTAAGGCATTCTTCTCCTTATTGGCTTTTATGGATTTTTTTTTTTTTTTTGCCATTTGGGTTAGTCTATTTTTTAATTTGTTGTTTTTGTCCTTATTTTGGGGACCTCCTTTAGAAAGTGGTTAACTTGATTTTCATTATTTTCTTGCATCATTCTTATTTCTATTCCCATTTTTTTCCTCTACTTCTCTTACTTGATTTTCAAAATCCTTTTTGACCTCTTCTGTGTCCTGAGACAAATTTGTATTCCTCTTAGAGGTTTTTGAAGTAGGAGCTTTGACTCTGTTGTCCTCCTCTGGTTGTATGCCCTGATTTTCCCTGTCATCAAAGTAAGATTCTGTAGTCTGAATACTTTTATGATGTATACTCATCTTCCCAGACAAACACTTGAATTTCTAACTCTTTGTCAAGTGGTGGTTGGTGTGGATGTATTGTCCTAGGGTACAGGGATTTTGTTTGCACTGCTTGATCCCCCACCATCTCTGGGTCCCACTCCGGAAGCAGTCTCTCTCATAGCTGCTGGTACTGCTGCCACCTGCCACCACCACAACCCCCAATGCCTGAGGCTGGGGCTGGACACAGCCAGATCTCACACTCACCCAGGTCCCAGAGTTTTCCCACTGACCTTTTTGGCAATTATCAGTTGAGAAGTCTGGAAACTGCCAGTGATTCAGTCCTCTGAGGCCTGCTTCAGTCATCTGTGCTGGTATGGCCCATGCTGGACTGCACTCCATTCCCAGTCCATTCCTGTCAACTTTCCAGGTTATCTTGGGCTGGAGATTTGTGTCATTCTGTGAGTTCTGTAGCTCTAGAATTTTTTTAGAGTAATTTTTTACAGATATTTCAAGGGTTTGGGGGTAGAGTTCAGAGAAGTCCTTGCTTTTATTTCACCATCTTGGCTCTGCCCACAAAAGCAAAAGTTTCTTAAACACCTACTATGTGCAAGACACTGCACTAAGCAATGTATTATAACTATATAGCACTATTTTCTCTCTTGACTGATACATAAGGCTAATGTTTCATCTGAGAGATAAGGTAACCTAATTGGTGAAACAAGTCTTAAAAATAAAAAGAATTGGTTTTTAAGTCACATCTCTAACATATCCTAGGTATGTGATCATGGGCAAGTCATGTAATGTCTCAAGGCCCTAGGCAACTTTCTAAGACTACAAGAATGGAGAACCTACTGGTCTACATCTGGAAAATCACTTTGCACAATGGAATTTTATGATGTAGATGGAATCAAAGTTTCAGAAGTCCACCCTTCCTGTTCTGTCCCACAATCAACAACAACACTAACAAGAATAATAATAATAGCTTGTTAATGGAACCACTGACCCCTAAAACTAAGAACTATACTGCACTAAGCTGAAAATAATTCTTAAGACAAAAAAACCTAAATGGAATGTTAAGACCAATTCATTAAGCACTACTTCTGAATAAATAAACACACATATATGCATATATATATATATATAAACAAGCCAATCTTCCATTCATATATACAAATATATCTGTATCTATATATGTGTATATACATACACACATATACAAATACATACATATGCACACATACATACACACATGCATGTATAAATACATAAACAAACACATACATACACACACACACAAAGTCTCATGACTACCCTGGTGATGATGTATATCTAACTAGACAGAGCTGGCAAGGAAACCCAAGATTTTTGTGGTTTTTAAAGAGTAGGTGGCATTTATCCCTTAGCTCTACATTCAGCTGTGGAGAATCAATGACAATTATAGAACATACACTAAGTTTTCTATTGCGTTATATTGTCTACATTCTTTTCCCTCTTTTGAGGGAGTTTGCTCTGTTCATTTACTAGAAATTTCTAGAGTCCTAGTAATTCCTGTATTGCCTATAATTGTCATTAGTTATTGTCATCACCAGGATAGTCATGAGATTTCCCCACTTGAGATATTTAATGCTACCTAGTGGTTAAACTTACACATTTGTGTCTATACCTAATTTTATCCTGATTTTTGTAGTGTTAGACTTTTATATAGCTCTCCTCTTTGTATTTAGTATTAGACATGCTTTTACATGGCAAGTGTAAAAGAAAGTGATTTTTTTGAATATTTTGGTAAATTAATTAAAATTTAATTTTATTTTGTATGATTAGTGAACTTATAATAAAACTACCTCAAACAACTCTTTTTATATCTCATTGTAAAATTAATATTTGATTATTAGAGAGAAGTAGTAGCATGTAATGACTTTCTGGTAGAACCAATATTTGTGTGAGGGATTAGAAGAACAAAACCATTACACCTGGCAAATAGTTAAACACTGCAACTTTTGTTTAATTGTGTATTGCATAGTTTTGCCATGCAGGGGGAAAATGCAATGATGAAGTGGAAAAATATTAGAAATTTGTACCCCAATTATAACTTTATACGTTTTAATCTTAAATAATACTAAACACACACATATATTATGCACACCACACGTATACATATTATATATATTATACATATATATGTGTATATATATATATATATATATATATATATAAACACTCTAACGATGGTAATAGCTATTTCAGTTTAATGGTGCTCATTCCATATGGACTGGTATATATTCCATGTAGTTGTTGGTTATTAATGCAATTAGTAGATATCAAACGTGGTTTCTAGTGCTCATATCTAAATTCTGGGCCTCAAAGCAGACATGAAAAATGATATCTTACTCTTCATTCATTACAAAATAAACATACCAGTCACAAAAGAAAATTTTCCTTTCTAGTGTGGGCTATAGGTTAGTACTCTCTTTTCTGTTGGTACTCTAATATTTTATACTTATAGATAAGTTAATAAGATTTTGCATGAACTAAAAAAAGATAGGTGTATTTAATCAGATCTTAATCTGGAATCCAGAAATACTGATCATTTTCTTTTTGTAGCATTAAGTGGATATTTAATGAATCATACAATCTAACTAATATATGAAACATGTGAAACATAGAGCTAAAGTCCATTCATCTATTAGTATTTCTGTGGAAAAACTTTCAATAAGATGACAAAATGGAATAGATGCTAATAAGTATAATATCCACCAGAGTATGTTGGATTCATTCATTTGTTCACTCAATCATTCACTTGTTCAACAAGCACATATATTTTACTGTATTTTAGAGGTGGAAATGTTAATGATCATTTATTTTTCAAGAACATACCCAATTTTTAAGTCAAATCTTAATTTTTATGTTCATTTTGGACTTAAGGTCCTAAAGCACAGCACTGAACATTTTAAATAAGTTTTGCCTTAAAAAATATAATTTAAAGTACTTAGAACATATATCTCATCTTTGCACAATGCCTTGCACATAGAAATCACTTAGTAAATTCTCAGTGAGTTGAAGTTGCTCACCATAGTTGAGTGATATAAGGTAGCTTACAGAATCATAATGGTTTACTTCTTTTCCCTCGTCTACTAAATTTTATTTATCCTAGTTTAAAAAAAATCAGTAGAAAAATACGCTATCTTTATCTGAGAGATTCAGTGAATGTGAGTGTAAGTGTGACTGGGCAGTACTGCAAAATAGTGTACATAAGGATGGAGTAGGTGGGAGAATAGGAGTTAGTGTTGCATAACTAGGCTTCACCTTTTCCATATATTAGAAAGCCAAGTTTATATATTGTTTTTTTTTCCATTCCCTTTCTATACAAACTCATATCCCACTTTTTGGTTCAAATAAATGTTTTCCCTGGGAAACCATCAAATGTGGAAACTTTGCTGTTAAGGAAAGCTTAACAAATTCCTGGATTTTTCAAGAGAAATATTTTATAGTCTCCAATCTCCACGAAAACTAATTAAAATATACATCAATTATACTATCTCTTTATTAGCTCTCATTTACTTTGAGATTCTTTCCCAATTTTTTTTTTGGTCAGGCTTCAAGGAGAGTCCTTTCCTTGAAATAATTTTAGTATTTGCAATTTCTAATTTTATTGGATATATCCTAAAGTTTTAAACTCTTAGATGTTCTTGCTTATCCCAACTACCTAGTCTCTTTGAGCTCCTGACAGTAAAGTTTTATGAAAATATGCATACTCAGTAATGCAATACCTTCCTATAAAGCAGCTGTTATTTGAGCCAAATCCCTAGGTTCCCTGTAGCAGAGTTGTGTAGGCCTTCACAATGTTGGGGTCTACTAACAGAGGCTGCCAAACTCACTCCCTGTAGAATAATTGATCACTGGGCATCAATCATTATTCTGCAGAGGATTCAATGTATCAGTCAAGTGGAAGGTCTCTACATTTAGACAGTAGAGAGGAGAACTCAGAGTGATCCTCTCTCATCTATCATCATCTTTAGTAAAATCCTTCAAGCCCATAGCCCTTGTCCCACATGCTGCATGTCATTGCATTTGTAAAAGATTTTCATTTCATTTGGGTGCCAATATATGTCAGATATTTTGATATATTGGACTAATACCCTCTTCATCATGTGGAAACCTTTAGCTTGGGGGGATTTTTGTACATGAATCTTATTATTTCTTGCAATGAATTTCGTTCAGTTGCCTTTATCATAAGATTGGCATGCATGACATTGTTTCCCTTTAACTTTTTATTCTCTAATGTTAGCATTCAACTGAAGAGATTCTATGCATATAATTCACATCTATCTTTGGAAATGTAATATTAATTGTAACTTGCACTTTTTCATTTCTCATGGAGCCTCGTTGAACACTGGACTAAATAGTGATGGTATTTCATTATGGTTCATATTACCTTGTCTAGTAATAGAAATACTGAGTCATTTTTTTGCCTCGGGGGTAATATTGACTAGATTGTGACCTGGATTGAGTCAGAAACTGGTCTGAATGAAACTGATAATGGTAATTATTGAATCACCTAATAGTTTGTCTATGGCCTGGACTAAAAGGCAAAATCTTTAGCTATTCTCTTGAATGAGAAAGGAGTGTAGTAGGAGAAACAGCACTGGTCTAAGTCTCAGGAAGATCTGAGTCTCTGTTTTAACTCAAATATTTACTAATAATGTCTACATGGGAAATTAATTTAACCGTTCTTGGCATTAATGTTCTCATTTGTACAAAGGAGGAGTTGAACATAATGACCTCTAATGACCCTTTTAGCTTAAATCTACAATCCTACGTAGAGAAAGAACCCGAAACTCTCTGTCCATCACATGTACTGCTGCTAGTGTATATTGTTTTAAATTGGCAGTTTGATCACTGACCTTACCCCTTTGAAATACTTCACTGTCTCCTAACTGGCCCAGGATAAAACTTAAGGTTTTCCATATCATTAAGGACTCTTCATAACATGGAACCAAGCTGTCTTACCATCTTTATCTCTATTCACTCCATTGAAAAAACAAAGAAAACAAACTCAATTCTGGATTATTCCTCATTTTACAAATAGAACTATGTATTTTCCATTGTAATGCCTTTGCTCTTTTTGGTTCTTGTACATCAAATACTTCCCCACATATTTATCTGCCAAAATTTTATTCATTCTTTAAGGTGCAGATCAAAATGCCATCTCTTCTAAGAAATTTTTTATTAAAACCTCTAGTCAGAAATGCTTTCTCTCTCTTGTGTCCAGAATAAACAAAACACAAATTCTGGCCTAGAAATCCTAGGAGACAGAAAGCATTTGGAACTAGCTCTACCCACTGTATGACTTGTGTGGGCAATCAGAGCCTCTGAATTTGGTACCAGAGGATGAGATTCAAATCACAGTTCTTCCATTTACTACCTATTCCATCTCAGACAGTTTGCCTTACCCCTCTGGGCATCTGTACGATGAAAAGGTCTGGACTAGATGAATTTTTAGGCATTATGTAGTTGTCTATGATCCTCTCCATCCCTGATAGAATACAGTGCTACAACAGTTTGTTTTTCTTGTAGTACTTAATAGCATAATGACCTTGCATTTTTGTACTTGCAAGCATTACACCTCTTTATTTAAATATAAGCTCTATGAAGCCAGATATAATGTCTTATTCATCTTTTTTTTTATTACCCAGAGTGACTTGAAAACAGATGCTCAGTAAATATTTAGTGAATGTACCTAGGAATGCCAGAAGAAAATAAAACAGTTACTTCTCCTTTTCCTCTGCCAATGGGAAACTTCAGAACATTGATGTCAAAACAGTTGCTCCTTCAACCAAGTCTTTAGATATTTCCCTATAGACTCAGGATTAGGAATAAATCCTCCTTGCACAACTGGCCATCCTATCCTGTCTGGCCCCAAACACATCCCAGACCTTGTTCATTTTCTAGGCTGAGAATGCTGTTCCATCTTTATTCTGTAAGAACTATAATTGAATTCAATTCACTATATGAAATTATCTAAATCATCTTTGGTAACAAAGAACATCATGCTGTACTTTGTAAATGGAGATGATGCCACTGACCTGCCATCAGTAGCACATTTACTTTGATTCCCTTTTCCAGGGTGGTATTCGTTTTATTTTTATGTTTGATTGTGGATAGAGTTCACCTGACTAACCCATATTGGACATTAGCCCAAAGTCTTGTCATCATAAGTCTGTTGCTTTAACCAGTTAGTGTCATTATTCATATACCAATCAAACATAGAAATTTAAAAAATTATAACCTGTATTTTATATTCTTCAAGACTATTCCATTATAATATAATTAATGACAGGCATTATCAAAGCCTTTGAATAGCCCTTGGAATAGAACGTCTACTTTCTGAGAACACCTGGATAAATACAGAAAAGCTTATTATTAGTAGACTGGTCACATTGATAAATTATTTGGTCATGGAAATTCATGAAATAAAGAAAAATACAAAACAGTCATCAGGTCCTTGGGGTCCTTTTCTACATCTGTAGTCATGGAGGCTGTGTGATGGAAGAAAAATCTGTAGAGAATGATAGTTATCAAGCAGCTTTTAGACTCTCTATAATCACAACTTTTGTTGATCTCAAAAAAGTGAGATTCCAGTGCAGTGACCGAGTGGACATATTAATTGAGTAATCACATCACATCATTATTGGAATTCTCACTATTAAGTAAAGCAGAAATGAAGTAATAACTAAATCAGATGTGTTTAATAAATTCTTTGAGTATTAGGGGAAAAATAAACAGATCAGGAACTAAATAAACAAATAATAGTCTTTATTATGCTTCCAAATGTAAAAAGAAATGTAATTTCAAGGAATATCTACTGAGTTTTTAATTGTAACATATATTAAGTATTGGCAAATAGACTAACAGAAATATAAGTGCAGATTTCATGCCAACATCTATTGTAGAAGATAAGTAACTAGATAAATTCTATTAAGAATTGAATAAGATGGGAGTTATTTCTGAATTGAGCACCTGTAAGAAGAAAGAGCATCAACTTGTTAGATCAAAAATAAATTAAAAAATGAAGATGACAAGTTGCGATGTGGAGTTGCAATAAGAACTTGATTACAGAACTAACTCATATGTATGATATGAGAAAGATATAAAAGAATAGATGTTGCCACAGGCTATACACACACACACAAACACACACACACACACATATATAGTGTATATATACTCCTTGTAAGTGCTCCTTCTGTATATGTACTCCTAACTACTCTAATAATGAGAAAGGTCTTAAGAGTTACAAATATCATTTTCCCATGTATGAAAGTAAAGAGTTTAATCTTATTAAGTCCTTTATGATTTCCTTTGCCTGTTTAACTTTTATGCTTCTCTTGAATCTTTTATTTGAAAGTCAAATTTTCTATTTAGCTTTGGGCTTTTGATCAAGAATGCTTGAAAGTTCTTTATCTCCTCTGAAAGACTTATGATGAAGGTTGATGTCCATCCCCACAGAAAGCACACCTAAAAACAAAGAAAAGAATATCCTCTATCTCACTGAATGCCCATTTTTCCCTTGAAGGATTATACAGGGTAGGTGTTTCTTGGTTATAATCCTAGTTCCTCTGCCCTCTGGAATATCATATTCCAAGCTCTTATGATACTTGAATTGTTTCTTTCTGGCTGCTTGCAGTATTTTCTCCTTTACCTGGGATCTCTGAAATTTGGCTGTAATATTCCTAACAGTTTTCATTTTGGGATATCATTCAGGAGGTTATTGGTAGATTCTTTCAATTTCTGTTTTTCCCTCTGGTTCTAGAATATCAGGGCAGTTTTCCTTCATAATTTCTTGAAAGATGATGTCTTGCCTCTTTTTTTATATATCATGCCTTTTAAGTAGTCCAATAATTTTTTTTTTAATTATCTCTTCTGGATCTATTTTCTAGGTCAACTGTTTTTCCACTGAGAGGTTACACACTCTCTTCATTTTTGTTCATTCTTTTAGTTTTGTTTTATAGCTTCTGGATTTCTCATAAAGACATTAGCCTCCATTTGCTCCATTCTAATTTTTAAGGAATTATTTTCTTCAGTGAGCTTTTGGATGTTCTCTTCCATTTGGCCTAGTCTCTTTTTAAGGTGTCCCTTTACCAACCTATTGACACATATTTTCATGATTTTCTTGCATCACCTTCATTTCTCTTCCCAATTTTCCCCTACCTTGCTTACTTGATTTTCAAACTCCTTTTTGAGCTCTTCCATGACCTGAGAACAATTAATATTTTCTTGGAGTCTTTGGATGTAAGAGCATTGACTTTCTTATTTTCTTCTGACTGGGTGTTTTGATCTTCCTTCTTACCATCAGAGTTTGTTTTTCCATTGTTTTCTCATTTTCTCAGCCTAGTATTTGACTCTTCACTCTTTGCTAAAGTAGGGCTCTGCTTCCATTTTGGAGGGAGCACTGTCCTAGGCTTCAAGGGTTTTGTGCAGCTGTTTTGAAAGATATTTCTAGGGACCTGTAAGTTTTCAGTTCTTCGCAGGTGCTGTGATCTATAGAGAGGTATTTTGTACTCTCCTGGCCTGTGTTCTGGTTTGTGAGCAACCACAAGCATTCTTTTCTGCTCTGGAATTTCTGAGGTTACCCCCTCCACTGAGGCTTGCAGCTCTGCTTTGACCCTCCTTGCCCTGAGATTGCTACCCAGAACTGCAACCCAGATCCAAGTATATGTAAAGCAACGGAGTCCTACCTCAGTGTGAGTAAAAAGACCCGTGTGATGTCCTGCTGACCTGTTGTTTGACACATACTCCCTTGCTGTCTATGGGCTGAGACCTCCAGAAACAGCTTCTGCCACTGGCAGTGACACTGCTGTGCTGGACTGTGCATCACTCTCACCCAGGGGTGACAGACTTTTCCGGCTGACCTTCTAAACTGTCTTGGACATCTGTGGACTGAGAGATCTGGATACTGCTACTGCTGCCAGTGATTTCAGTCAATCTGAGGCCTGCTCCTGGTTTGCTGGGGTCCAATCTGCACTGGCAAGGCCTGCACTGGACTGACCTCCTCTCTCACCCTGGTTCAATAGATCTTTCCCACTGACCTTCCAAGTTGTCTTGGCTAGAAATTTGTTTCAGTCTGTCTTTTATGTGGGTACAACCTCTGTAGAATTTGTTTAGAGTTAATATTTAAAAATATTTGGAGGAGTTCGGGGCAAACCTGAGGCAAGTCCCAGCCTTTACTCTACCATATTGGCTCCACCCACCAATTCTGCATTTTAAGATATTTCCTTCATTGGATTTTTTTTTTTTTTTGCCTTTTGATGTATACTGTTTTTTTTAAGTGCTATTTTCTTCAGTAATTTTTGTGCCTCCTTTACCAAGCTTTTGACTCTTTCTTCATGATTCATGATTTTCTTGCATCACTATCATTTTTCTTCCCAATTTTTTCTCTATCTGTATTACTTGATTTTTTAAATCCTTTTCTGATGATTTATATATACATATAGATAGGTATACATACATATATACATGTACATATATAAATATATACATAAGAAATACATGTACACTATATATATATATATATATATATATATATATATATATATAATGCTTCAACTGATGTTGAAAAAAGACAGGGATAGCAATCATGATCTCATGCAAAGAAAAAAGCAAAAAATAGACAATTAAAAGAGATATACAGGGAAAAGAAGAGAAAATTGAATGGGAATGGAAAGAAATACACATTTTCCTCAGTGATATGAAGTACTCACACACACACACACACACACACACACACACACACACAACTTTATAGCCAATGAGAAAAAGCAGAATGTGAAATGCATTCCCCAACTGATAAGTGGTCAAAGGATATTAATAGGCAGTTTTCAGATGAAGCAATCAAATCTGCCTATAGATATATAAAAACAAATCTCTAAATCACTACTGATTAGAGAAATGTAAAATGTTAATGTTTAAACAAAACATAATTGATAAATATTTAACAAAATAAGGAAAATATGTTTTTGACAAAGAAAGAAGTGATTGAAAGAAAATTAAAAAAAAATAGATGAATAAATAAATCAAGCAATAAATAGGCAGCACCAAATACTGGATTGTAAATTGACCTAATATTTAGGAAAATCTGAGTTCAAATTCTGCCTCTAATATATACTGTCTGGGAACATTTGGACATATCAGAACTTATTGTTCTCAGGAGTTCATGATTATGATATGAAGAATATTCTGCATTTGGTAAAGGAATGCTTAGGGATTTTGTTAAGCTAATGAAATCAGAAACAAACAAGGTAAAATCTTCCATTAATACTATATGATTGAATCATAAGATGGCACAACTTATGAATTGCATAAAATATATCATCCAAGAAATGCATAATTAGCAAAGGAGGTAGACTCATCATTTACTGAGGCCAAGTTTGGATAGCTTTTCTTGAATGTTTTCCACAAAATTGCAAGAGATCTTGAGGAAGATACCTAAAAAGAAAGGAAGGAAAGGAAGAGGGAAGGAAGGAAAAATTAAGTGCCTTACTATGTGCCGGGCCTTGTGCTAAGAATTTTATAAATAACATCACATTTAATCCTTACAATAACCCTAGTAGGTGGTTGCTATAATTATTCAGTTTTACAGTTGAGGAAACTAAGATAGAATCTGAGTGACAGGTACAGGATCACACAGCTAGTGTTATTCATGAGATTGGATTGTAATTCTGATCTTCCTGACTCTATATACAGCGCTCCATCCGCTATGCCACATAGCTGCCACATTTAATGGGCACACTTTATAGGAAAATGGGAAGAAATGGGCAGAGGACTCAGGATGAAAAGATATGGATGGTTTGTCATCTATCCTGTTGGGAAAACACACATTGATGATATCACAGATTCATTGAAGTACCAAGGTATTTAACAGTAAGTAAGTTTTGAATAATCTATACATCTGAGGATTAAGGATATATGAATAAAATATGGATAGTAAAAAGTGCTAATTGGGGACAAATTTCCTATATTCCACCTGTGAAAAAAGCCTATAAAGTGGGGGGAAAAGTATCAAAAATTCTACATTCACATCATTGAAATTAGATCACTTAAAAGTAGAAATACTACAGTTCTTTAAGATATACTTTGCTCATAATGTGAAAATGTGGTTCATAAGAATGTATGTGTAGAACCCATATGAGATTGCATGCTATCTCAGGGAGGAAGGAGGGAGGGAGGGGGAGAAAATTTAAGACTTATGGAAGTTATTGTAGAAAACTGAAAACAAATAAATTAATTTTTAAAAAAGATGTACTTTCTTCAGAAATTAATGCAATATGAGTCCACAAAATTAATATTTATTCCTTTATTTCTGAGTGAACAATAGTTGAAATGACAAGTTCATTTTAAGAGGAAAAAATGCAGCATTTGTTATAAACATATCAAGTCCTACATTGTGAAAATAGTTTTAAATTTTCAATATTTCATATAAAATTTCATATTTGTCAGAACTAATCAATGCTCTATAGTCAAATAGAGGGGCTTGTTTTTGCCTGTACATTAATACTATCCACTCAACTCCCCACTCCCACCCTATGCAAGGCTAAAAATTGCCTTGCACACAAAAAGTTTATATTCTGGTCCATGACCCAGAACAGAAGCTCTGTGTTTTTACTTGAACTAGGTTCAATCTTAGGCTCATCTCTTAGGGGCAACTAGGTGGCATGATAGAGACACCTTAATTCAAATCTGACTTTTGAACACTTAGTAGTTGTGTGATCCTGGGCAGGTCACTTAACCTCTGTTTGCTTTGTTATTATGAGGATCCAATGAGATAATAATTACAAAGTGCTTAGAACACAGTCTGGCACATAAGTGCCATATGAATTATTATTCCGATTTCTAAAAGCTTTCTCTTAGTCGTTTCTGTGGAACTTGTGCAAAGTTCTGCGATAACAAACAAAAACAACCAAAAAATAAGTTCTTACTGCCATGTAAGCACTCAGACTAACAATACACCACATATGAGATAAATATTAGTTGATATTATGGAAAAATGCAGTACTCATACCCGAGCCCATACATTTACAGAAAAATCCTATTTCTATCTTTTGCAGACCTCTTTCTCTGACAGTGATCTCCACAATCCCCCAGATTTATACATAGTAAAATGTAGAATGGAAACTCCCATAGAGGGAGAAGCATCAATGATGTTTATAGTTTTAAGCCCATTTTCCTTTATCTGCACAACCCACTTTATCAGTGAGGGGTCAAAGTTGGGTTTGCTCCTCCACATTGTCATTCTATTTCTTGCTTAGTATTCTAAATCCTTCATTTTCTCCAAGAACTCTTTATGATTCCTCTAGAAGTATTACTTGGTCCATAAATTCAGGAATTTATATATCATTACACCAGTGTTTAAGTCTATTATTACTTCTAGTGTCATGAGGTTTCCTCTTCTTTTGTGGTCTCTTAATTTTCTGATGCACAGTTAGAAGTGCCATGAATCCATGTGGTAGCATAGAATTAATCCCAAGGAAAGGCATTCTTTGTATATCTGAATATGTTCTTTATGACATCTCAACTCAGATTTTCTCCATCTGTTACAGTCTTTATTTATAGTTGTCCTTTGAGAAAGTCAACTTTAGGGTTTAGTTCATGTGTAGAAATATTTGTGACTCTATTAAGCTTCATTAATGTAATTTAGTGTGTATAAATATCTATTAAAGCCAAAACAACAGGTTCATCTGAGTTTGAATAGTTAAGATATGCTAAGCTTTGGAAAGATGTTAAACTTGTCAAAGTATTGCATATCAGTGAAGGAATGCAGAAGGCATACCAACCACAAAGCATCCTAATAATCATCGGGGTTTTATCTGCTAGTGTGAATACAGGTAAATGTTTAAATGTATCTACTAGTGTGAATACAGGTAAATGTTTAAATTTTGGCTCTCTTGGGAAAAATGTAGACATGACACATTTTAAAATTAATCCATGTTGATAGCTTCTCCATCACTTTTATAAGTATAGACAATCAAGAAAACAAATCAAACACTGATTTGTAGCAACTACTTATTTGCAGGTGTAAATGCTCAGTGAAAATCTGACAGTGGTTCTCTAGCCAGTTTGGTCTGGCTCTACTACTTTGCAAACTCTGTCTACAAGCTGGAGTACTAGCTTAGATGTATATCCCCTAAAGTGAATTTTGCATTTAGATATTGCCACAGAAAGAAGGATGTTTTAGAATTCATAAATATTTCCAATATTAAAACACAATGATAATGCTAACACTTGCACCAGCTTTAGTATTTCCAGGAATCACTGTTCCATATGCAGACTCTTCTAATCAGTATTTTTTTTTTTTGCCATGCATTTAACACATTAATCTCAGGGTATGTTTGAGAATTTACAGTTTCAAGCAGGCATTGTTCAAAAGAACAATGAAGCAGTGAGGAAGTTATGCAAAATTAGAAGGTATTGGAATTTTTTTCAGCAGGAATATATAAAAACAAAAAGGAAGAGAAAAGGAATTATTGGAAATTATATTTCTATTGACAATATTTTCAACAATAACAACCAAGACACATATGCTTATTTATGTAACAGTTCTGTGGGAAAGGCTTGAACTAAATGCCTTATAGAAGAACTGATGCCATTGAAGACTTGAGCCTTGTATTCCTTCCTAATTCTGGAACAAAAGAAGCTAACCTTGCACCAGAACTAGGTGTGGTGTTATTCAACCCAAGGAGATTTAAAAATCTCGTTGGAGAAAGTTAGATGAGAGAACACATTGAACAGAACGGATGGTGGCACCTGCTCTCAAATATGTGGTGCGTCTGTGCAGCGACCACATTGGTAACAGCAGCAGTTCTTTTACTCAAATCCAAACTTCCAGGTAGACTGGAGAGTTGGAAGTTAAAGGAGAAAAAAAAAAAAGCAAGTTATAAGAATTAAAAAAAAAAAACCATCTTTTCACTCAGATGGCTGAAACATTGAGAGAAAAAAATACAAAGGGAAAACAAAAACATATGTTATGAAGAACGTGGGGAAATTGGCACCCTATTTCACCTTCCCATGCCTTGCTCCAGTCTGGTACAAATGACAACTATTTCTAAGCATGTTCTTTCATTTTGTGAAAAGCTGAAACTGACTGATCTAAACTTATACCTTAAAAACACCTGTGGTTCACTCTGTGCTGTGCATTTCCTTGTTCTTATGTTCACACAGGAAGATGGGGAACATCTCCATGAGATATATAGAAGATGACTTTTAATAGCCCAAGGCTGAAATAATACTTACCTGCCAGCTTCCCCTCTCAGGCAAAACTCAGAGATGAGTTTTCTCTAAGCAGGACAATAATCACAAGCAAATTTTATGCTTCATAGCTAAACTTTCACAAACAAAATTATTACAGATCAGTTTTTAATCAGTCCCATCAGATCACAGGATTGTTGTGACCACTAATTTTAAATTCAAATTAGCCTTTTGGAAAGAACGTGCTAATTATGGATAAAAGACAATTAAGTTTTAAAATATCAAGAAATAAGGTGGGAGAGCCTCAGAAAAAGTCAGGAACACATCATTGACTATAAAGTCTCACTGAGATACCAGCAGGAACCGGGTCATTAATACAGGAGGCAGTTCTGGCATACAGGCAATTAGCTATAGTTGTTTAGCCATGTAACACAAACACAAAGTTAACTGTAAGAGTTACCGAAAATTGAAGATGCTGCTTTTAACAAGTCTTTGGGGGAAAAGGAGGAACTTTATAGTGATCCAAAAACAACGTACAGCATTTGTCTTTGTTTTTTCTGCTCATACTTGTAGGTGTTGATATACAACTACAAATTTATGGGTTTCAGTTATTGTCCCTGACGGAGAAAAGAGAAAACTCATAAGAACTCCAAATGTCTGTCTGTCTGTCTCTCTTTTTCTCTCTCTCTCTCTCTTTCTCTCCCTCATATATATATATATATATATATATATATATATATATATATATATATATATATATATGTGTGTGTGTGTGTGTGTGTGTGCACGCGCGTGTGTGTGTGTGTGTGCACGCGCGTGCGTGTATGCACACTTACATATACATATATACACATATACATGTATATCATATATTATAAATAAACACACATATACATATTTACACACACGAACTTGAGCATAAGAGAAACAGGATGATAAAAAGGAGGACAGATAAAAGACATCAGTGGTCAGGAGCAAAGAGATGAATAAATGTTAGAGAAGGGACAAAATAAAAAGAGAGTGAGAAAGATAAATGGAAGAAAATGGAATGGGGGTAAACGCACAGTTAGCAATCATAACTGTGGGTGTAGAAGGGATGAACTAACCCACAAAATGGAACAGGATATCAGAATGGATTAAAAACTAGAAATCAACAATAAGTTGTTTACAAGAAACACACTTGATTAATCTAGACAAGTCATATTTTTGTAAATATTTATCCATTGCACTTAGATTATTAGTGTTACTGGCATATAATTGAGCAGAATAATTCCTAGTAGTTAATTTGGTATGCATTTGGCATGCATTTGGTAATGCATTAAACCTTTTCATGTTTTTGATATTGGCAATTTGACTTTCATCTTTCTTTTTTAAAATTAAATTAACAAACAATTTATCTATTTAATTGTTATTTTTCATTAAACTGGGTCCTAATCAATTTATCAATTATTCTTTTAATTTTCAAGATTTCCATTTTGGTGTTTAATTGGACATTTTGATTTGTTCTTTTGTCTAGTTTTTTTTCTTATTTTTAGTTGTGTGCCAAATTCATTGAAATATTTTTTATCTCTTTTATTAATGTACATGTTTAGAGAGATAAGCAAAAAGGAAACATTTGTATGAAGGTATTCATAGCTCTTTTTGTGGTGGTAAAGAATTGAAAATTGAGAGGATACCCATTAATTGAGGAATGGCTAAATAAGTTGTACTATATGATTTTGATAAAATTCTATTTTGCTATAAGAGATGATGAGCAGGATAGTTTCAGAAAAAAAAAAACAAACCTGGCATGACTTTTATGAACAGCTTCAAAGTGAAAAGATCAGAACCAGGAAAATACTGTACACAATAGTGGCCATGTTGTAATGATGATCAACTGTGAAAGTCTTATCTACTCTGATCGTAACCATGATCTAAGACAGTTTTAACACATCCATGATGAAAAAATGTTATCCAATTACAGGGAGAAAGAACTCATTAACTCTAAGTGCAGACTGAGGCACATTTATATTTTACTTTATTTTTCTAATTTTGCTTATTTGTGTTTCCTTTTGTAATATGACTAATACGGAAATATGTTTTTCATGACTTGATATTCCTTACCTTCTCAAGGAATGGGGGAGGTGAGGGACAGAACCAATTTGCAACTAATTTTTTAAAAATGATTGTTAATTTTTACATGTACTTGGGAAATATTTAATGAAATAAATAAAATACATTAAAAACATAAAAAAAGGAAATAGTAAGAAACCTTTCATGTGATGGGTTTAGAAGAATGTAAAGGGGTGAAGAAACAATGACTGATCATTGAATCTATGGATCTCTTTAATAAGTATGAATTTTCCCATAGAGGGAAGAGATGCAGCTCTGTAGTTGAACACTCTAAAAAAGATATGACTTGTGCACTAATGAATTTTGAGAAGGAATATGAGGTGAGAGTAGGGCAAACGTGAGTGATGCAAATATAGAAACCTACAATGAAAAAGAAAAGGCAAGAGTTGGAGTGAAACCGAATTATGAACCTTAGCTTCTGGATGAAAAATGGTACTCAGAATAGAAAGAGGAAAGTTTAAATGTGGGATTTGGAGACAGGTTGGGAATAGAAGCACTCAATGCTCTTTGACACATGTTGAATTCAAAATGCCTAAGGATATCTAGATTTATATAATAGGGAATAATACTCAGAAAAGAGATTAGGCTTGACTATAGAGATGTGAAAGTTATGTAAACAAAGAAGGTAGTTTAACTGATGGAAACTGATTAGATAGCCAAAATTAAAAAAAAAAAAAGTTCAGAAAAAAGGAAAAGTACATCCGGATGCTTTTGTGGGGTACCCATAGTTATGAGACAGAAGAAAGATGATGTTCTAGCAAAGATCATAGGAAAAAAGGTCTCTTGGATAAATCCTCTTCCAAACAGAAGGCAAAAAATTAACAAAATCAAAGACAAGATGGTACTCACCTGAGTTCTCCCCCAGACCTCTCCAAATACCTTGAAAAATGACTCTATACAAATTCTAGGGCAATACAAGCCACACAAAGACTGAATGAAATAAATTTCCAGCACAAAACACTTTAGAAGGTGGCAGGAGAGGTCTGTTGCACCAGGGTGAGAGAGGAGTACAGTTCAGCATAGGTCACTGCAGACCCCAGCAAACCCAGAGTAAGCCTTGGGCTGGGGTAACTGAATCACTGGCAGCAGTGGTGGTATCCAAACCTCTCAGCCCACAGACACAAAGACTACTTAGAAGGTCACTGGAAATGTCTGTTACGCCAGTGTGAGAGTGAAGTTCGGTCCAGTGTAGGCCATGCCAGCACAGTCCTGGCCGCAGAAAACCAGGAGCAGGCCTTGGGAGAGACTGAATCAGCAGTGGTAGTGGTAGTGGCACTCTCA
Source organism: Notamacropus eugenii (assembly GCF_028372415.1). Lineage (NCBI taxonomy): Eukaryota > Metazoa > Chordata > Mammalia > Diprotodontia > Macropodidae > Notamacropus > Notamacropus eugenii. The sequence continues at coordinate 118,430,302 of NC_092877.1, forward strand.
GTGACTGCCTCTAAAGCTCTCAGCCTAGTATAGTAAGGGAGTCGAAAAATGGATCAGAAGAAGATTACAGGGGTTGTTTTGCTAGTGCTGAGGCAGGACTCTGTCACTTTCCCCATATTTGGAACTGGGTTGCAGTCTTGAGTGGCAGTCCCAGGAAAAAGAGAGGAACTAGCAGTATGACAGTGTACCCTCCACCCTGGAGGCAGAGCCCTACTTTAACAAAGAGTGAAAAGTCAAGTAATAGGCTGGGAAAATGGGAAAAAGGGAAAAAAAAGGCAAACTTCTTAAGATAGAAAGTTGCTATGGTGAAAAGGAAGATCAAAACACACACTCAGAAAAAGTAAGCAAAGTCAAAGCTCCTACATCCAAAGACTCCCAAGGAAACCTTAGTTAGTCTCAAGCTATGGAAGAGCTCAAATACGATTTTGAAAATTAAGTAAGAGAGATAGAGGAAAAATTGGGAAGAGAAATGAGAGTTATGTAAGAAAATCTTGAAAAATTAGTCAATAGTGTGGTAAAGGAGATACAAAAAAAAACTGAAAAAAATAACGCCTTAAAAAACACTAGGCCATAGTAAAGAGGTACAAAAAGTCAATGAGGAGAAGCCGAACATTCACAAAGGGAGCATTATCAAAGGTGCCAAAAGCTTCAGAGATGTTAAGAAGTAAAGAAAGGCCTTTAAATTTAGCAGTTATGACTTTATACATTGACTAAAGAGAACAATTTCATTAGTAATGGAAGTCTACTTAGAAAGGTTTGAGAAGTGAGTAGTAGGTGAAAAAGAGAAGGCAATGAAAGCACAGACGACTTTATTTTTATCTAAACTGGTTGCAAAAAGAAGTTCGGATGTATTCTCAGATTATAAAAAAATATAGAAAATTGATTTTTTTTAATATTCTAGAAAGAAACTTCAAGTGTTTTCACTTTAAAAAATGCATTTACTTAATAATTACTTAAGATTCACAATGGAAATTGTGCTGAGGACTACAGTGCTGAACTTCATTCCCCTCAAAAAAATATATATTTAAAATCCATTAGGTGGTGTCAGAGTAAATAACCAGTGGGAAATTTGGGAAGAATTTTTTAGGGGTGCCCATCACTCTATATTTTGTCTGATCTATCACTTAACTGTGAGTTACATACACAGGACCAAAATTCACTTTGTAATAGGGGAAGCATGATGGGCAAACAGCCAACCTTCTAATATTTTGAGAGCCAATAAAGAATTACCTTTTAACAATCAAGCATGGATTATAAATCAGATTCTTAAAATTGTTTTTCAGTTTTACAATGCCTTTTTAAGAAGGGCAGTTACAAATATCAATGTGTTCACTTTAACGTTCAAGAAAAAGTGATTGGTACAATAACTAGCTTGTTCAAACAAATAATGAATGGAGTGAAGTGGTAGTTGTGGAAAACTAATAATAATTTAAAAAAACCTAAAACAAACAGACACAAAAAACTTCTGGTACTTAAAACCTCTTACTTTTAGGAAAGCTTTGATTTCTCACAGATGAAGAAATGATAAGAATGTTAATTAAATTGTGGACAGGCTTTAATGGATGATTCTTTGCTGTCATATTCTCTTTGGCTTCTTTATAGATTTATGCATAGAACTGATAGATGTTAGATAACATTGAGTCTCGTCCTTTCAGTTTCAGAAAAGGAAACCAAGGACAAGAGAAACTAAATGACTTCCCCAAGATCACACAAGTAATAAATAGTAAAGGTAGGTTCTGAGTCTACGCTCTGTGACTCCACATCCTGTGTTGTTCTGCTTTGCTATGTAGTCTAGTTCTAAAAGAATTCTCCTTTTGATTTGTGAATGGTCAAGCATTTTCATTTACATTATGTCCTTAACTGGAGATAGAATTATTATTTTAAAAGTAGACTCAGCTGAATTGCTTAGTAATGGAAAGGGAAAAAAAAACCAACCAAATACAGTTCTGGAAATAAATGAAGAATAAAAAAAAAAGGAAAATGTTCCCTCTTGCAAATGAAAATGCTTGATCATTCACAAACAAAAAGGAGAATCCTTTTAGAACTGTTTTATGGTGTTTCAGATAATAATTTGTTGATCATTGTATGAAATCCATTAAATACGTGAGGGTAAAGCCTTAAAGAAGAAAACAGTAGTAAACAGATTATTTATTTTGGCAGACTCTATCCAAATATATTACCATTACATCTGGTTCAGTTTCCATCCCTCCCTTGACTCCTCATCTTGACAGAATATTGAGCATTCACAGTTATGTCCAACAATGCCATTCTTTTTACTGTCTGCTAGTTCTGAATAAATAAAAAATTCGTCAATATCAACAAAACTTTTAGGAGTAGATCTCTGACCATATACACTATTGTTCACATTTTTCCTGCTCCTTCAAGACATCTTGCATTTTCTCCCACTTTGTAAAATGGTTTAGGTTTGAAGGCCACAAGTCTGTTCTCTATGTACTGCTCTTTAAAAATAATAAATGCAAAGGGATATTTAATTTTGGATTCGCAGCTATATTTTAATGACTAAATATACGACAACAGCAATGCACTTCATTGAACATTTACACTTGGATCTGCCTTAGGACTTACATAGCAACACTTACCACGTTAAAAAATGCCCATGAAATCATGAGTCAATGTGTTTAAAAGCCCAACACTGTGTCTTTGACTCCATGCACTAGAAGTAAATGCCTAAATTTAGAAATTTCTAAATTTACTTTAGAAATGAGCATACTTATCAGGGAAGAGGATACTGGGGGAAAAATTTCTCATGATGTAATAATAGGGATGTCCCCTTTCAGCTTTTGACTCATTACCTTGGTGCTATCTTTTTTGGTGTTTTTTGACAATTTTTATACTTTATATCCCAATTTTTCATTAACCTCTTTTTTATCTGTTCAAGTTATTTTTCTCTGTCTGTGACTACTTACAGTTTTATTAGTATGTTCCCTATCATCTAAGATGACTTGAATTGATTTTACTGCTTCTCTTTAAATCTTTACAGAATATATTGATGTTTTTTCATTGACAAAAGACAATGCGTATTTCCAGATATTTTTGGGAAGGGGAACAAAACACCCTTCTTCCACTAGATGCTTAGTCTGTGCATCCCACATCTGTTGGAGTTGTAGAACTTAAAGAGTCTTTTGGTCTTGGTCTTTGTTTGTTAAATTCAATAGCTCAGAATTGAAACGAATAAAATGCTGGACTCGGGAAAATGAGTTCAAATCCAACCTAAGGACTTTTATAGTAATATGACCGTCGTCAATATGTTTAATCGCTCTTTCATTTTCTTCATCTGGAAAATGATGACAAAAGCAGCTCCTACCTCCATAAGTTGTTGTGAAGGAGAAAAAAATATTAAATTTATAAAAGTGTTTTGCAATCCTTAAAGTACTATAGAAAGTCTAGCTATACAGTAAAGATATCTATTATTATTATCATTAATTCAGTAACAGTGAATTTCAAAAATGACTACTCTATGTGAAACTTAGAATCTTTAAAAATAATTCCAAACATATAAAATAATTAACTGTCCCTCTAAAGGAATTCATACTGTATTAGAATGAATACTTCTTCCATGTCCAGAGCACATGGACTTCTCCCTTAGTAAAAAGATAGAAAAAAATAGAGATACAAAAGAGCTACGATAAGAAGCTATGCTTCAAATCTTAGCTTCAGGGAAAAGCAGATTTAGAAAAAAATACAATCAAGCCATACCAGGAGGAACAAAAGTCCAGAACTGTCCTGGTCTACCAGAAGGCTTAAAAAACAAAAAAAAACAAAAAAAAAACAAAGGTCTGATCCCTTTCATTAATCATTTATTTCTTCCATTCTTAGAGGAGAAGAGAGGAAGTACAGGAGCAAAACTTCCAGACTCCTCATTATTTGATAGCAAAAAGACAAAGTAGAGACAGAAGTCAAAGTCAAAGATCAAAACTACACAAGTCCTGTCTACTGCTTCTGGTCAACCAATGCCATCTATTCTCCCTTACCCTTAGGGGATTATATGCCTCCCATATATCACTTCTACCTCCAAGGGTAAGAAGGTCACTGAAAGCTTTGTTAACAAGATGGTTAGTTTGCCATGAGAAGAATCTGCCTCCTCAGGAAGCACTCTCTTTCTCTCTCTCTCAACAATACACATGACTTCTCAAGGAACATATTTGTGTACAAAGAAAATCCTTCCTCTTCAACAATCCCATGAACACTCTTATTCTGCCAGGAACTGGCTAAGCTGCTCTACTGCCTCCTCCCCAAACCACTATTTTAGTGGTTTCTATTTAGTATTAGAAATGATTTTTAAAAAGAGGGGAGTTGGAGACATAAATATTTGAAAAAAGGTATGATATTACTAAGGAATTCAGAATTGGGGTTATGTAGCAGCATATGAATAAAATAATGAATCAGCCTTCCATAATTACTTAGAAAAGAATAATGAAAGTTATAAAGAGAAGCTGTATCAATAAACTCTGAAGGGTCTAACTGCATAAAATATGTTTACTATTTTAAATGACTTAGCTGATATATAGTGAATATGAAGTCTCTTACACACAGAAAGGTTTGACTTGATTATTAATTTATTCAAAGTAAGCAAACTGATTTTGATAAGGGAAGGTGTGATGACAAGCAAAGTAGAATTTTTTGCTGTTTTTGTTGTAGTGTAATTTAGTTTTAGTATAATTTAGTATGTGTCTCTGATTGAATCTTGCCTTTATCAATCAAGAGTTTCTTTAACGAGAAATAGTATATGTATTTGTATTGTTAGTTATTTTAATGTGATTAAAGATCTTCCCCATTCATTAATGGGCCTGCCTATCAAGGGGAGTTTGATTAGGGAAGATTTGTAGGAAGGCCCACAGCTTTTGGTAAGTTTGTAATGAGACATTGGTTCTCAAGGTTTGTGATGCCCTCTGGTTCTAAAAAATGTGTAAATATTCTGAGGATGAGGATTTACTTTGTGGTTTACTGACTGGAAGTGTTTTGTTTGGTCAGAAGAGACTCTGGGAAGCTGCTAAGAAGTTCCCCCAGCTTTGAAAATCCAGATGTTGGTGCTTTCCTCTCTGGTAACTATGGTCAGACAGTTCATCTGTCAATCAGTGATGTATGACAGAGAGTTGGAAGCCTGGCTGTTGATTTTGATTTATCTGTATTTTCTCTGAAGTTCAGGGTGCTGACTTTTTCTGTTGAACCAAGTAAATGATGCATGTGCTTGATTAAAGTGATTGCTTACCCTAAAAAGTTACCTTTCCTTTTAGAAAAAGCAGATCAAAGAACCGTGACAGCAGCCCCCCCGTGTATGTCAGGGTGCTTACTGATACAGGGGACAATCTAGGGGAAAAACTTTATTGAAGTGTGTATGTATGTAGAGATACACATATATGCCTATGCATATGTATGTGTGTATATATACATATATATGTATATATCCACACTGTGATTTAGAGTTCAACACTATATATATATATATATATATATATATATATATGTATGTATGTATGTATGTATGTATGTATGTATATATATTCATTGTTTATACCACTCATATAATAATAGCTATAACACAGCAGAATTGAGAACTGTGACAGTGGAGATTACTCTCTAATTGATAACTATGTTTCCATGTGTGCATTTAGATCATTATACTCTCCCCTTTGTTGCTTCATTTTTTACTATGCTTTGAAAAAGTTAATGAATCAGTAGTATTATCTGAAAAGAGCCATGCAATTGTAATCACTGCTGTCAAGTCAACATGAACTTAATAGATTTTTTTAGTGTTCTCCCATTCCTATACACAGCACAGCATAAAAGGTAATATTGAAATATCTCCAAGCATCTGTGCTTCACTGATGTGAAAACTCAAATCATCCCTCCAGTTGTGCGTCAATAATTGCCTTAAGAATAGGATTCTTAATACATGAATTATTGGCATCATACACCATAATCCATACTCCACAGACCATTACCCAATTGTGTAAACTAGAGAATATTGACACAAATGCAATTGGAAATGAATGTGAACTGAGATTGTTTTGCCATAATTCCATAAGCACATAGAAAGCTTTTCCCTGATTAAACATGCTATTTATGTGCCTTTCTGTCTTATTATTTTTTTTAGCTGTAACATTTGGAAGTGAACCATTAACATCACAGATTGTAAAAATAAATCCTTCCAAGAGGGGGTCTTTCACTCTTGCCTCTGGATTTCTGTAAGGACTTACTCCTACAAATAGAGAACAATTATCTAAAAATCCTGTTTTCTTGCTCATTTTCTTCTATCAACGATTTTGCACAGTCCAAAGATTTGTAGGAGAAAAGGTTTCTGATCTACCATTCCAATAAATTTTCAAAACTGTAACTTACACAGAAGTAACAACATGATATGATGGGACATGGGCTTCATGAGAGTGGAATTTGGGAACCTCCCATCCTTGGTATTATCTATGGGACTTTTGCAAAGTCATTTTGCTCTCATTTTGTACTTCCTTATCTGAAACATGAGAACAGTGGACAAGATTGTGTCATTGTTCCACCTACCCCCCATCTTCAGCATTTTGTGATTCCATTTTATAACACAATCACATTCTTGTCATTTGGTAGTCTTGTAGAAATTGGTCAAAAGCCTGATAACTCATAGAGCACATTGGTTCAAAGACATGTATTTACACCAAATTTATACAACCATTTATGTTGCCTTAATTTTACTGCTAACCAGGAATAGTTTGCTAGTTAAGTTTATCAACAATAAAAACCTACAGTTGTTCATGTTCTTTGACCATAAATCCATAGATAAGACATGGCTGCCAGCCTAAAGGCCCCCGGGACTTTGTTTCTACTTCAGCAGGCATGAAATTTGGATTTGTCTAGGTCTAACTTCATACTGTAATATGCACAATTGAGATAATATATGTCTAAAATCAAGAGCCTCAGATGATGAACTCCACATATCTGGAATTACTTAAGACTTCAAAATGTATTTTGTATTTTTGCACATGTGATTAATGATGACTATGTAAGCAGTAGCATACTTTATGGAAGAAGATATTATTTCACAAGGCTTAAAGAATAATATTCTGCATTACACTGCTTTGTAATTTCCCATGATACACAATCTCCACAGTAATTAAAACGTAAAAATTGGACAGCTGCTTGCATGGGAAATTGTGTGGGGTCCTAAAGGTGATGTTTCCATTGCTTAACCTCATATAGAATAAGGTTTAGGATCATCATTATTGGATAATGCAAGAGCTAAAATTGAAACACCTGCTCTCTGGGCTGACACATAGCAGTATCAGGACAACATCAGAGGCTCTAGAAATTTTATGTGACACAGCATTATGGAAAAGCTAAACAGTAGTTTAGGAGCCAGTGCATGCAGATGACATCATTCTTAGTTTATCGGAGTGGAAAATTGGTGAAAAAAGAGCAAAATTAAATTACAATATAGTTTCTCTCCCACCCTCAACAGATAGAGGAGCAGGGAAGAAGAAGGGCTAATTTCTGATTAACTGAGATTTAGTTCATGTCTTCCAGATATCCTAATTCACATGGTGAAAGCCCCGAAATTTTTTTGTTCTATGACAATACTAACGATACGTAGGGAAGCCAGCTCTTACCTCTTATGTCTGTGCTATGTCTCTTTACTAAATTTAAGATTGCATTGTGAGGTGAAGCTACAGGTAGATTTTTCATTCTGGTAAAGTTGCCTTTTAAAAAAATAGTCATTGTTTGAAGAAATGCACCCTGACCAGGAAACAATGCACTTTATCTTCATTAATATTAATTATAACAAAATGCCAGCCCAAGAAATGAATTAAACATTTGCAAATCTACTGCCCTTTCAAAAAAAAGTACCATATGATGATATTTGACTGATAGGTTAACATAATAGAAAAACAAAACAAAATCCAAAGCAGAACACTGGGTTGGAGTTGAAATTTGAGCTCTGCTATTTTTCAGTCATGGGATTGGGGGCAAATCTTTCTCTTTTTGAGATCTCTTTTTTCATTTATACAAAAGGAAAAAGCAATACTTTTGTTTATCTCACCAATTTTTTCCCCATGGGATGAAATGAGGTTGTATATCTAGTTTTTGGTATGCAAGACAACAATATGCAAACAGATGTGTGTATAACATATACATATATATGTTATATATATTTATATTATATATATTTATATATATATTAAAGATATATGTTGACATGTATGTGAATAAATATTTCATATTTCTATTTCTATTTAAACACACACACAAACATAGTATTTATGTTGTTGCTCTTTGGTTGTTTCAGCATTTCTGACTTTTTTACCCTGTTTGGGGTTTCTTTGGCAAAAATACTGGAGTAGTTTGCCATTTCCTTCTCCAGCTTATTTTATAGAAGATGAAAACTGAGGCAAACTGACTTACATGACTGGCACGGTGTCACACAGACACAGTAAGTGTCTGAGAGCAGATTTAAACTCCTGAAGATGTGTCCCCTTGACTCAAGACCCAACATTCTAGCCATTGTGCCAAGTTAGCTGCCCTATATTTTGTATACATTCACACAAATTGTAACCATGGTGTGCTATGTATATTTTTGCTGCTGTTCTGGAGAATGCACTCTTTAACTTTTCATCATGAAATGACATTTTCATTATGTTTAATATTGAGCATGCCTTTTACAACAATTTAGCCTTGAATATATCCTATGTCTTCTTTAAAAAAAATTCTCTGTCCTTACGCCCCCTCCCTCAGTTGAAAATCTCACCAAAACCCCACTTGCAACAAATTACCATAGTCTTTCAGAGAAAATTCACATCTTCACCATGTTCAAAATGTATGATTTATACTTTTAGAAATATTTAATTTTTTTGTTAAATGTTTCCCAATTACATATAATTCAAAAATATTTTTAAAATTTAAATTCTAAATTCTCTTCCTCCCTCTGGTCTTCTGCCTACCTTGAGAAGGCTCAGAATTTGATATGGATTATATATGCGAAGTCATTAAAAAGTCCATATAATCAGTACTGTTAAAAAATAAAGCAAAAATAAAGAATTTTTTAAAAAAAATGTGCTTCATTCTGCAGTCAGAGTTTCTAATTTCTCTCTCTGGAGGTGGATGGGAGTTATCTCTACAGATTTCTTGCAATTGTCTTGGATCACTTTATTGATCAGAGTAGCTACATCTTTCAAAAATGGTCATCCTTACAATATTGCTGATACTGTACACAGTGTTATCCTGGTTTTGCTCATTTCATTTTGCATGAATTCATTTAAATCTCGGGTTTTTCTGACACCATCCTGCTAGTTGTTTTCAATAACACAATAGTGTTCTATCACAGTCATAAAACACAACTTGGTCAGCCCTTCTGCAATTGTTGGACATCCCTTCCTTCTACTTCTAATTATTTGCCAACACAAAAAGAGCTGTTATATTTTTTGCACAAATAGGTTCCTTTCCCTTTCCTTTGATCTCTTTGGAATACAGACCTAGTAGTGGTAATGCTAAGTAATGAAAATGTGCAGTTTTACAGACCTTTGGGTAGAGTTCCAAATTGTTCTCCAAAATGGCTGGACTAGTTCACAGCTCCAGCAACAGTGTATTAGTGTTCCAATTTGTCTGACCTCATCTATTGTCTTGGGTTGGAACAATGTGTCATTCTGATCTTTTGTTGACTCTGCCACTGTAGAAATCAAATTGAGTTGCTATTTTTAAATCGATTGGAGTAAACCGTTGGGAAAGCAAAATTGAGTGCTTTGTCTGTTCTGGCTTCTTGGCTTCTACCTCTAGGAAGCTTTACGACTTATTCTTGATTGTAAGTCCATCGCTTCTCTGCCAGGAGGTCCGTAGCATACTTCATAGTAATAGTTGTCCTTTGCAGTGAGCAGAGGTTTCCAAGATTTTTTTTTACAACATTGTTGTTTTTATGAATATTATCTTGTCTCTGTTTACTTCATTCAGCATTTATTCAAACAAGTCTTCCAGATTTCTCTGAAATCATACCTCTTGTCATTTCTTAAAGAAAAATAGCATTGCATAACCTTTGCACACCATAATTTGTTTCATAATTTCCCAGTTTGATGGGTATGCCTTTACTTTCCAGTATTTTCCCAAAACAAAACTATATGGGGAGCTGCTTATATGCATATATGTATACACATATATACATGTGTGTATATGCATGTGTGCATATATGTTCTGTATGTTCTGTATGTGTTTTTATATATGTGCATATATGAGAACTTTGTTTTGGTAAAATACTAATAGTAAAGCTATACCCATCAACTAGTGAATGACTTAAACCATGGTGTATAAAGATTATATAATACTATTTATACACACATGTATATAATCTGTGTATATACATATATATTCATGCATATATACATATATATGCATACTTACATGCACACTTGCATAGAAATAGGAGCACTAACCCATACCTAAGGATCCCTGCAGACAACCTATTGACTTAGTTTTAAAATGTAATATTATCTGTATTTTATTTTATTTTCATTTATTTTGTCAAATATTTTTCAATTACAGCTCTTTTGGCCTATATTGAAGATTGATTTGGACCACATATCTGTGTATTTACACCTCCAGTCTAGAGCACTGATAAAATAAGAGAATTGCCTAGGATCATATCAGTCAGGGATTGGACTTCAGCTCAGTTTTCCCTGGCTGCAAGACTGGTTGCCTATATGTTAAACCACGCTACCTCAAAAGTGTTTCTGTTGTTGTTATTATTAATAATATTAGATTCATAGTTTACTCTTAAGCCCATACTCTAAATAGTTTTGGTTTAATAAATTTTTATAACTTGTGTGCTACCAGCATAACTTTTGGAAACTAAGGGTTAGCTACCCACATACTGCGATATTATCACAGTAGTACCTTCAGTTACATACTGGGACCTTTTTCTTTCTGTAGGACCGTAAGATCATCATTTTAACCCTAGAATTTCAAATATCAAATCAGATACTTTTAAAGCCCTCAGCAAAGTGCCTGGTACATAAGAGGCCCTTAATAAATCATTGCTTCTTTCCACACTCCCAAAACTACTTTTGCTTTCGAATTTTTTTGTATTTGCTTTTGAATTTTTCTGCATATACTTCTTGATATGTACATTGTCTCCTCCAGTAGAATGTAAACTCCTTGAGGCTAGGAACTGTTTCATTTTTTTCTCGTTCTATCTCTGGGCCCTAGTATAGTGTCTGGCATGTAGAAAGTGACTGAGAAATACCTGTTGACTATATTGAATGTGCACAAAGCTAACATGTCTTAAACGTAGAAGATAATATTAAAGAAAAAGCACACATATTGCTTCCTAAACAATTTGAAACTCTTTTTTTCAGGTTATCAGGCCCAATTTCTCTGAAGGGAAAGATGAACTTTGAATTAGCAGTATTTTCCCTTCCTTATAATTTGTCTTATTCAGGATATAGCTCTATCCAGGTGGTTGATGATTAATCATGACCTCAGGAAATTAATTCAATTCTTCCCCAATTTCATCATTATCTACTAAGATAGATAAGTCTCCTTGCACTCCAAACTTCCCTCCCCCCAAACTCAGGGAGTATCATATAATAAATAGAGCATTAATTATCTATATACTATTCAACACACTCCCCCCCTCCACTTTACTTACAGTTTTATTACTCTAATTGTCAGTTTCACTAAGTAAACGTAGTATAATAAAAATATATAAAACATAACATTAAAATTAAATTAAAATCTCATAATGAGCAACAGCTGAAGGATAATGTTAGACTAGATTATAGAAAAGCTGGCATCAGTCAAGGAAATAATACTTCACTTTTAATATTCAAATGACATAGAAAAATCTACAGATATCTTATACCTGTAACTATTTTATATTGACATCATTAATCCACATCAAATATTCTATAATAGTTTTTTTCTTGTAAAACATTACTTTTCACTTGGCTGAATTGATTTTATTTTTCTACTATGCTCTTTTTCTAATGAAACTTTCAGCTACTTTTCCATCTGAAAGTAGGCACACATCTAGTGTTCTGGGAAGATAATTAGAATTTTTAAACCTTTTTTTATTATAAAACCTGGAGTTTTCCCTTTCATTTAAAGGAGAGTTCTCTTCAGGTAATATTCCAGGATCATCAAGGATTCTAATTACCCATAAGACATTTTGGTGAAGAACTGGTATCTAAGTAGCAATTACGTAGTTTCTAGGAAAACACCTTTCAGGCTGTACTAAGAGTGTATTTCCTCTCTGGTGACATACTGAAAAATTTTTAAAAAATTAAAAATATTACAGTATTTTAGACAAAATGGTCTATTCAGCGCAAAAAATCTCTTGAAGTGGCACCAAATGATATTTTGTGGGAAAGGACAACTGACTTCCATGAAATTAAGGTCAAAAGTTGAAAGACAGTCTAACTACATCGCTGCCTTCCTTTGACAATCCCTCATGAACATGATATTTGAACCTATTTGTATATTTCAGATGTAAGAACTCCTGAGTTTTACTTTAAAATGTAAAGGAGTATTGCATTTTATTTGTCCTTAAACCCTAGTTTTCTAATATGTCACTGGATGTATGACTACATTGATATGAGTATTTCCTTCCAAAAGGCAGAACAATACCTACTCCTTCCTGCTTGTTCATTCGTTGTGACCTTTGTCCACACTGAGATCCATCCACTGTACCAGAAGCCTTCAATACAACTGCTTACCATTATATAGATATCAATGTAATTAATCATAAGTCTTTATTAGGCTCCTACTGTGTGCAAAGCCATGTGAGCACATGGGCTATCCCTTGGCTGCCCCTTGTTCTTGCTATATGTCGTGTTCATTTTTTTTTTGGTCATATATTACCCTTATAACATACTTTGTGTAATTTTCTTTGGCATAATTTCTAGGTGGTTGCTATTAATATCTTCATAAGTTGCAATGGTCATTTAAACTGGGAGATCTTTCATTTCCATTAACAGACCCATGTGGCTTGCCTGGGTCACATGGAAGTCTGAGTAGCCTGTGATGGGAGGAGTTTGCTGAACAGGAGGAACAGGAAGAGACGGAGCTAGAAAAGAGCTGAGAAGAAGGTAGTCTTTTTTTTTTTTTTATTTGTTTTTTTAATTTTTTTTTAATTTTTTTATTTTGTAATGTTTAACAATCACTGCCATACAATTGCGATTTTATCCCCCCCACCTACCCCCCACTCCCCCCCTCCCTCCCCACGACTGCATACGATTCTGTATAGATTCTACATATACTTTCCTATTGAGTATATTTTCACTATAGTCATGCTATGTAGTCAGACTAAGATAAATGAAAGAAATCGTATAACAAATCAGAACATGATACACAAACACATACACATACACAAACATGATCTGCTACAATATGTGAGTGACTTCCATATTTCTCTCTCTGAGTGTGGCAGGCATTTTGCCTTGAGATCCTCCATTGGGATTTTTTTTTTTTTTTTTGGTAAGAAGTTCTTGTGTTATTACAAAAATCTAAGTCTACCAGAAAAAACTCTCACACACTGTGGTTGTTGCTGTGCATAAAGTTCTCCTGGTTCTGCTCCTTTCACTCAGCATCAGGTCATATAAGTCCTTCCAGGCCTCTCTGAAGTCTTCTTGTTCATCATTTCTTATGGCACAATAGTACTCCATTACATTCATATACCATAATTTATTCAGCCATTCCCCAATTGATGGACATCCCCTTGACTTCCAGTTTTTGGCAACTACATAGAGTGCTGCTATAAATATTTTTGTACATGTGGGACCCTTTCCCATTTTTATGATCTCTTGGGGATATAGTCCTAGTAGCGATATTGCTGGGTCAAAGGGTATGCACATTTTTGTAGCCCTTTGGGCATAGTTCCAAATTGCTCTCCAGAATGGTTGGATGCGCTCGCAGCTCCACCAACAATGAATTAGTGTTCCAACTTTCCCACATCCTCTCCAGCATTTATCATTTTCTTGTTCTGTCATGTTTGCCAATCTTATAGGTGTGATGTGGTACCTCAGAGTTGTTTTGATTTGCATCTCTCTAACCAATAGTGATTTAGAGCATTTTTTCATATGATTGTAGATAGCTTTAATTTCTTCCTCTGAAAATTGCCTGTTCATATCCTTTGACCATTTATCAATTGGGGAATGACTTGTATGATTGTACATTTGGATCAGTTCTCTATATATTCTAGAAATGAGGCCTTTATCCCCGAGCTTAGCTGTAAAAATTCTTTCCCAATTTACTACATCCCTCCGGATTTTGGTTGCATTGGGTTTGGTTGTGCAAAAACTTCTCAGTTTAATGTAATCAAAGTTATCCATTTTGCATTTCATAATGCATTCTATCTCTCCTTTAGTAAAGAATTCTTCCCTTCTCCATAGATCTGATAAATACACTATTCCTTGCTTCTCCAGTTTATTCATGGTATCAATCTTTATACCTAAATCATGTACCCATTCGGACTTTATTCTTGTGTACGGTGTCAGGTATGGGTCTATGCCTAATTTCCGCCACACTGTTATCCAGTTTTCCCAGCAATTTTTGTCAAACAACGAGTTCTTATCCCAGAAGCTGGGGTCCTTGGGTTTATCAAACAGAAGGTTGCTATATTCCTTGCCTACTGCATCTTGAGTGCCAAGTCTATTCCACTTGTCTACCTCTCTGTTTCTTAGCCAATACCAAGTGGTTTTGATAATTGCTGCTTTATAGTACAGTTTGAGGTCTGGTAGCGCTAGGCCACCTTCCCAGGCATTTCTTTTCATTAGTCCCTTTGATATTCTGGACCTTTAGTTTTTCCAAATGAATTTTGATATTATTTTGTCCAGCTCTAGAAAGTAATTGTCTGATAGTTTAATTGGTATGGCACTAAATAAGTATATTAATTTGGGTAGAATTGTCATTTTTATTATATTAGCCCGGCCTACCCATGAGCAACTAATGTTTTTCCACTTACTTAAATCTGACTTTATTTGTGCAAAAAGTGTCTTGTAATTGTGTTCATATAATCCCTGGGTTTGTTTTGGCAGGTAGACTCCTAAGTATTTTATACTGTCTACCCTAACTTTAAATGGGATTTCTCTTTCTATCTCTTGCTGTTGGACTTTGTTGCTAATATATAGGAATGCAGAAGATTTGTGTGGGTTTATTTTGTACCCTGCAACTTTGCCAAAGTTGTTTATTAATTCTAGTAATTTTTTACTTGAATCTCTTGGATTCTCTAGGTAAATCATCATATCATCTGCAAAGAGTGATAACTTAGTTTCTTCTTTGGCTATTTTAATTCCTTGGATATCTTTATCTTGTCTAATTGCTACAGCTAACATTTCTAGTACCATATTAAATAATAGTGGTGATAATGGACAACCTTGTTTCACCCCTGATCTTATTGGGAATGCATCTAGCTTATCCCCATTGCATATAATGCTTGCTGAAGGTTTTAGATAGATACTGCTTATTATTTTATGGAAAGTTCCCTTTATTCCTACATTCTCCAATGTTTTTAGTAGGAATGGATGTTGTATTTTGTCAAAAGCTTTTTCTGCATCTATTGAGATAATCATGTGGTTTTTGTTAGCTTTGTTGTTGATGTGATCGATAATGCTAATAGTTTTCCTAATATTGAACGAGCCCTGTAGTCCTGGTATGAATCCTACCTGATCATAATGTATTAATCTCGTGATAAGATGCTGTATTCGTTTTGCTAGAATCTTATTTAAAATTTTTGCATCTATATTCATTAGGGAAATTGGTCTCTGTTTTGTCTCTTCCTGGTTTGGGTATCAAAACCATATTTGTATCATAGAAAGAATTTGGGAGGACTCCTTCTTCCCCAATTTTCAAGAATAGTGTATGTAGTATTGGAATTAACTGTTCTTTAAATGTTTGATAGAATTCACTTGTGAATCCATCTGGCCCTGGAGATTTTTTCCTAGGGAGTTCATTGATGGCTTGTTCAATTTCTTTTTCTGAGATGGGGTTGTTTAAGTAATCAACTTCCTCTTCTGTTAATCTGGGCAATTTGTATTTTTTAAAATATTCATCCATCTCATTTAGATTATCAAATTTGTGGGCATAAAGTTGGGCAAAGTAGTTTCTAATTATTGTTTTAATTTCCTCCTCATTGGAGGTGAGTTCACCCTTTTCTTTTTTAATATTAGTAATTTGGTTTTCTTCTTTCTTTTTTTTAATCAGATTGACCAAAGGTTTATCAATTTTATTAGTTTTTTCATAAAACCAACTGTTGGTTTTATTTATTAATTCAATAGTTTTCTTAATTTCAATTTTATTAATCTCTCCTTTGGTTTTCAGTATTTCTAATTTGGTATTTACTTGGGGATTTTCAATTTGTTCTTTTTCTAGCTTTTTCAACTGCAAGCCTAAGTCATTGATCTCCTCTTTCTCTATTTTATTTATGTAAGCATTCAGAGATATAAAACTTCCCCTAATAACTGCTTTTGCGGTATCCCATAAGTTTTGGTATGTTGTCTCACTATTGTCATTCTCTCGAATGAAATTGTTGATTGTTTCTGTGATTTCTTCTTTAACCCAACCCTTCTTTAGAATTAGATTATTTAGTTTCCAATTGATTTTTGGTTTCTCTTTCCATGGCCTTTTATTACATGTAATTTTTAATGCATTATGATCTGAAAAGGATGCATTGATTATCTCTACCTTTCTGCACTGGATTGTGAGATTTTTATGTCCTAGTACATGGTCAATTTTTGTAAATGTTCCATGTACCGCTGAGAAAAAAGTATATTCCTTTCTATTCACATTTAATTTTCTCCAAAGATCTATCATATCTACCTTATCCTGGGTTTTATTTACCTCCTTAACCTCTTTCTTGTTTATTTTGAGGTTGGATTTATCGAGTTCAGAGAGGGGGAGGTTGAGGTCCCCCACTAGTATAGTTTTGCTATCAATTTGAGAAGAAGGTAGTCTTGAGAGCAGTCAGAGCTAGGAAGGATGCAGGCAACTGACTAGTCTGAGTGAGAGAGCTTCTTTGTGATTTTGTTTAAGGGATCCTGCTTGTGATTTGTTTAATGGAGCTGGTTTGTGGGAAATCTAGCAAGGGGAAGATTTGGGGATGGTGTTGTCGTCTGCATTATTATTGTGTATAGACTTTTGTTACTATGATGGATTTGGTAGTCTGGTGTCAGAATAAATGTTTTGGCTCTGCCTTCCATGTGAAGAGACTGTGGTATTTCACGATTTAGAATTACTATGGGATATTCATGTTTGCCCTAAGTGCTGTGAATATCCCATTGGCACTATGTAGGTGAACTCTTTTTTCTTTTTTTTCCTGAAAACCCTTAATTTGCCTGAATTAAGGTCCTCATCAAATACCTCATATTGAATGTGAGGATAGAAAAGTAACCACATACATTTCAACCACACAACTAATGGTATTTATAAGCTCCTGGACATCTGCTATGCACATCTGCATACATTAATACTTGGGGAGAAAAAAACAAACATACATGAAGAAACCAAAGAATTGTAAAGTACTAAACTGAAGTGTACTCAGAGTAAAAGGAATTTAGGAAAAAGAGGTGTCAGGTTGACATACAATTGGAGAAAATATTTAAAATCATATGGAACTTAAAGTGGGTAATGTTCAGTACATTTTTAAATTATTATTTTTCTTTAGTATTCTTTTCTACAAAGGAGAAATCAACTTTTTAGCAAGATTTGGGATATTCAACAAATATCTTTTATTTTTTTTGTAGATTGAAGTTTTTTGTAGAAACTTGAATTCATAAGAGAAGTCATTTAAATTATATTCTGAAATTAGAGAGATAATGTGTATTTTCCCTTTATCTATGCCTTTTAATTTTTATATTTGGATGTTTAGTTTTAGAACATGCGTAAATATTTCTAAACTTGATCACTAAGGAACACTAGGAAAGTATATTATAACTGCTTTTAATGGGTTCACTTTTTCACTTGTTTAGTTCATTTTAAAGCTTTTATGGTGTTTTAGTGTGACCCATGGGGATAGTTATAATGATCATCATACAATGAAAGTATTTAACCTTTCATTATCTTTAAATATGGTCAGATGATCTTTGACCTTTCTTCCCCTGGTTGTGTTGGTAACATGCTTATTCTGTGATCTGATAAAAAGAGTAGACCAGATGGCCTTAGATGAGCTGAAACAGATTAAGTGTCCTATAGAAATGAAAGGAAAACAGCTCTTTAAACAAAAGGATTGTCCAAAGGGCTGAATGAATTACTGAACTGTTATTTCTTTAAGCAGTGATGGTTAAAGGTACAAAAGGTTGATGCACTCGTCAGAAATCTTGAATTAATAGCATGCAGTAGAAAGAGTTCAGGACTTTGAGACAGGAAAGATGTGTTCAAACACTGATCTGAGTCTGACAATAGTAGTGTTATAGAAGATGTGTCCTTCAGTTTCTTTTGAGCTTGGTTTCTTCATTTGTAAAAATAATAATAATAATAATTTTCTTATTTGTCTCTAAAGAATGGTGCATGAAATAATTAAGAAATGAAAAAAATGGCTGAAAAAGTTGAGGTATATGATTGGACTGGAAGAACAATGTGCTGTAAGAAAGGATAAGCAAGATGATTTCAGAAAAACTTGGGAAGACATGCAAAGTGAAGTGAGTGGAATCTGGAAAACCTTGTTCACAGTAACAGCAATACTGTATGATAATTAACTGTGGATGACTTTGCTATTCTCAGCAATACAATGATCTAAGAGAGTTCTGAATGACTAATGATGAAAAATACTATCTACCTCCAGAGAAAGAACTGATGGAATCCAAATTCAGATTAAAGCAGATGGTTTTTATCTTTCTTTCCCCTTTTTTGGGGGAGGATAAGGGAGACATCTGTATTTTCTTTCATAACATGACCACTATAAAATATCTTTTCCATGATTGTACATGTATAATATATCAAATTGCTTACCATCTCAGGGAAGAAAAAAGGGGAAAATGGAGTGAGAGAATTTAGAACTCGTTTTTTAAATTAATATTAAAAATTGTTTTCACATGTAATTGGGAAAATATAATATTATTCAAAAAAAGATGTTGTATGGAAAGTTCTTTACAAAGCTTCAAGGCTTTTGTAAATAAGATATACTATTATTCTTGATGAAATTCAGATTATATGCCTCTAATGATATACTCTTCTAATGTCCTAAACATGGTAGGAAAGTGACTCTTGTTCTCAAAGCAATGTTAATGTATCACAACCTCTTGGAACACCTACCTTGCTGGAATCGTTCAATCAATAGTAATTTATTAAACATATTCCTTATCCCAGAGACTGTGATAGGCACTGGGGATGCAAGTACAAAGAGTAAAACAGTTGCTATTCATAAGGAGCTCACTCTGTATTAAATGTAAAGAGAATAACTATGCATAAATAAAAAATAGTTAAATATAAGAAAGTTTAGAAGAGGGGCACTAGCAGGTAAGAGGATGAGAAAATGCTTCTAGTCAAGGCAAGCTTCAGACTGCATTTTGAAAGAGGTAAAGGTTTTTCTAAGGCTAAAGTGGGAAGGGAGTATATTATAGGTATCCAGGATACATACACAGGTTAAGAAAATGGAGAACTGTGTGTTGAGTAGACAGAAAGCTAGTTTGGCTGGATTACATAGTGAAGGAAGGGAAATAATAGATGATAAGAATGGAAAGATGGGTTGGGGACAGGTTGTGAAGGGTTTTAAAAATTAAAAAAAAAAGATGAGGTGATACTTTGTCCTAGAGGCAACAATGAGCCAATGGAGGTTATTGAAGTGGTAGAACACCATTGTCTGATCTGAGCTGAAGGCAAACGACTTTGGAAACAGTACAGAGTGGAGTAGTATGGGGAGAGACTTGAAGATGACACAATTAATAATCTACTGGAATAATTTAAGTGAAAAGAGATGAAGGTCTGAGCTAAGGTGATGGTAGAGAGGTACTTGATGCAAGAGATGTTGGAGAGACATAAATAAGTATACTTGACAATTTATATATGGTTTGAGGGACAGTGAGGCATCAGTGATAACATGGAGGCTATAAACCTGTGTGTATGATTCGAAGGTTGTTGGGGTCTTCAATATAAATGGAGAGTTTTTGTACAGAGGATGGAGTGGGGAACACATAATGAGTTGAGCTTTGAATAACTCAGCTTCAAAAGTGCAATGGGTATCATGTGGGGGGGAATGAAGCTTAGGGGGGAGCCTGGGGCTAGATATATTGAGTCACTTACATAATGATAATAATGAAACTTACGAGAACTGAAGAGAAAGGGAGAGGGCAAGGTATGTGTGTGGGGGTGGGGTGGGGAGGTATGTGTTATGTCCATGTGCTTGTGTGCGTGTGTGTGGAGAGAGAGAAAAGAGATTCAGAGACAGAGATGGAGAGAGATACAGAGAGAGAGATAGAAAGAGAAATAGACAGTAGAGACAGACACAGAGAAATAGAGACATAGAGAGATTCTGATAAAACGACAGATACAGAGAAATGGAAAGTGATATATACACTGGAGAGAGACAGATACACAGAGGAAAACAGAGATAGAGGAAAACCAACTGCACAGGGAACATATACTCTTGCTCAAATAAAATTGCCCATCACTGAAGTAATAAAGTATGCTTATATTCACATTTTTCTACAAATCAGTATTATATTAAACAGAGCCAGACTTGGAGACAGAAAGATTTGAATTAAAATTGGACCTTAGATGTTTACTAGCTGTGAGACCTAGGATTTGTCATTTAACCTTTATTTTCTTCAGTTCCTTCATATGTAAAATAGGCGTAATAAAAGCATCTACTTCGAAGAGTAGCTGCGAGGATCAAATGAGATGTGATTGTAAAGCACTTAGCAAATGTTTGGTACATGATAAGGGCAATATAAATGTTATCATTGTTATTGTTGCTAGTTAACATTAGCATTACCAGTATATTTTTCTGGATTTAATTCCCATTTGATGATTGCTAGGATTGTCTATAAAAGAAAATAGATAGCATTCGATAGTATATTTGTTGAAGGATAATTCATAGTTTCCAGCATTGTATCAGTAAGCACCCCAAAATACACGGGGGGGGCTGCTATCATAGGATCTACTTCTCTAAAAGGAAAGGCAGCTTTTGAGGGGTTAACAATAGCTTTAATCAAGCACGTGTGTCACTCACCTGGTACAGGGTAGTCAGCACTTCAGAGAAAATACAGAGAAATCAAAGATAAACAGACATGGCTTCCTCTGTGTGACCATAATCAATACATATAGCACAGATCAAGAGACAGGTCCAACTGTGTGACCATAGTTACGAGAGAGGGAAGCACCAGCCGCTGGACTTTCAAAGCTGGGGAGCTGTTTAGTGGCTTCTCTCATCTGGCACACAACAGTCTTTCAAAAACTAAGCCCCCAAACTAAAACCTCACTCTCACAGTGTTTATACACTTTTCAGAGCCAGAGGGTATGACTCTGATTCAATGCTTCAATAGAAATAATAAAAGGTACTTGGGACCCTCCTACAAAAAAATAACTCCCCTAATCAAGCTTCCTTCAGTGGGTGGGCCAATCAATGTGTGGGGAAGATCTTTGCTCACATTATCAGAGGCACTTTTAGTAAAACATAAACAGCAAAAGATTCCACTTTGCTTGGTCTTCCAAACATACAGACCACGATTGAGAGTCCTCGTATCCCCAGATGTCTTATTACTTACTTTTCTGTTCAAGTCTATGCCTTGGAATCTGGGAGTCCCTAAAAGTCCAATCTTTGGATGAAAGATGTGGTAATTTTGATCAAATGATTGCTTTTTTAAAAATTTCATCCTTGATTGTAAAGATGCCATGCTCATTTGAAAAAAGACAGAAAGTGAAAGCCATGAATACTATTGTAATGAACAACAAATTTTATAGAATAATATTTAGACTTTAGGTTGACTCTAAGAATAAAACATGGCACCATTCAAGATCAATTAGAACAAAGCTCACTATAAATTTTTGCAATCATATTTCTAAAAATGAATTGTACTCTCTGTGGATCAGAGGTCTCATAATTTCTTTCTTCTGACATGAACATACTTTGAAATAAGTAGGAGGGCAGGAGAATACGTCAGGAAGGTATGGCCAGTGGAAAGGAGGTCAATATTATTTAATGGAGAAAAATCTGGATTACATCCAAGAACAAAAGGAAATTTTCCTATTGATTTTTATTTTCTGTCTGGCCTGCAAAAAGTGAAAAGAATATAAAAAAATGTAAGTGAATTAGGAATATAATGATAATGATCAATATGACATGTATATCGAATTACTTATTAGTACATACTTATTAAAGGAACAAGCATATCATTGTATAACAATCAAACATAATATTGCAGGATTATCTTCAAAATCTAACAAATTCACTGCCTTCCCCCACAACAGTAACAATAAAAGACACTTCTACATTGGACTTCTATAGTGTTTCTGTTTTTCCCCCCAAGAATGTTGTCTAGCTCCCTACGTCATTGTAAACAGTCTTAGAGCAACATACACATCAATCCAATGAATAGGAATAGGACTGGACCTGTAATGTCATTGCTATAAGGAATTCCTGAATAAGTAAACTCCCTCTAATTATGAAAGTTGATATCTTCTCTATAACTAATGAGAGTTGACTTAGAGAGTTGAATACTAATTCTCTAACTCTTAAAAAGTTAAGTATTGCAGTAAGTTGCTGATGAGTCAGTCAATAAGCGTTTATCAAGCACTTGGTATATGCTGGGTATTGTGTGAGATGCTGAGGTTATTGAGAAAGGTAAGAGACAGTTCCTACCCTCAAGGAACTCTCAGAGCTGGTATATGTCAGACATTGCTTGAACATGTGTCTTCCTGTTGCTGAGCCTGATTATTCACTATGCCCCGTGACCTCTCAGGTTAATAATATTGAACAAATCAATCCCTAAGGAATAAAACTGTAATTCTAAATCATCATTTTGAAATCGAATATCCAAGAGTCTATGCCCAAATAAATTTAACTCTAATATCTTTGTCTTATTAGTCGCAAATAATGAACTGAGGCAAGAATTAAGCAAAAGAAAAAGTCTGAGCTGGATTATTTCATTTGGGAAACTGCACAAAATTTTTTAATAAACCTAGATTTCTTCCTGAACAATGTCTGCCTTTTTAAGCATTAATGTTCTTTTGTGATGTTGCATTGCTGAAAATCATAGACTGACACTATGTCTAAAGATTTAAAGCTAAGGATCCCTCAAAAGACAATAAAGAAATGATTAATTGGTATGAGTAGCTTGTAATGCACCACCAATGAAGAACTGCTCAGTGGAATGGCATAAAGAGTTTTATTAGGAAACTGTATGACTGAAAAAAAAAGAGGTGAGCTAGTTCTTATTCTTTCTTACATATGATGCTCCATTTCACATCTCTGTGCCTTCGTATAAATTGTCTCAAGTACATGAAATACACTTCCTTTCTCCCCTCTCTCTTTTAGAATCCCTAGTTTCCCTTTCAAACTCTGTCTGAAGATATTTCCTCCTTGAGTTTTTCCTCATTCCCTCCCATCAAGTGATTCTAGTGCCTTGTATTTATTTTGTATGTTTATTGTATATGTGTAGGTATACATGCATGCATTTATGTGGGTATGTACATCTGCGTGGTTTTGTACATACTTTTGTTCTTTTCAATTACCATGTAAGTCACTTGAGCATTTGAAAGAAATGTGGCTTGCCCTCCTTCATAAATGTAGTGATAGAATCAAGATATGAATCAAGGTCTTTTTATCACCAAGGAGATATTCACAGCACTATGGGTGACTATGAGTATGCTGGCATACTTCTGAATTGCAAAGAATAACAGGCTTTACCCACTAAAACTGTATTAATTCCAGGTAAATTTAAGTCATACCTCTCAATATATCTATTATAATTCAAGAATGGGTACAATAGCCATGGTATATTCTTTCTTAGGTAATTGTCCAATTTTCACCATTAGTTTGACTTGTCTGGCTGATATTTCAGATCTTTCCAGTCCTGTCGTGGTGATAGGAGTTCCATGTTTAAACTTATCCGGGTTTCCATATATAATGGAGGCTTCGGTCCCAGTATCTATTAATGTCCTAGTTACAGTATTTGATCCATTTTTCCAATATATAGTCAAATTGATATACAGTCTGTAATCCCATCTGTGTATTTCTTTAATCTGACTGGGGCTTGGCCAATTTCCTGTTCTCCCTGAAGGTGTGACAAACTTGGATACAAGGGTTCAGGAAAATCTGTAGTGGTAGGCCTTTCTTCTCTATTCCATTGAGCATCAAGCCCCTTCTCTTGATGCACTTTGTATGGTTCATTAGTTGGAATACCATCTGTGCTTCCAAAACCTACCCCTGCTCTCAACAGAGCAGTAAACAATTCTTTTCTTGTCAATTCATTCTGACTTTGAATCCACTAGCTATTAATTCTCTCTCAAGGAAATTTATCATTTTCCCAGTCCTCTAAGTCATTTAATTGTGAAATCTTGTCCAGAACCTCTGAGAGAGGGTGACTTATTTCTCCAAGTAGTAGAGTTAGAACCAGTGTCTAGTAAGCAGGAGTGGCTGTCTTCACTATTATAATCCTATAGGAAACTGCTAAGGGTGTATCATAGTATGCATCTGCATTTCCGTGCATTGTGGCAATCTTCATTACCTCCTCCTTTAATTTTCTTATACAGTCCCTAAGTGAATACCAGGGTCTGTCTCCACTAGACCACACAGATTCGGTAGGATACAGCTTATTGCATCCTTCACTTGCAATTCCACCAGTCCACTTTGTATGGGTCATAAATCTAGGGTCAACTGGACAGTGGCCTTTGATTCTTCAAAAGCTTTACTCTGCTCAAGTCCCCATTCAAATTCATATTTTTTCCTAGTAATTTTATATCAGGGTTTGAAAACTGGTCCTACACGTAGTATCCTCACTGTATCATTTCCAATGAACTCTCACCAAGTGGATTATTTAATTTTAGAATTAAAGTTCCAAGGGCTATAGAGCATCATTTCACTTTAAAGTAAGCTGGTTAGGCAATTTGGATTTATTAAATATCTACCCTATGTCAGCTACAGTCCTAAGTGCTAGAAACACAAAGAAAGGGATTATTTTGGTTTGCTCTAATCTAATGTTTCAACTGATTGATGAAAGGACCTAGGTGAACTCTCTGGCTTCCTACCTTTCTTTCCATTTTTCAGATCTATTTAGCAATGGGGGCAGCAATGGTCTTTTGGAGAGGTAATGCCAAGATTTGACAAGCTCAGGTTGTTCCTCTCTATCTCCACTTCCTACTTGATGTTTCTAGGTCTAAGTCCTTCCTCAATTTCATACTTGGGCAGTTTGACAATGTTAAAAGGTAGTTGCCATTTTTTTTTTAGGGAAAGGGTTCATTCTTGTTCAATCATATCTAAGTGATTTTCAATCTGTGATACTATGTAAAAGAAATACTAGAGATTTGTTAGTAAATAAATAGGAATTATAAGCAGAAAGATTCAAGTTTTGAGAAAAGAATAGGGGTATTAGGTAGAAAGAGAGGATATATCCTTACCAAGTAGTAGTTTGCCTCAATCAAGCCTAATGAAATTAAGAAAACTCTAGACTGCATTATTTTAAAAGACAAATGAAATCTGGAAAGCTTTCACTGGACAATTCTGACCAGAATATGTTCCCTGGCTCCTTCTAGTGCCACATTGAACACAAAACCTATTCATTATTGACAAAAATTAAATAATCTTTGATTGGAAATAGAAATATTCAAAAATATTAGTTAAGTATAACTGAAAACTATCTTCTTAAAAAAAGAAAAAAGCTATTAATCCAACTTAAGTATTAAAGAAATACAGAAGTTATCTGGATTTGCTTTGGTTTTGCTTAACAACTAGCTTTCCTTTTTAGTCATTAAAAGAAAACTTGATTCTCTTTCCCTTTAATTGAAAAGGCAACAACAAGGTGCCTTCTTTTTACCTGTATGGGTAAATGGGAGATTCCTCATTTGACTTAATAAGCAGCACCATTAAATGTTCTTGCTAAACAAAATTTGTGATCATTGTATAGTTAAAAAATACCATCAGTTGTTGACAGCACACAACTACAGAGCAGAATACTTTGAAGAATTTGAGCAAAACAGAGTTATTAATCTCAAGAGTTTATCATTTATTTGTTGTTATTGTTTTTCTTTTCCCCAAGTCTCTGATATTTACTTTTCAAGGACTGCATTAATATCATTATTTGAAGAAATTTCCTCTGCTGAAATAAATCTGAATGAAAAGGAACACATACTAGGAGGAAACTGGCACACAAAATGCCATTCTTGAGGGAAAGCATTCCATTTTTCTTAACTAACATAATACTTTCAAAAATAGAAAAAAAATAATACGTTAGCTCTGTTGTAATTTTTACCATAATTCTGCCTACTGAGTAAGTTTCAGATATTCCTAGTGTTCAAAGTTAAGGTGAAAGTTTGCACACATTTTCCTACAATATTTCATTTTTCCTTGTTATAAAAAAAATTCTCTAATAATCAATGTTCATGTTTGTTCTATCGCCCCCCAAAAAGTTAAAGATCAGTGTATCCCAATATTTAGCATAGGAATTGGCAAAAAATAAATGCTGCTGAGGAGGCCAGCTTTGGTTCTGTTTATTTGCTCTATCAATCCATAGAAGTCTTCTGATATTTCTCTGAAGAGTTCATTTTATTATCCCTTACATCATAATAACATTCCATTATGGTTCCAAGGCATAATTTGTTCAACTACACCCTGATGAGAATATAATTTATTTTCAGCTTAATTTTTTAATGAATACATTTCTTTCTCTCTCTTATAATAAAATTTCATCAAAAAAAAAAGGAAAAAATCCCTTTCACATATAGGAACACCCAGGAAAACCAAATTCTAACATGGGCTGTGTCAAACAATGACTCATTCTGTACCCTGTCTCCATTACCGATCTGTCAGGAGGTAACACAATGCATCATCACTTCTCTGGAATTATGATTAGTCATTGCAATGATCAGAGTTATTATAGCTTTCAAAGGTGTTTGTTTTACCAGAATTGTTATTATATCAGTTGTTCTCAAGACTCTGCTCACTTAAGTCTTCTGATTTTTCCTGAGACCATTTCTGAAAAATAAACACTACAATACTATTCCATTATATTTGTATACCATAATTTTCTCAGTCATTCCTCAATTAATGGCAACTCCTTGTTTTTCAACTTTCTACACTACAAAAATACAAGAAGAGTTGTTAGATATTTTTGTATGTATGGGTCTTTTTGATCTCTAAGAAGTAAAAGAGTATTAAGTTGTCCAAACAAAACCAATGCAACCAAAATTAGAAGGAAAGCAGAAAATTGGGAGAGGAGATTACGACATGTAATTTCTCAAATTTATAAGGCTATAAGTCCCTCCCCAGTTGATAAATGGTCAAAGAATAGGAATAGGAATTTTTGAGATAAAGAAATCAAAAGTATCTACAGTCATATTATAAAAATGCTCTAAATCTCTATTGATTAAAAATGCAAATTAAAACAACTCTGAGGTACCACATCACACATATTAGACTGGATAATATGACAAGAAAGGAAAATCATAAATATTGTAGGGGATATGGGAAAACTGGGACACTAATCCTCTGTGAATGAAGTTGTGAACTGATCCAACCACTCTGGAGAGCAACTTGGAACTGTGTTCAAAAGGCTAAAAACTGCAAATCTTTGGATCCACCAATACTACTGCTATGTCTATATCCTAAAGAAATAAAAAGGAGAAAAAGATGCTACAAACATATTTATAGCAATTTGCTTTGTGATGACTGAGAACCGAAATTGAGGGGAAGTTCATTAAATGGGAAATGGCTGAACATGTCATGTTATATGATTATAATGGAACATTATTGTGCTAAAAGAAATGAGAAGTCAAATGATTTCAGAAAAAATTATTATATATATTTATATTATATATACATATATGTATATACATATATGTGTGTACATATATATGTATATGACTTTATTTGTATTAAAAGTATTTTATAAATTTATTCGTATAATCCTTATGTTTTTCTTGTTTTTCAGGTAGACATCCAAGAATTTTATCTTGTCTATAGTGATTTTAAATTGGATTTCTTTTTCTGTCTCTTGCTTCTGTGTTTTATTTTGATGTATAGAAATATTGATGATTTATGTGGGTTTCTTTTATGACCTGAACCCTTGTTGAACTTTGTAAGTGTGCTAATTAGTTCTTTTTAGTTGATTCTCTAGGGTTCTCTAAGTATACTCTCATAATTTTTGTAAAGAGTGATAGTTTTGGTTCCTCTGTGACTCTATTCTTTCAATTTCTTTTTCTTGTCTTAATGATATAATTAACATTTTTAGAATAATATTTTGTAATACTAATGATAATAAACATCCTTGTCACTCCTTATCTTACTGGGAAAGTTTCAAGTCTATTTTCATTATAGTTGATGATTATTTTTGGATTTAGATAGATAATATTATTTCAAGAAATGCTCCACTGATTCCTATGTTTTCTACTATTTTTAATAGGAATACATGTATTTTTTTCAAAGGCTTTTTCTGCATCTACTGATATGAACATATGTTGTTATTGTTATTAGTGTGGTCAATTATGCTATTATTTTTCTTAATGTTGAGCCAGCCCTGCTTTCCTATCCCAGTCTTTTTTTTATATCAGCAAATCATAAAAGGTTCTATTCCAGCTCCTTATCTTAACACTTTGCATGTCTTCTTGCTTCAAGCATGTTTTTTACAAAGAACACAATGAAGTGTAGAAGTAGTTGTATTGTGTGTGTGTTTTTTAAAGGAAAACAAAAACAAAACACCAAAAAACAAGTAAAAGAAACAACATTGGTATTGTTGTGTGTTTTTTTTTTTACTGTCTGAATCACCTATGTGCTTTTCAGCAGCCTCAGTAACTTGTTTATTTGTACTCATCAGAAACTAATAAACTTTGAGAAGTCTTAATTTTTTTTAAAAAGATAGATGTATATTGAGATTAGTGTTCAAGAGAGAAACTAGTCCACACTTTATTCATCTCTTAGATAGATAATTGCAAAAAACATTCTAATCGAGTCATCTGTCTTCGTTTATCACATGCTAATTTTTCCTTCATTCAGCTGTCAAAGTTATTTTCCTAAAGGGTAGGTTGAACCACATCATTCCTCTAAACAACTAACTTCAGTAACACACTATTACCTTCAGAATAAAATAAAAGGACTGTTTTGTATTTTAAAGCTTTCATGACTTGATCCAACCTATGTTTTCAGTTTTATTGCAATTTACCTATTCCTTTCTTTCCACCTCCCACTCCCATGAACTCTATGATGAAACAAAACTGGCCTTGCACACAAGAAAAAGTCTTGTGACACTGTCTTTTCATTGGTTATGCCCTATTATTGGAATTCTCTCCTTCACCTCCAGCTTTCTTGATTTCCTTCAGAATGCCGTTTGAATCCCACTTTATGAAGGAGGAATATTCTGGTCTTTTCTTTTTTCTCCTCCTTCCTCTGACACATTAATATTGCATATATCTTGTACATGGTACAGCTGGGTTTTGTAGTGGATGGAGTGATAGGTTTGGACTAAGGAAGCCTCATCTTCATAAGTCCAATCCATCCTCAGACACCACTTATGTGTCCCCTGGGAAAGTCACTTAACCCCACATGCTTCAGGCTTGTTATCTATAAAATGAGATTGAGAAGGAAATGGCAAATCACTACAGTATTTTTGTCAAGAAAACTACCAATGAGATCATAGTCAGACACATCTGAAATAACTCAATAACTAAGCAAATGACTCAACAAAAGACAGCAGCAGCATATTTTGCACACATATTGTACACACATTGCACACATATTTGCACACATATTGCAAATGCTTATTGCATTTCCCATTATAAAGAG
Source organism: Notamacropus eugenii (assembly GCF_028372415.1). Classification (NCBI taxonomy): domain Eukaryota; kingdom Metazoa; phylum Chordata; class Mammalia; order Diprotodontia; family Macropodidae; genus Notamacropus; species Notamacropus eugenii. The sequence continues at coordinate 118,460,207 of NC_092877.1, forward strand.
AGGTCTTCGAGGTAGGTGTTTTTGCCTTTGGATCCTTTACTTCCACAAAGAAAGTACTTAAGAAATATTTGTTGACTAACTGAATGACATCTGCAATTGGAAGTAGAGTATGAATAATGAAAAGCAGTATCCAAAAGGGTAGAATTATAACCTAGGGAGTAGAATCAGAAGTCACAGAAAGGAGAAAACATATGGAAGAAGATATTTAACAGTAGTAAATGCCCCAGAAATTGTCTAGTCCATTTCACATATGTATTTCACTTTATTTAAGCGAGAGCCAAACTTCTACAGGTATATGCTTTATAATGAACTCTAGAAATGAAAAGTCTCTTTAATTGTGCAGAATTAGAAATTTTCCTTTTGGTAGGTTGATTGACATAGGATGAAATTTGTAGATAAATTTATAGAACATTATCAACATTACTATTATATTGGAACAAACCAGCCATGAATATTAAACAGGTATCCTCAGTTATTTAGGTCTTCTTTTATTTCTGATAAAAAAACCATTTTGTAATTTTATTTTTTCAAAATCCTTATGTAGGTTAACTTCATATTTTTAAAACTCATTTTGTTTTCTGAAAAATAAATGGCCATTTGTATGTTTTTTTTAAATTTTCTAAATAAATATAGAGATTTTCCTTAATTCCAAGAGTCAAGATGACAGAGTAAGCAGTAAATCAAAGCAGCTCTCCTATATTCCTCTCCACAGAACCATAAAACAGTGCCCCAAAACAAACCCTGGAACAAGAGAACCAGCAAAAAGGTGAGGTAAGAATCTCTTAGCTCAAGAAATATGGAAGATTGGAAAGAAAGGTCTGCCTCAGTCAACTTACAAGAGTTAAGATGGTGGAGTAATCAGTAAGTGGCTCTCATCCTCCCTTACTGACCTTGAAAAAAACAAAAAATATCACCCCAGGAAAAATTCTGGAACAGTGGAGTCAATAGAAAGTCAGGATGCAACAGTCTTTTAACCTGTGGTGCTTGGGGGATTGATAAGAAAGGTCCTTCTTGCTCTTATGGGAACAATACAGGAGGGGAAGTGTCCCAGCAAGTCAGTGGCAAGCTCCACCTCAGCAAACTAGTGGGAGATCCTGACCCAGCATGGTGGAGCAGGCAAGCACCAACCCTTCCCCTCCCCCATGTCTTGGCACAGCCAGGGGAACCAGGATACTCCAATTTAGTATATACAACCATTTGGGCCTTCAGACAGGCATTCTCCAGCAGTCAAACCTCTGCATTTTTTAGAAAAACTCCAAGTGAAATAGTATCCTCCTGCAGTTAAATATTCTCAAAATTCAGTAGAGTTCCCAGTGCGCAGGCATTCTCCAGTGACCAACTCCCCTCACTTCCACCCTCAGCATCATTATAACCCTGGGGAAACAAACAAAACCATCAAAAAAGCTCCACCTTGGCTCAGTACACACCAGCCACCACTATCAGGTATGGCTTTCAATAGCAGGTAAGCTTCCAGACACCTATAACCTCCAGCTGCTAGCACCTGAGGCCTCAGCACACAAAACCAGCACAAGAAACTTGGGACAGTGCCCACTGTGCTCCAGAAGCAGAGATCAACTTTAAAAATCAGAAAAAAGCAAATACCATGAGTAAAAAGCCAAAAAAAAAAACCCCAAAACACAAAAAGACAAAAACACTGACCATACAGAATTGTTATGGTGACAGGGAAGATCAAAACACAAATTCGAAAGATGACAATATCTGAAACCTCAAAGGGGAATATGAACTGGTCTCAGTAAAAAAAAAAAAAAAAAGTTTTCTCAAAGAATTCAAGACGAATTTTAAAAGTCAAATAAAAGAGTTAGAAGAAAAAGTGGGAAAATAAATGAGAGGTATGCAAGAGAGAGAGAGCCAGAAGATTGGAAAAGGAAAGTCAAAAAATTACTGTAGAAAACACTTCCTTAAAAAATAGAATTGGCCAAATGGGGAAAAAGTACACTCAAGAAAATAATACCTTAAAAAAGAAAATGGGCCAAATGATAAAGGAGGTACAAAAGCTAACTGAAGTAAACAATTAAACAATTCATTAAAAATTACAATTGGGCAAGTAGGAGTTAATGACTCTATGAGACATTGAGAATCAGTGAAACAAATTCAGAGAAACAAAAAAAAAATAGAAGAAAACACAAAATACCTCATTCAGGAAACAACTGATAGGGAAAATACATCCAGAAGAGATAATTTAGGAATTATTAGTCTACTTGAAAGTCAAGGTCAAATAAAGAGTCTGAAGAGCATCTTTCAAAAAAACATCAAGGAAAACTGCCCTGAGGTCCTAGAATCAGAGGGTATATCAGAGAATTCACCAATCATCTCCTAAAAGAGATTCCAAATTGAAAATGGCCAAGGACTATTGTAACCAAATTCCAGAATTATCAGGCCAAGAAGAAAATACTGTAAGCAACCAGAAAGAAAAAAAAAATCATGGAACCACAGTCAGTATTATGCAGGACCTTGCAGTTTCTACATTTAAAGATCAGAGGGCTTGGAACATGACATGCTATAAGTCAAAGGGGCTTGGATTAAAACCAAGGATCAATTAGCCAGTAAAACTAGGCATTATTTTTCAGAGGAGGAGATGAACAATCAATGAAATAGGGGACTTTTAAACCTTCCTGATGAAAAGATCAGAGCTTAACAGAAAATCTGATCTTCAAATATTAGACTAAAGACAGGCATAAAAAAAGGTAAAAAAGGTAAATGGGAAAGGGAAAAAAACTAACATGTTATTCAATAATGGCAAATTGTTTACATCCTTACATGGGAAGACTGCATTTCTCACTCTTGAGAATTGTATCTTTAGTATGACATTTAGAAGGGGTATACATAGACAGGGGGTGTGGGAATAAGTTGACTTTCATATGTTGATAAAAAAAAAACCTAATTAAGTGAAAAGTGATTCTACTGGAAGAAGAGGAAAAGAGGAGGTAGGAAAGGGTAAATAATATCACATAAAGAGGCACAAAGACATATCATAGCAGAGGGAAGGAAGGAAGATGAGCATTGTTTGAACATTTACATCATAAGATTTGGGTCAAAAAGGGAATAACATACTCATGAATGTATAGAAATGTAACTTACTCTATGGAAAGTAGGAGGGGGATGGGGAAAGAGAAAGAAGGGGATGATTAGAAGGGAGGGAAGAAGTAACTATAGGAAAAGAGAAAGAAAAGGTAAGTGATAGAAGAGAGGGAAGATTGAGGGAAATGTTGGTCAAAAACAAAACTCTAGTGAGGAAGGACAGGGAGAAAGGAGAGAGAAAAACATAAACAGGGGAAATACAGGATAGAACTCTCTCATAAAATGGAATTAGATAGCAGAGTGGGTTAAAAACCAGAATTCTACAATATATTGTTTACAAGAAACATATAGGAAGCAGAGGGATACACACAGAGTAAAGGTAAAAGGCTGGAGTACAATATATTATGCTTCAAATGAAGTTTAAAAAAAAACAGGTAGCAATCCTTATATTAGACAAAACAAATCAAAAATAGATCTAATTAAAATAGATGAGGAAGGAAACTACATTCTGCTAAAAGGTCTCATAGACAATGAAGTTATATCATCATTGCTAAACATATATATATATATAGCATCCAAATTCTTAGAGAAGAAGTTAAGGGAATTACAGGAAGAAATATACTAGTAAGGGACATCAACTTCCCCTCTTCAGAACTAGATAAATTTGAACACAAAATAAACAAGAAAGAATTTAAGGACATGAATAGAATTTTAGAAAAGTTAGATATGATAGACCTCTGCAAAATTGAATGGAAATAGAAAGGAATAGACCTTTTTCTTAGTGACACATGGCACCTACACAAAAATTGACTATGTACTAGGGAGTAAAAACTTCACAATCCAATTCAGAAAGGCAGAAATATTAAATGCATCATTTTTAGATCATGATTCAATAAAAATTGCAAGTAATGAAGAGCCATGGAAAGATAGACTAAAAATAAATTGGAAACTAAATAATCTAATCCTAAAGAATGAGTCAAAAATCCAAATCATAGAAATAATCAACAACTTCATTCAAGAGAATGACAATAGTGTGACAACATATCAAAACTTATCAGATGCAGCTAAAGTAGTTCTTAGAGGAAGCTTTATGTCTCTAAATGCTTACATGGATAAAATAGAGAAAGAACAAATCAATGAAATGTGCATTCAGCTAAAAAGCTAGAAAAAGAACAAGTTTAAAATCCCCAATTAAATACCAAATTAGTAATTCTGAAATTTAAAGGGGAGATTATAAAACTAAAATTAGGAAAACTATTGAACTAATAAATAAAGCTAAGACCTGCCAATATGGGAAAAAATAAAATAAATAAATCTTTGGTTAATTTGATTTTGAAAAAGAAAGAAAAAATTAGGGGTATCAAAAATGAAAAGAGTGAATTCACCACCAATGAAAATGAAACTAACGGGGGAGAGGAGCCAAGATGGCAGAGTAGAAAGATACGCATATGCTAGCTCCGAACCCACAGCCCATAAAATACCTGTAAAGAAGAACTCCCAAGAAATTCTGGAGCAGCAGAAGCCACAGAACAATGGAGTGGAGGAGATTTCTGTTCCAGAGAGACCTGAAAAACTGACCTGAAGATTCCCTCTTGCACTGGATCCAGAGCAGACCCCAGTCCTGCCTTGGCCAGTGCAGCACTGAGAGGAGCAGATCGGAGCAGGCTTGAAGGACAGAATCTCTAGTAGTCAAGCAGGTCCCTCCACCTACAGGTGCCAAAGGTCAGTGAGAGAGTCTTTTTGGCTCCCTGAGATGGGAGTGGGGTGTCCCCATAACTCAGGCCTCCTCAGGAGGCAGCAGGGGTGGCATCAGCAGCAGACAAGGGCTCCCAAAGCAGGCAGGAGCTCATATCCATTGTTAAAGGTCTCCACATAAACACCCAGAACTAAGCCCCATGTGGTGGCCCTGCCCCAACCTGAGCACCTGAACTTAATCTCACCCTGAATAGCAGCCCCATCCCTGCCAAAAGCCCTGACACTGGGAAGGAGCATTTGAATATCAGGCCCCACATGCTGGCTGGGCAGATCTGGAGGAGAGGTGGATATGGAAAGGAAACTCAGAAGTAACTGGCTGGGAGAATGCCCAGAAAAGGGGGGAAAAAATAAGACCATAGAAGGTTACTTTCTTGGTGAACTGATACCTCCTCCCATCCTTTCTGATGAGGAAGAACAATACTTACCATCAGGGAAAGACATAAAAGTCAAGGCTTCTGTATCCCAAACATCCAAAATAAATATTCAATGGGCTCAGGCCTCAAAAAGGATTTTGAAAATCAAGTTAGAGAGGTGGAGGAAAAACTGGGAAGAGAAATGAGAGAGATGCAAGAAAAGCATGAAAAGCCGGTAAACACCCTGCTAAAGAAGACCCAAAAAAATGCTGAAGAAAATAAAACCTTGAAAAATAGGCTAACTCGATTGGCAAAAGAGGTTCAAAAAGCCAATAAGGAGAAGAATGCTTTCAAAAGTAGAATTAGCCAAATGGAAAAGGAGGTTCAAAAGCTCACTGAAGACAATAGTTCTTTCAAAATTAGAATGGAACAGATGGAGGCCAGTGACTTTACAAGAAACCAAGAAATCACAAAACAAAACCAAAAGAATGAAAAAATGGAAGATAATGTGAAATATCTCATTGGAAAAACAACTGACCTGGAAAATAGATCCAGGAGAGACAATACAAAAATTTTGGGACTACCTGAAAGCCATGATCAGAAAAAGAGCCTAGACATCATCTTTCATGAAATTATCAAGGAAAACTGCCCTGAGATTCTAGAACCAGAGGGCAAAATAAGTATTCAAGGAATCCACCAATCACCACCTGAAAGAGATCCAAAAAGAGAAACTCCTAGGGACATTGTGGCCAAATTCCAGAGTTCCCTGGTCAAGGAGAAAATATTGCAGGCAGCTAGAAAGAAACAATTGAAGTACTGTGGAAATACAATCAGGATAACACAAGATCTAGCAGCTTCTACATTAAGGGATCAAAGGGCATGGAATAGGATATTCCAGAAGTCAAAGGAACTAGGACTAAAACCAAGAACCACCTACTCAGCAAAACTGAGTATAATACTTCAGGGGAAAAATTGGTCTTTCAATGAAATAGAGGACTTTCAAGCATTCTTGATGAAAAGACCAGAGCTGAAAAGAAGATTTGACTTTCAAACACAAGAACGAAGAGAAGCATGAGAAGGTAAACAGCAAAGAGAAGTCATAAGGGACTTTACTAAAGTTGAACTGTTTACATTCCTACATGGAAAGACAATATTTGTAACTCTTGAAACTTTTCAGTATCTGGGTAGCTGGTGGGATTACATACATACATACATACACACACACATGTGTGTGTGCACACACAGAGATAGAGAGCACAGAGTGAATGAAATGGGATGGGATCCTATCTTAATAAAATGAAATTAAGTGGTGAGAGAGAAATATATTGGGAGGAGAAAGGGAGAAATGGAATGGGGCAAATTATTTCTCATAAAAGAGGCAGGCAAAAGACTTTTTAGTGGAGGGAAAAAGAGGGGAGGTGAGAGAAAAACATGAAGTTTACTCTCATCACATTCCACTAAAGGAAGGAATAAAATGCACACTCATTTTGGTATGAAAACCTATCTTACAATATAGGAAAGTGGGGGAGAAGGGGATAAGCTGGGTGGGGGGGATGATGGAAGGGAGGGCAGTGGGAGGAGGGAGCAATTTGAAGTCAACATTTTTGGGAAGAGACAGGATCAAAAGAGAGAATAGAAGCAATGGGGGGCAGGATGGGATGGAGGGAAATATAGTTAGTCTTACACAACACAACTATCATGGAAGTCATTTGCAAAATTACACAGTTATGGCCTATATTGAATTGCTTGCCTTCCCAAAGGGAATGGGTGGGAAGGGAGGGATGAAGAGAAGTTGGAACTCAAAGTTTTAGGAACAACTGTTGAGTACTGTTCTTGCTACTAGGAAATAAGAAATACAGGTAATGGGGTATAGAAAGTTATCTTGAACGACAGGACAAAAGAGAAGATGGGGATAAGGGAAGGGAGGGATGTTAGAAGAGAGGGCAGACTGGTGATAGTGGCAATTAGAATGCTCAGGGTTTTGGGGTGGGGGAGGGGAGAAATGGGGAGAAAATTTGGAACCCAAAATTTGGTGGAAATGAGTGTTAAAAGTTAAATAAATAAATTTAAAAAAACAATAATTAGGAGTTAGTTTGCCCAAATATATGCCAATAAACTTGACGATCTCAGTTAAATGGATAAACGTTACAAAATATGAATTCCCCAGTTTAACAGAAGAGGAAATAAAATCCTTAAATAATCCTATTTCAGAAAAAACAAGTTAAAAAAACATCAATTAATTGCATAAGAAAAAAATCTCAGGCCAGAAGGATTTACAAGTGAATTCTAACAAACATTTAAAGAACAATTAATTCCAATAATACATAAACTATTTGCAAAAATAGGTGGAGTCCTACCAAATTCTTTTATGACACAAATATGGTGTCATACTTAATCTGGAAAGCACCCAAAACAGAGAAAGAAAATTATAAACCAAATTTCCCTAATGAATGTAGATGCAAATTAAAAAAAAATTCTTAGCAATGATATTTTATGAACTTTTCATGAGGATAATACAATATGGCTAGTTGGGATTTGTACCAGGAATGCAGGACTAGGAAAGCTATCAGCATAATTGACAATATCAACAATGATACTCACAGAAATCATATGATTATCTATAACACCCATTGGTATTAAAAATAATAGAGGACATAGGAATAAATGGAGTCTTCCTTAAAATGATAAGTAGCATCTATCTAAAACCATCAGGAAACATATATGTAATGAGGATAAGGTAGAAGCATTTCCAATAAGATAAGTGGTCAAACAAGGATGTCCATTGTCATGACTATTATTTAATGTTGCAGTAGAAACTTTACCTTTAGCTATAAGAGAAGAAGAAATTAAAGGAATTAGCATAGGCAATGAAGAAACAAAGTTACCATTCTTTGCAGATGATAGGATGGTACACCTAAAATATCCCAAAGAATCAACTAAAAACTGTTTAAAATCATTAACAACTTTAGCAAAGTTGCAGGATATAAACGAAACCTATATAAATCATTAGCATTTTCATATTTTACTAACAAAACTCAACAGCAAGAGATAGGAGAATTTCCATTTAAAGTAACTGTAGACAGCATAAAATATTTGGGAGTCTAACTTCCAAGACAAAACCAAGAATTATATGAACACAGTTACGAAACACTTTTCACACAAATAAAGTCAGATCTAAATAATTGAAAAAAAAAATCAGTTGCTCATGGGTAAACCAAGCTAATATAATAAAAATGGCAATTCTACAGAAATCAATTTACTTATCAAGTACCATACCAATCCAACTACCAAAAAATATTCTATAGAGCTAAAATAATAAGAAAACTCATCTGAAAAATATCAAGGGAATTAATGAAAAGAAATGCAAAAGGAAGGTAGACTAGCCCTATCAGATCTTAAATTATATCATAAAGCAGCAATCATCAAAATTACTTGTTGTTTGCTAAGAAAAAGAGTGGTGAATCATTGGAATAAGTCAGGTACACAAGACATGGTAGTCAATGACTATGGTAATGTACTATCTGAAAAACTCAAAGACTCAAATTTCTGGGATAAGAACTCACTATTTAACAAAAACTGATATGTAAACTTGAAAGTGATATGACAGAAATTAGGTATAGACCAATATCTTCCACAATATACCACGATAAAATCCAAATGGGTACACAATTTAGATAAAAAGGATAATACTATAAACAAACTGGGAGAGCAAGGAATAGTTTACCTGCCAGATATATGGAGAAGAAAAGAATCTGTAACCAAATAAGAGACAGAGAGCATTATGAAATGCAAAATGGATAATTTTGATTACATTTGATTGAAAAGTTTTTGCACAAAGTCAATGCAATCAAGATGAGCAGGGATGCAGGAAGCTGGGGGGTAAATTGCAGCTGGTGTTTCTGATAAAGGCCTCATTTCTAAAATATTTAGAGAACTGAGTTAAATTTATAAGAATATAATTCATCCCGCAATTGATGTAGTCAAAGGAAATGAGCAAGCAGGTTTCAGAAGAAGAAACTAAAGCTATCTCTAGTCATATGAAAAAATGTTCTAAACCACCATAAATTAGAGAAATGCAAATCAAAATAACTCTGAGGTACCACATCACACCTATCAGATTGGCTAACATGACAAAACAGGAAAATGATAAATATTGGAGAAGATGTGGAAAAATGAGGACACTAATTCTTTGTTGCTGGAGTTGTGAACTGATCCAATCATTCTGGAGCGCAATTTGGAACTTTTCCCAAAGGACTATAAAACTGTGAATACGCCTTGACCTAGCATACAACTTCCAGGTCTGTATCCCAAAGAGATCATAAAAATTGGAAAAGAATCTACATATACAAAAATATTTATAGCACTTCTTTTTTGTGGTGACCAAGAATTGGAAATCAAGAGGAAAAATGCTCATTCAAAGAAATAGAAGGATTTCAAGCTTTCATTGGGAGAAGAACAGAAGTAAACCAAAAATCTGATGTTCAATATCAAGACAAAAGAGAATCATAAACACGTAAAAAAGTAAAAAGAAAACAAAAGGGATTCAATAGAGCTAAATCATTTGTGTCCCTACATGGGAAGATGATATTTCAAATTCTTATAAATTATATCACCAATAGTACAGCCAGAAGGAACATACATAGAAGGTATGTGTATATGGTTAATTGTAGGGAATGGCATAAGAAAAAAATAAGAGGTGAGAAAGAGGAGTCCAAAAGGTGCAGAATGAAGGGAGAGGTTGAATGGGGTAAATTATTTCACATTAAGAGGCATGGAAGACCTATGGGTGACAAGCACTGCTTGAAGCTTGCTTTCATCAGTATTGACTCAAAGAAGGAATCATATTCACAACCAAGTGAACATAAAGATCTATCTTAAGAAACAGGGGAGTTGGAGGGAAGGAAATCATATAATGGGGGTTGAGTGGATGGGGACTGACAGAAGGGAGGGTACATCAAAGGAGGTAGCAGACAGAAGCAAAACACTGGTAAGGAGGGAAAGAGTGAAAAGAGAAGGCAGAAATAGGAGGAAGAATAGAAGTGAATGAAATATATAGGTAGCTGTCATTACTGTGAAGTGAATTGGATGAACTCTCTCAAATGGAAATGGATAGAGTGGATCAAAAACAAAAATCCTACAATATAATGTTTGCAAGACTTACATTTGAAGCAGAGAGACACGCATAGATTAAAGGTATGGGGCTGAAGCAGAATCTATTAAGTTTCAACTGAAGCAAAAAAAAAAAAAAAGATGGTAGAAATCCTGATCTTAGACAAATTAAAAGCAAAAATAGACTTAATTAAAAGAGATAAGGAAGGAAACTACAATTTGCATAAAGGTACCATAAACAATTAAGTAATATCAAAACTAAAAATATATGCACCAAGTAGTACAGCATACAGACTTTAAAGCGGTTATTAAGTGAGTTACAGGAAGAAATAGACCCCAAAACTATGCCAGTGGTGGTCTCAAATGTCCCCTCTCAAAACCTGATAAATTCAATGAAAAAATAAATGAAAAAACAAGCAAATAGGTAAGTAGAATAGTAGAAAAGTTAGATATCACAGACCTTTGATATAATTTAGACATAAAGGATGACACCATAAGCTAATTAGAAGAGCAAGGAATACTCTACCTGTCAGATCTATGGGGAGGGGAAGAATTCATAAGAAAATAAAATATAGAGAAATGAGTCAAATTGACAAGAATATAAGCCATTCCCCAAATGACAAATGCTCAAAGGATAAGAACAGGCAGTTTTCAGATGAAGAAATCAAAGCTATCTATAGTCATATGAAAAAGCTCTAAATCACTTTTGATTAGAGAAATGCAAATTAAAACAATTCTGAAGTAGCACCTCAAATCTATCAGATTGACTAATATGACAGAAAAGGAAAATGATAAATGCTGGAGATGTGAAAAAATTGGGATGCTAACACACTTTTGATGGAGTTGTGAACTGATCTACCCATTCTGGAGAGCAATTTGGAATTACACTGAAAGGACTATAAAACTATATGTGCTCTTTGATCCAGCAAAATCACTACTGGGTCTGTATCCCAAGGAGATCACACAAAAGGGGGAAAAGATGCAGATGCACAAAAAGAAAATAATTTTCTGTCTTTTCTGTGATGGCAAAATATTGGAAATTTAGGGGTTGCCCATCAACTGGGGAATGATTGAACAAGTTCTGGCAAATAAATATAATGGAATACTATTTTACAATAAGAAATGATGAATAGGTAAATTTCAGAAAATCCTCGAAAGATTTGTACAAACTGATGCAAAGTGAAATAAGCAGAATAGGAAAACCTTTGTAAACAATATGAACAACAATGTGTGATGATCAGCTATGAGTGACTCGACTCCTCCCTGCAACACAGTGACTCAAGACAAGTACAAAAGACTCATGAAGGAAAATGCTATCCATATCCAGATAAAGAATTGGTGGACTCTGAGTGTGGAATGAAGTACATTTTTTACACTTACTGTGTTCTTTCTTCTATTATTTTTCCTTTTGAGCTGTTTCTTCTTTCATAACTCTGACTAATATGGAAATATGTTCTATATGATTGCACATGTAAAAACTATATCAAACTATATCATTTTCAGAAGAGGGGAGGGAGGGAGGGAGAAAAATTTGGAACTCGAAATCTTGTGAAAATGAATGCTAACAGTTTTCTTGACATAACCGGGGAAATTAAAATATTATTTAAAATACAAAATAAAAAATATAGAGAAATACTCATTTTTGTGGATTATTTTATCCTTTTAACATTTTTATTGTGAGATTTTGTTTCTATCTAATCATCTTGGTTGGCCTGTAGTTTTTCTTTTCAAAATTCAGCTTTTAAAAATTAGTTCATTAGCATTTGTATTTACAAATATCCCTTTAAATTTTGAAAACACATTTTTCCCCTATGCTTGTTTTATAGTTATCAATTTGCTTATTTTCTGATTTAAAAAAAAAACTTCCATGATCATTCAGGATACTCTCTTTATCTTTCTGTGTCTCTTTCTATCTGTCTCTGTCTGTTGGTATCTGTCTCTTTCTCTCTCTTTCTCTCCCTTCCTTCTCTAACATCTGAGATATGATGTGTTTCTGATTATTTCTTAATTCCTCTGGACTTGCCCATTTTTGTTTGAATGATTCGTTTATATGATGTTTAACTGAAAGAAATATTAATTTCTGCCTTCCTTCACTTCTTTCCTTCCTTCCTCCCTTCCTTCTTCCTAGTCTTACTTTAATTCTTTTAATTATTCTCTTAACTTCTCTCAGGTTATTGTGGTTATTTATAATCATTTCTCAGGTTGTCTTTATTATTGTAAAAGTTTTTATTACAACTATTTTTTACATTTTTTTACATAATAGTGTTTATTTACTGAATCAGGGCCTTTTGTGACATTTTTTTAAAGTATCTAAGCTACTTGTTCCTATGAAGTCGTCCTTGTAGTAATATTTTTTCTATCTCTTCTTTGATATTTTACTGCCCATGGCATATTTCTTACTATTTTTATTTGACTCCTTTTTGGCCATCTTTCCAGAAGTCCTCCACTTCATTGCACATGACATCCCTCCAAGCACACTACATTCCCATCAAACTAAACTCATAGCTGTTCTCTAAAGTCCTATATTCTTCTGTGTATATTATTGTTAACTATGATGATGTTAGCTATAATGATAATACAATTATCATTAATCAACACAGTACTTTAGAAATTATTTCATTAGATCATCGTAAGGACCTTGTGAAGTATGAACTATGAATATTATTATTACTGCCCCCATTTTAGATGAGAAAATAAGCATAAGAAATCTGGATTTATTTGCCCAGAATCATATTACAAGTAAGTGGCAGACTCCATTTTTGGACCCAGATCTTCTTGATGCACTGTCCAACACCTTATGACTAACTTCAGATAATCTCTTATATAGCTCTATTTCCCTTTTTTCCATATAAGAAAAAAAAAGAGGTCATGAAGCAGACCTACTGATCTTTTTCATTTAAAATGAATACTTTTAAAAGTTTAATCAAGTTTTTCATACAGTTTATGAAAAATACATATGATATTGTATTTCCTATAAACTGGAGTCAAACTTGATGATCATGTATTACTTAATGGTCCATGTTAATTGTACATCTAAGTCTGATTATTTACGGTAGCTTCCTGGCAGTGAATATGCTATACGATGCATAGTAACAACCTTCTATAGGAAGGGAAAAGATTATGGGAGAAAGTTGTCATATGGCTTAGCAAACATTTCCAGAAGCTATGTAAAAATGCTTCACTTAGAAAATAATGCAAATTTAATCACTGAACTATCATTTTCATATCAATTTAAAATGCAGTTCTCTTTTTTAAAATGTCCATTTTCTTTTCTTTTCTTTTTTTTTTTTAGTCTTTCATATTCAGTTGCCTAAATTACCTTTCCTTCAGACTTGCCCAGGAGGTAATGCATAGAATAACAGTTATAGTGCTATTCCACAAAGTGGCATTGGAATTGGAATTCTGGGTTTAGATAGGTAGTTTTTGATTTGATTTTGATTTTGCTTTTGATTTGCTTTTCTTTTTCTTCCCTGTCTGTAATGGTCAAGAAGGCAGTTGTAACATTATTCTAAGATTGACGTCTGTTCTTATGTTACTTGTTCCTAAATGTAGACTATATTTGATTGCCTCTAGAATGATACACACATCACATATAGTCAAGTGAAATTTGATAATTCAAAGAAAATTTCAGGTATTATGTTTATTATTGTAATCCTTTATACTTGCTAATTTTCTTCCTAAAAGCTTCAAGCTCTTGATATGGTACAATTGTAAACATTCTCATAATAATCCTCAGCATTAGGTAGATGATTGCTACATCTAATATCCTTCGACTTACCTCTAAGGACCTCCATAATCTGGCTCCAAACTGTGTTTCCAAACATATCTGCCATTATTATCCTATATGTACCCTATAGCTCTAAGAAAATGAATTTCTCATTGTTTCTGAAATATTCATTTCTCTGTCTCCTAATTTTTGTCAAAGCCATTCCTTTTATATAGAATGCCCTTAATCATTCTGCATTAACCCCATCCTTTCCTCTCTTGAACTTTCTTACTATCTGCCAGTAAAATAATGTCCGTTATTCAAGGTCCTGCTCAAAAATTACCTTCTCCATGTTTCCATCCTCATTGTTCTCAGATTTAAATAGTATGTACTTCAAAACTGCCAAAACTTTCTTGAGACTTCTCCTGTAACCCTGGTTTATCATGTTTTATCTTATATTCTGCTTAATTGTATACAAGTATCATTCTCTTGATTAAATAGTAAACACTGGCATCTTTCTTTAAAAACACTGTTTTTCCTCTACCTACAGTACTGCCTATCTCATAATAGATACTGAGGCTATTGCTATTAGATTAATAGGTATATCAAGCAACTCAGTACATCACTGCTGAGTACCATTAACCTTTGCCTTTATGGTAGCCAGAAAATGATCATACTGTGAGTGAGATTTGTGAACGGAGTTTAGAAACAAACATGTTTTCTTAAAAGTAGCACACTTTAAAATATTAAGGTTCTTTTCTTCAAAGACTCTGCCTCATTCTTCACGTCAATAGGATTCAAGAACATATTCTAAATATAGACAACATAGAATTTTTCATCACTTTAAGAAATGAATAATAATTTCTCACCTGGCGGAAGTTTCGCCACTTCCATGAAGCTTAGCTATTCTGCCTCATATGAATTTCTTCGTAATGTATTGACTTCTTATGTCTTACTATCATACAATAAAGGTTGGTATTTTATCCCTACACTTATTTAACTTCCATGTGTGTACCTGTCTTTTTATCACCTGGTTATATACTCCTTGAGGGTAGTGAATGTTTTTATTTTGTTTTCTCCAAAACACCTGTTGCCTAATAAGTGCCACAGAAATATTTGCTGAATTGCTTTACATGAGTATATCAAACTAGATTGGCTTTAAATTTCATTTAAGGAAATCAGTAATATGTATCAATCATTGAGAAGCCTGAGGTAAATGTCTTATAAATACCAGCATTCAATTAGGAGGATTTATGTGATATAATGGACAAAGTACCAGAATTAAAGTTAGGGAGAACTGGGTCCAAATCCTGCCTTGGTCACTTACTGACTCTGTGAGCTTAGATAAGTCCCTAAATCTGTCCGAGTCTTAAATGTCTCATCTCTAAAATGAGCCTAATACCTATATGTAACCTGTCTCACATGGCTGTTGTGCAGCTAAAATAAGCTAATGTACGTGAAGTGCTCCATAGTCATTCTTGAAGGATTATAGAAATAGCCATTATTATGATTATTAATTTTGACAAACAAGTAGAAATAATTGCCATATATTGGTCTTTTTTTCCCTCATTGTGTTGGAATTCCTATGATTAGTATTTTAAAAAATACACTGTTAATGGTCCCCTACCTCTATTCAGTTCCATTCAACATTGTACATGGCATTGAAAAATGACACTGGTCCTTTTATTTAAGATTTCTGCCAAAGATTGGGGGGAACTTGGTGTATGCATTTAAGTCTAGTACAAAGCAAAATGTGATAGGGGCAATTGAAAGACCCATACAGGTATTTCTAGAAAAATAATTAGAGGAGGCACTTTCAGCTCCATTTTGAAGGTGGTGCCTGATTTGACTTTTGAAGGAAGATAAGGATCTCATATGTGGTGTTGAGTTGCATGTGAGGATGGGGGTGGTGATGGAGGTAGGGTATTAATCCTGTATGTGAGAAACAACCTGGCAAAATGGGAAATGATTGAATAAATTCGGGGTATAGATAGAATTTCAGTTACCCTAGAATGCAGAAAATAAGAAGGGATCAGAGTGTGTAATAAATACTAAAAGGTAAGTTGGAGCTAAGTTGTAGAGGACCTTAAAGGACAGGCTATTTGTTGTTAGTGTTATTTCATAGTCAATAAGGAGGCACCCAAAGTCTTAGGGTAGAAGAATGTCATCATCCTACAAATGATTTTAGGATTGGTTCTGAAGGTCATTCTGAAAGATGATTGGTGAGTAATAATGATATAACTAGAATAAATGCATAGCAGTGCAGGCAATCACACGGAAGATTAGTTCTCACATAACTATGTAAGTGATGACTTGATCACAATGTGCACAGTATGCACATACTTGAAGTATACACACAAATACATAAATTTATATTTCTCATTCATTTAGACTCAAGCATAACGCTTACCTCATTAGACTCATTTCCATGTTGTTCCTTTGATACAGTCCATTGGAATTGTATCGGGTGATAAAAGAGCAAGTTCATTGGGAAATGATATGTGCTATTAAAATGATCAATGTATGGAAAAATATTTTTTTCTGAAATGAACTATCTAAAATGTTCTCCAAGAAGAAGCAGAATAAAATGAGAGGGCATATATGATTAAAATGGCTAACAGCAAATCCTATAATTGAGCTCATGGGATGTTCTCTTGCAGAGCTTCTCTTTTCTCCCAAATTTCATCCCTAATCTACTTTCCTACTACTCAGTTTATGATGGGGAGAGGACAGATATTGCCCCTTTTCCTCTTGTCTTGCTCTTTGACAGGAGCATGTGAGTCTCTTTTTTAAAGAGGGTTGACTGCAACATCCTACAGGAGACTAAATACAGAAGGGAAAAAACAACAACTTCATTAACTACTACCACTGACTTTAGAAAGAGTTATTGACCAGCTAGTGGAAATAGAAGGAAAGCAGTAAATAAGTGACAAGATGGGAAGAGACTTCCAAACTCCAATTATTGTGGAGTTTGAGGGGAATAAAAGTGGTAGGAAGAGATGCAATGAGACTGGTAACTGGATCATTCTTGAGACTCACCCTTCCCCCAACAGGTAGCAACATCTGTAGGCAGCTTGTGTTTCACTGGAGTTTGATAGAAACCTGTCAATTGCCAATCAAAGCAGCTGAACAAGTGATCTTCTTCTTAAGAGAAAAGGTGGGAAGATAATGCTAAATGAATAAAGCTTTGCTCACAAGCACCTAGAAAATGAGCACATTTTTTTGGAGAATAAGACAGTGGGACTTACATGGAGAAAACACATGGAAGCAACACATCTCTGATTAGTCAGGGTTGCTCTCTTCTGGTGATGCCATTGGAATGTTTTCCATGGGTGGGCTGGTATTCCATAGCATGCAGTTTCTGTCAAATGTGTCATCTCTGAGGATGTCCTTGCTGTTTTGCATTACTACCTTTTGGACTCTCATGATTCAGGCTCAGCTTTGCTCCACTGGTTTCTGTGATCACCTTGGGTTACTGCCAAGTGCATCTCCCTTGGCAACATGGTTGTGGAACTCATATTTAAATTTAGCTCCTAAGCTTCAAGTGGAATTTTCTTCTTTGGTACAAGAGGAATAGGCTTGACTTCATTGTTTTTTTTTTAAAGAAATTACTTCCTGAAGTATTTTTTTTCTTGTCATAGTCCCTCTGGAAAACAGAAACCCCAACCTGCTTCCTTGTCTAAACTTGGGGACAGTAGTGGAAAGAATTTCTCAGAGAAAGCCTCTTTCTGACTTATGTTTCCCTCCAGTTAAAGAACCCTCTTAGTGTATCCCAGAATCATGATTAGAATGGCCCTTCCTCTCAAAGAGGAGATTCTTTGCCCAAGATCATATTTCTTGAACACGAAACCAAAGTAACTCCTAATTAAATGGTACCCTTGGCTTAATTCTATGAGATATGACATACTTCACTTACACCAAGTTAGGCCTGCTGCTCAGGGAATATATGGATGTAACAGAGAGGGCAGACATATGCAATGTATTTTTTTCTGCCCCAGAGAATGATGCTTGCAATGAGAATCATAGGGGCAAAATGGTAAAGAATAGATACTGGATAATGGATACTGGGAAGGCATCCCAAGAATGGGAAATCTCAAACATAAAATTCTGAAGCAAAAGAAAAGAAATTATTCTGATGAAGGAAAGAAAGTGAATGTTATCTAAAGAGAATAATGTGTGTACACAGGAAATTCATTTACCAAATTAAATTTTAAAAAAGATGCATGAGGAAGATACACTTATTGTAAACAAGGACAGGCAATGACTATGGAGGGAGGACAGAGTTACATGAGTTTCAGGACTGATCTTCCTAAGCACAGGTCTGTGATCTTTCTTCTCAATAAACTTCAACGACTGCCTATCACTTTCAGGATCAAATAAAAAATCCTTTTTGGCATTCAAAACCTTCCACAATCTGCCCTTTTCTTTCTCTCCAGTCTTCTTAACACCTATACACTACTCCCCCACCACAGTTCACACAAACTTTCAATAACATTAGTCTCTTTGATGTTCCTGCAACAAGACACTCCAATTCCTGACTCCGGGTATTTTCACTGACTAATCCTAGGCATACAATTAAAGCAACCACCTGCCTTCTGTACATTTTTTTTATTTATTCCATACAAAATTGTTTATACATTATTGTCTGTATATTGTCTCTGACATTAGAGTGTCTCATACCTTTCTTTGCATCCTCAACAGTTAGCACAGTGCCTGGCACATAGTAGACATTTAATAAATGTTTATTGACTGAGAGTGTTTTTAAAAGTATATTCTGGGGAGAAAAGGAAGGGTCAAAGAGAGGATGGGATGAAAATAGGGATTGAATCTGATAATCTAAATTATAATTATTATTTGTTAGGTGCTATGATTTTACCCGGTGATAGAGTTTGTAGGCTCAATATTTTACTATTTTCTTTTGCTCTAGTAAGCAAAATGATCCTTGATTACAAAGGTCAAAGGAAAATGGTTAATATCACTTCAAAGTCAATGATAAGTAGGTAGATTATAAGAATCTACTAAGTTGCACTTGGTAAATGCAAGTTACTAGTCCCAGATGAACTGTTTTAAAAACCTGCCACTTGTGATGTCTTCACACTGTCATAAATCTGAAATATTGTAGAGAATATGAGATATATCATATATCACCAATGGCAAATTCAGTCTCAATTTAAAAAAAAAAGAGAATTATTTCAGTAAAATTTTTGTCTAAGAATTTCACTTCTCTTCCTTGCAAAATTCTAACATGATAATCTAAAAACAATTAAGTACTCATCACAAGGCACCAGTATGAACAGGATACCAAAAATGCTTTTTCCTCCAACAATTTCATAGTGCTTTTAAACAGAATTCACTTGTAAATACATTGATTCATCTCCTTTCACATTTCATAGTTCATTCATGGCATTATTTCTTAGAAAGGAAAAAAATCAAAAATAAAAGATCTATAAAAATAACAAAGAACTATTTTTGAAGAATAACAAAATTGATGAATCATGAGCTAATTTGATTATTAAAGGAAAGAAAGTAAATTGCCAAATTAAAAAAAAGAGTAAGTTGAATTCTCAATGATTAAAAAAAAATACAAAAACAAACTACTGCATTCTACTATAAACAAAATTTAGAATTCATAGGAAATTAAAAGACTAGTCACAAAATACCAAAATTTGCTAAACAGGAAAAAAACATTTTTACAAATTCATTTGTAGAATATGAAATTGAATTATACATTAAAAGACTTTCATTAGTCATTAAGTCCTATAATCCTCACCTGGAAAGTGGGATACACAGGTTTCATTACTGGAGCATACAATAGATTAATTTTTGGTGGTGAAGATACTTGCCTTGGAATAAGGAAGATCATACGTGACTTTTGAAATATCAAATAACTTTTCTCAAACTTTTCTTTATCTGTAAATCATTTATATATTCATATTGATATGAACTTAATGATTTATAATGTCTTTTCTAGATTTAAATATATGATCTTATTACCCAGTGATAAGCAGACTAAGAAAAAGATGATAATTCAATAAGATTGATAGAGAGGAAAATATCAAGCATTTAAGTAAAAAAAATTTTATACTACATAAATTATTCTAACTAATAAGAAAAGAAGGCCTTTTATTAAATACAATTTAAGAAAAAATATGTGTTTCTTATTCCCCAGAGGGGATGAGTAGAACAAATAAATATGCTTGCCTTCTGTGTTTCTGTACGTTACTGGGTCAGTTTCTGGGTTCTTTTAGACTTCTTGCTATGTTTACTTAAATGAAATATGAACTGATATTCAGGTTCAATGTCACCTTTATTCCTCAGTGTATATACTCCACCTGACATCAGTGAGTCATCAGTGGAAGTTTTTCATTGGAGAATCACAAATGAAAGAATACTAGTCTTTCTTATGGTTTTCCTTTATCCTTTTCCCATTTTGTAGACACTAGATTGTTTAATGACAAGTAGAAGTCATAAATGCCAAGCTGAAGTTCTTCCAATTTATTGTTAATTTTGACAATTTGGGGCATAGTCAACATGGCAGAGAAGAGTTAAAAATTCTGCTCCAAGTAACTTCTAAAAAGTGCCTCAAAAATTAATTCTAGAGTGTAAGGAGAGGGCAAAGCCAAGATGACAGAGCAGAAGCAAGGATCTGCTTGAGCACTCCCGCCAAAGCCATTAAAATAATTGTAAAAATGATTTGAAACAATTTCCAGGGCCACAAAAGCCACCAAATGACAGAGTGAAACAGATTTCCAGCCCAAGACAGCCTGGAAGGCCTACAGAGAAAATCTATTGTACTGGGCTCAGAACTGAGCAGAGTCTACCATGGGCCACAAGACACAGACAAGACTGGATCAGGCTTCAGGGCACTGAATTATGGGCAGCTGTTGTGGTTTCCAGATTTCTCAAACCACAAACCACAAAGACAGTTTCAAAGGTCAGTGAGAAAGTTCTTTCACCTGAGTGAGAGAGCAGCTTGGCTACCCCCAGCCCAGGCCCCAAAGTGGTAGCAGCCAGGGTGGCAGCAGTGTCTACTGGAATTCTCGGCCTACAAATCTTGAGGAAATCTAGTGGCAAATCTGGGTCTTAGTCCTTAGTAGCCGTCCTGGGGTGAGGAGGACTGCTAGCATGGCACAGCTGGTGGCAGCTGTGGACAGGGAATCCTACTCATAGTTCCAGGGCAGGAAAGAGGGCTTTTGGTTGCTTACAGACCAGAGTACAGGCCAGGAAAGAGGTAAACACTTCTACCTTGACTATGCCACTTTGGAGGAACTGAAAACTTACAGTTCCCTAGAGATAACTTAGAGAACAACTGCACAAAACCTCTGAAGTCTAGGATGGTATACCCTCCACTTGATAAAAGGCTCAAAAGTCAAGTAATTGGCTTGGAAAAGGCTCAGAAAAGGGAAAAATTAAGACTGTAGAAGGTTAGTTTCTTGGTCAAAAAGCATTTTCTTCCATTCTTTCAGATGAGAAACAGCAAAGCATACAACTGAAGGAACACAGCAAGGGCAAAGTTTCTTCACCCAAAGCTTCCAAAAAAATGCAATGGTCTAAAACCATGGAAGAGCTCAAAAATAATTTTGAAAATAAATTAAGAGAGGTGGAGGAAAAAATAGGAAGAGAAATGAACATCCTTCAAGAGAATCATGAAAAGCGAGTCAACAGTTTGCAAGAGACCCAAAAAAAAAATGCTGAAGAAAATAACACCTTTAAAAATAAACTAATCCAAAAGGCAAAAGAGGTCGCAAAAGCCAATGAGCTCATGACTTTATGAAAAATCAAGAAATTATAAAAGAAAAGCAAAGGAATGAGAAATAGCAGACAATGTGAAATATCTCATTGGAAAAACTGACTTGGAAAATAGATCCAGAAGAGATAATTTAAAAATTATTGGTCTACCTGAAAACAGTGATCAAAAAAAGAGCCTAGACATCATCTTACAAGAAATTATCAAGGAAAATTTCCCTGATATTCTAGAAGCAGAGGGTAAAATAGGAATGGAAAAAATTCACCAATCACTTCCTGAAAGGGACTCCAAAAGGAAAACTCCTAGGAATATTGTAGTCAAATTCCAGACTTCACAGGTTAAAGAGAAAATATTGCAAGCAGCCAAGAAGAAACAATTCAAGTATTGTGGAAATATAATCAGGATAACACAGGATTTAATGGCTTCCACACTAAGGGATTAAATGGCTTGGAATACGATATTCCAAGGATCAAAGTACATAAGATTAAATCCAAGAATCACCTACACAGCAAAACTGAGTATAATACTTCAGAGGAAAAAATAGAGTTGCAAAGAAACAGAGAACTTCCAAGCATTTTTGCTGAAAAGACCAGAGCTGAATAGAAAATCTGAGTTTCAAACACAAGAATCAAGAGAAGCATGAAAAGGTAATCAGGAATGAGAAGCCATAATGGACTTATTAAAGTTGAACTGTTTACATTCTTACTCGGAAAGATGTTATTTGTAGCTCATGAGACTTTTTTCAGTATTAGGATAGTTAGAGGGAATATAGATATAGATATAGATATATAGATATACACACATATAAATGTATACACACATACATATATATGTATATACATACATACATGTGTATAGGTATGTGTGGATATGTATGTATGCATGTGTATATTATGTATGTTTTAAGCATATATATGTACATGGGTGTGAATATGTATTGTGTATGTGCATATATGTATGTATGTACATATATATAAGTACATATATATACATATATGTTTGTATATATGTATAGACATAGACATAAGGCATAGTGTGAGCTGAATATGAAGGGAGGATACTTAAAAAATAAAATTTGCTATTGAGTGGAATGTGCAAGTATTAAAAAAACTGGGAGAGATGGAATGTAGCAAATCATCTCACATAAAAGAGGAAAGAAAGAGCTTTAACAATGAAGGTGAAGAGAGGGGAGATGAAAGGAAATAAGTGAGCTTTGTTCTCATGTGATTTGGCTTAAGAAGGGAATAATACACACTCCATTGGATATGGAAATCTATTTTACCCTGCAAGAAGGCGGGGGGAAGGGGATAGGTGAGGGAAGATAATGGAAGGGTCAGCAAATTAGGGAAAGAAATAATCAGAAGCAAGCACTATTGTGAGAGAACAGGTCAAGGGAGACAATGGAATAAATAGAGGGCAGGATAGGACAGAGGGAAATGTGGTTAGTCTTTCACAGCATAACTATTATGGAAGTATTTTATATGACTACACATGTGTAATCTATATTGAATTGCTTGCTTTCTCAGTGAGGGTGGGTGAGGAGGGAGGAATGGAGAGAATATGGAACTCAAAACTTAAATAGTGAATGTTAAAAATTGTTTTAGCATGCAACTGGGAAATAAGATGTATAGGCAATGGGGTATAGAAATCTATTTTGTCCCACAGGAAAACTGAGGGGAGAAGGATGGAAAAGTGCAGGTAATAGAAAGCAGGACACACTGGAGGAAGGGGTGGATGGGGCACAAATTATCCTAGGGTGCAAGGTGGTGAGAGATGGGGAGAAAATTTTAATTTCAAATACTTGTGTAAGTGAATGGGGAGAACTGCAAAATAAATTATATATTATTTTTAAAAAATGAATTCTAGAGTGGCAAAACCCACAACATTACAGCATGAAACAATTTTCCATCCTAAGATGACTTAGAAGGTCCCTGAGAAGGTCTTTTGCACCAGGGTGAGAATGGAGCACAGTGAAACACAAACTGCCAATGCAGACCAGGTACCAGCAAAATACAGCAAGCTTTGGGGGTGACTTAATCAACAGCAGTAGCAAATGCATCCACAGCTCTCAGACCACTTACGGTAAGGGAGATCAGCCAACTGGTCAGAAGAATATTACAGGAGTTGTTTTGCTGGTACTGGGTAAAGGACTATATTGTATTGTGCTTACACAGATCTAGATCACAGGCCTGGGAGAGGAAGAGTATTATTAACACACAGAAACTTGTGACCACAGAAGAGCAAGGACACTGGTCACAGTTTCAGGGTGAAAAACAGTGCTTATGGTGACTCTCAGAGTAGGAAACAAGCAAGGTAAACAGTGACCACCACACTTTTTATATCGTGCCACCTTGGAAAAACTAAAAACTGGTAGACCTAAACAACTAGCTCTGAAAGCAGGAGTATGGAAGTCTTATAGCTTGGGACAGTGGATTCTTTACACTTGGATCAAAACACAACTTTAATGTAGTGTTAAAAATCAAGACACAGGTTGGAAAAATGAACAAATGACAATATCAAAATGAACCTGACTATATAAAGTTACTATGTGACAGGGAAGTTCAAAACACAAACTCAGAAGCAGATATTAAAGTGAAAACTGCTGTGCCCAAAGCCTCAAATAAAAATGTAAATTGGTCTCAGCACCTCCCCCCTCTAATAAAAGAAAAAAAATGGAAGAAATCAAAAAGGGTTTTTTAAATCAAATAAGAGCTGTACATGGAATATTGAGAAAGAAATGTCTTGATGCAAGAAAGTCATAAAAAAAGACACTACAGTTTGATAAAGGAGGGCACAAAAATCCAATGAAGAGAAGACCTCCTTAAAAAGTAGAATAGGGGGATGGAGCCCAGATGGCTGAGCAGAAGCAGAAAATTGCTAGTGGTATCCATCCAAACCCAAGCAAACGTGTCAAAAATGACTCTAAAAAAATTCTGGATATTTGGAATCCACAGAATGAAGGAATGAAGGAAATCTCCAGGCCAAGACAGTCTGGAAGGTCAAGGGAAATCGACTAGCATTCTGTGCTGGGGGTAGAGCACAAACGAACATCGGCCTTGCCAGCACAGACAGGACCTGAGCAGGCCACGTAGGACTGAATATCTGGCACCTGTGGCAGTTTCCAGACTTCACAATCCCAAAATGCTAAAGACAAATTAGAAGGTCAGTGGAAAAAGCATCTTTGACCTGCATGAGAGAGTAGAGTGGGCTGGTTGCACTCCCAGGGGAGAGGGGACAGAAGAACTTAAGGCAACCACAGAAACAGCAGGGTCAGCTTCAGGTGCAGCTGTAGTGGCTGTGTCTGGAGCTCTAGGCCCATAGATTATTGGGGGATCAAGCCTTGGCTGACAGTGCACTTCCTACCTCCACTAGAAACAGAAAACTATCTCAACAAAGAGCTCAAAAGTCAAATAAATAGCTGGGGAAATGAGCAAAAGCCAGAAAAAGAATCAGACTATAGAATCTTATTTTGGTGATAAGGAAGATCAATGTATATGAACAAAAGAGGACAACAAAATCAAAGCTCCTACATTCAAAACTTCCAGAAAAGTATGCATTAGCCTCAGACCATGGAAGAACTCCAAAAGGATTTTGAAAATCAAGTAAGAGAAGTAGGGGAAAAATTGGGAAGAGAAATGAGAGTGGAGCAAGAAAATCATGAAAAATAAGTAAACTGCTTGCTTAAGGGGACCCAAAAATGCTTAAGAAAATAACACCTTCAAAAATAGACTAATCAAAATGGCAAAAGAGATCCAAAAAGCCAATGAGGATGAGAACAACTTAAAATGCAGAATAGGCCAGATGGAGAAGGAGGTCCAAAAGCTCACAGAAGGAAATAATTCCTTAAAGAATAGAAAGGAGCAGATGGAAGCTAATGACTATGAAAAATCAAGAAACTATAAAACAAAATTGAAAGAATGAAAAAAATAGTATATAATATGAAATATCTCATGGGATAAACCACAGACCTGGAAAATAGGTTCGGGAGAGAGAACTGAAAAATTATTGAGCTACCTGAAAGCCATAATCAAAAAAACGAGCATAGAAATCATCTTTCACAAAATTATCAAGGAAAACTACCCTGATGTTCTAAAACCAGAGGGTAAAATAGATATAGAAAGAATCCATTGATTCCCTCCTGAAAGAGAACCCAAAAAGTTCTCTGGGTATATTGTAGCCAAATTCGAGAACTCCCAAGTCAAGGAGAAAATATTGCAAGCAACCAGAAAGAAACAATTTGAGTATTATGGAAATACAATAAGGACAACACAAGATCCAACAGCTTCTACATCAAGAAATCAGAGGCCTTGGAATATGATATTCCAGAGTTCAAAGGAACTAGGATTAAAACCAAGAATAACCTACCCAGAAAAACTGAGTATAATAAATACTTCAGGGGGAAAATGGGCATTCAATGAAAAAGAGAACTTTCAAGCATTCTTGATGAAAAGACCAGAGCTGGAAAGAAAATGTGATTTTCAAACACAAAAATCAAGAGAAGCATGAAAAGGTAAACAGGAAGGAGAAATCATAAGGGACTTACTAAAGTTGAACTGTTTACATTCCTACATGGAAAGATAATATTTGTAACTCTTGAAACTTTACATATATATAGACAGAAGGCACAGGGTGAGTTGAGTAGAAAGTGATGATATCTAAAAAAAATAAAGTTAGGGGGTGAAAGAGGAATGCATTGGGAGGAGAAAGGGAGAAATTGAATGGGGCAAATTATCTCTCATAAATGAGGTAAGAAAATGCTTTTTCAATGAAGGGGAAAAGTGGACAGGTGGAACCGAAAAAGTGAAGCTTATTCTCATCATATTTGACTCAAGGAGGGAATTACATGCACCCTCAATTTGGTATGAAAATTTATCTTACACTATAGGAAAGTAGGGGAGAAAGCAAAAAATGGGGTATGAGGGAATGATAGAAGGGAGGGCAAAGAAGATGAGAGAGTAATTAGAAGTAAATACTTTTGGGGAAGACAAAGTCAAAAGAGGGAGTAGAATAAATGGGGGGCAGGATGGGATGGAAGGAAATATATTTGGTCTTTCACAACATGACTGTAATGGAAGTTTTTTGCATAACTACATATGTATAGCCTATATTGCATTGCTTCTCTTCTCAGTGGGGATGGGTGGGTAGGGAGGAAGGGAGAGAAGTTGAAACTCAAACTTTTAGAAATGAATGTTGAGAACAGTTTTTGCATGTAACTGAGAAATAAGAAATACAGGCAATGGGGTATAGAAATCTACCTTGCCCTACAAGGAAAGGGAGAAGATGGGGAGAAGGGAAAGGAAGGGTGTGATAGAAAGGAGAGTAGATTGGGGGAGGGGGTAATCAGAAGCACAGTGTCTTGTGGTGTGGGAAGAGGAGAGATGGGGAGAAAATTTGGAACTCAAAATCTTGTGGAAATGAATGCTGAAAACTAAAAATAAATAAATTTTTAAAAACCATGTTGTGGTAAAAAGATTACAATTGAATACTATTTTGTTATAAGACATGATGAGTAGGATGCTTTCAGAAAAGCCTGGACAGACTAATAAGAACTGTTTTAAAGTGCAACAAGCAGAATCAGGAGAGCATTGTACACAATAATAGCCATATATATGATGAATACTGTAAATGACTAAGTTACTCTGAGCAATACAATGACCCAAGACAATTCCCCAGAGAAAGAACTGATGTTGTCTCAATGTAGATTTAGGCACACTTAAAAAAAAACTTTATTTTTCTTTTATTTATGTTTTCTTTTACCACATGACTAACATGGAAACATGTTTTGCTTGACTGCACCTGCATAATCTGTATCACACTGTTTGACTTATCAGGGAAAGGGGGAGGGAAAGCAGGCAGAGAATTTGGAACTTAAACTTTTCAAAAAATCATGTAATTGGGAAAAATAAAATACTAAATATCCAAAAATAATAATAAATGGAAAACAATAATACATAAAATACCATTTTTTTAGGCCACACAAGCTTTATTAGTCTTTATATTATGTGAAACATACTGCATATTTTTAAAATATAAAAAGTCAACATACATTAGGTAAAACATGTGAGCTAACTACTTCATTTCAATGACTAAATGATATCATGGTATATTTGTCAATATATTGATAATCATCAGTTTAAATAGTTGATAATCTGATTATAAACAGACAACTGCTTTTAAAACGAGCCTCAACTTATTATCCCCACATTTCCTGTCCATCCAGTTATTGGTATAGCTATTCTGGACAGTAGTTCTATCACTAGTTCTAAAATGTTACTAAACTGCTTATTTGTGTTTATACTTGTTGTCGTAATTGTTTTGGCAGAGAACTGGTAATTAACTGAATGTCCATTAAGGGGACAATGGCTGAAAATGTATGGTCTATGAATATATTGAAATGTATTGGAATTTCTTTCCCAACTAGTAATGACGAAAGCTCTAGTTTCAGAGAAACTTCAGGGAACTTGTATGTATTCATATTAAGCAAACATAAAGACAAAATATTTAGAAGCTGTAACAACTCTGATTGGTGCAATAGTGCAATGACTGTCCATGATGAAAATTTTTTTTCTTATTTCCTGACCAAAAAAAGTGACAGACTCAACATACAGAACAAGACATGCATTTTGACATTGCCAAAAATGGATTTTGTTTTGCTTTTCTATGCATATTTGTTACTTGCTTTAGCTTCATCTCTGCCCCAAAGACAGAGAGATGGGAAAACGGAAAATACATGTATACTAATTTTTAAAAAAAGTTAAAAACATAGCCAATTCATTTTTCTTCACTTTTTTTCTCTCTCTCTTTTTTTGGGGAGGAGGGGGGCGGGGAGATGGCATTGGCGATATGAGATGTTCTGTGGTTACCATATCGTGTTTTCTTACTTTCTTCATGACAGAAGTATGCATGATATGTAGATATTGAGTTTTTCTGAATAATCAGTTTTTCTTTTATCTGAAGCTATATTTTTGAACATAATTTGAACATATTTTTCTGTAGCCCTATTTGTATAGAAGTTGCTGAATATCCAAGTATATATTGATTTATTTAATTTAGATGACATAAAGTTATTCTCAGATTTTTTTCCCACATCTTCATTATAATCAACAGATATTGGGTGTCATGTAAGTTGTGACTATTTCCAAGAGTATTTCTTTGCTTCTGTTTGTCATGATTGCAAAAATGTAAAATGATTATCGTATATGATTATTTTAGGTGCCCTTCTGAATGTGATGATACCAGGAAAGGAAACTCATTTGTATGCTACTCCAAAGAGAGCTGAACAGTTATCGTTCCATTTAGCTGCAAAGTCTTCATATCTTCTGGTTTTATATACAGTGAAAAATATCCATTTGCATGTGCTTTTGTTCCATAGTAACAGATCAGCTCACTGGTAATTGAACAAAGATTTTGCATTTCATGGTCAACAATTAAGTTTCTACTTAGAATTGATCTAAAAATGGTGTGACTCATGCCTTTGTGAACATTTTATTATTAAATTGAAATAGGTTTTTTTGGTCAATTTTCCACTATCACTGCAAAAGTAGAAAGGGTGGCAGGTGGATGAGGGTCATTTTGCATGTTTGTCTGTTTTGTGGGGTGCCACTTCCAATGAATGCATTGCTTCCTGCCAGTTTTATTGCTGCTGAGGCTCCGTGTACTTAGCTAACCTGGTCCTCAGATACCAGATCTAATTTACTCTCAGAACCATATACTCAGCCTTTCTAAACTGGAGAAACTTATGAAAACTTGTAATTCTATTGGCACAGCATTCAGGAGTCCAAAACTCACTCTGAGCCCCCTCTTTGGGGGGAACTTTGTGTTTTATATCACAGACAACTTAAATGACATTATTGGAGTGATAAGCCCTACCATCAGTAATAGACTTTCACATTATAGTATGAAAACACATATTCAGATATTTATCACTCTCTTTTTTTTTCTTTTAATTGATCAACCATTCATTTCTACCCTCCCAGATATTTTCCACTACCCACTAGGAGGAGGAAAAATAAATACAGGATTCCTCTATCACAGAAGTAGTCAAGCTAAACATTTTTCCAAATAAGTCACATTAAAAAATGTTTCTTACTTTGAATTCATGGTCTCTAGTATGGTAGGTAGCATTCATTTTGTTCAGGCCACTGTAATCATGATTACTTAGTTGTTAACTCTTTTAGAATTGTTCATTTTTACAACATTGATACTATTATATGAGTTCTACTGGATCTACTCAATTCACTCTTCATCATGTTTCTTTGAAACTGCAGTGATATTTTAAAAATATTCCATTGCTTTCACCAACCACAATTTGTTGAATCATTCTCCAATTAATGGGTTTGTCCTCAGTTTAGATGATTTTGCCGCTATAAAAGAACTGCTAGAGTTCCAGCACCCAAGATGGCAGAGCAAGAAGTAAATCTCTGTCCCTCTCCCATATTCAACCCTGAACAACCACAAAAAATGTGCCTCACCAGATATCCTGGAACAGTTGAGTCAGTGGAAAGATGGAATGGAAAATTCTTTTAGGCCAGGAAACTAATAGGATTGGCAAGAAAAATCTGTATCACTATGGTAAAAAGTTCACATGTTTCAAGACAGGAAACATCCCAGCAAGTCAGCAGCAATCCCTACCTCAGCAAACCAGTTGGCAATCCTGAGCACCCATGTGGTGGGGCAAGCAAATGCCAACAACAGGACCCCACATGTGCCTTAGCATAGCCAAGGTAATTGGCAGACTCCAACTTGGAGAAACACTACGTTCTTCACCGTATCACCAGGCAGGCAGGCATCCTCTAGCTGTTGGACTTCTAGATGCTTAAGTGCAGCCCAGGGCAAACAGGTATCCTCCAGGGGTCAGATCTTCACATGCTTCAGTGTAGGCATGGGGAAACACAGACAAAACTACCAGGCCTCAGCAAATATCAGATACCACCACCAGGACCCTAGCACAGCACCAGGTATACTGATAGATTGCTACAGTCTCCAACTGCCAGCACCTGAGGCCCCAGGACACAAAGCCAGTGACCAGATCCCTAGCACCTAGCACAAGAAGTTTGGGACAGTGCTCCCTGTGCTGCAATAGGAGAGGTCAACTTTGAAAACCATGAAATATGCAAACTAGATGAGCAAGAAACAAAAACAAACATTGAACACAGAAAGTTACTGCAGTGACATGGAAGATCAAAAAACAAACTCAGAAAACTGCATTATCAACATATCTACAGCTGAAATGTCAAAGGATACTATATAAATGGGTCTCAAGTCCAAAGACCTTAAAATTCTCCTTAACCTCTTCCGAGAAGGTTTTTAAAAGTCAAATAAGAGAGGCAGAAGAAAATCTGGAAAAGAAATGAGAGGTATGCAAGAGTCAATAGCTTGGAAAAGGAAGGAGAAACAATTGACTGAAGAAAACAGTTCCTTAAAAAGTAGAATTGGCCAAATAACAAAGGAGGTACAAAAGGTAACAGAAGAAACTAATTCCTCAAAAATTAGAATAGAGGCAAGTGGAAGCCAAAGTCTCTGAGACATCAAGTATCAGTCAAACAAATTCAAAGAAATAGAAAAAAATAGAAGAAAATGAAAATATCTCATTGGAAAAATAATTAACCTGGAAATTAGATCCAGAGGAGAAAATTTAAGACTACTTGAACTACCTAAAAGACATGAGTAAAAAAGGAACCTCAGAAGATCTTCCAAGAAATTATTAAGGAAAATTGCCCTGATATCCTAGAACTAGAGAGTAAAAGAATCATTGAAAATACCCACCAATCATATTCTGAAAGAGATCCCAAAATGAAAACTCCAAGGAATATTGCAGCCAAATTTCAGAATTATCAGGTCAAGGAGAAAATGTACTACAAGCAGTCAGAAAGAAACAAGTTAAATATCATGAAATCACAGTCAGAATTACACAGGACTTATCAACTTCTACATTAAAAGATGGGATTGCTTGGAATATGATATTCTTGAAAGCTAAGGTGGTTAGATTACAACCAAAGATCAAATACTCAGAAAAACTAAGCATAATCTTTCAGGAGAAGAGATGGACATTCAATGAAATAGGGCACTTTCAATCATTCCAGATTGAAATAAATAAATAAAACCAGAAATGAACAAAAAGCGCAATCTTATAATACAAGACTGAAGAGAAGTTTAAAAAGGTAAACAGGAAAGAAAACAAACAAACGTATTATTCAGTAAGGTTAAACTATTTACATCCCTACATAGGAAGATTATGCTTGCCACTCTTGAGAACTATATCTTTACTATGGATTTTATAAGGAGTACATAGGCAGAGAACATGAAAGTTTTCCTTAAATTGATAAGCAGTATCTATCTAAAACCATCAGCAAGCATTATATGCTAGAAGTATTTCCAATAAGATAACTGGTCAAACAAGGATGTCCATTATCACCACTATTATTCAATATTGTGCTGGAAATTTTATCTTTTGCTACAAGAGAACACAAAAAAATTGAAGGAATTAGAATAGGCAATGAAGAAACAAAGCTATCACTCTTTGCAGAAGATATACTAGTATATCTAAAGCATCCTAGAGAGGTAATTAGAAAACTACTTAAAATCATTAGCAAATTTCAGGATATATGAGAAACCCACATAAAGAACTATCATTTCTATGCATTACTAACAAAGTCCAGTAGCAAGAGACAGAAGGAGAAAAAAAGCATTTTTCTCTAAATATTGTAATATTTAATGACAATTATAGTAATTGTAGACAACATAAAATATTTGGGAGTCTACCTGCTGAGACAAACCCAAGAACTATATGAACACAGAAAACACTTTTCACACAAATAAAGTCAGATCAAAACAATTGAAAACATATCAATTGCCCGTGGATAGGACAAGCTAATATGATGAAAATGATAGTTCTATCTAAACTAATTTATTTATTCAGTGCAATCTCAAACTACCAAAATTATTTTTATATAACTAGAAAAAATAATAAAAAAATTCAGTGACTATAGTAAATTACTGTTTGATAAATCCAAATACTCCAGTTTCTGCAATAAGAACTCACTAACAAAAACTGGTAGGAGAAGTGAAAAATAGTATGGTGAAAACTAGGCATAGAACAACATCTTACACCTTATACCAAGATAAAACTAAAATGAGTATATGCTTTAGGTATAAAGGGTGTGTGTGTGTGTGTGTGTGTGTGTGTGTGTGTGTGTGTGTGTGTGTGTGTGTTTGTCCTTCATTGCCAAAGAAGACCACGCCATCAGAGAAATGATGACATGACCTGCACTTGGCTTTGTTTTGAGTGAGGGTGGGCTGTGTAGGTCATCAGCCTCACTTTGGCTCCAGAGCCATATATGAATCCAGTGACCAGATATTCATTAGAATGACTGGAGATGACCCAGAATGAGGCAATTGGGGTTAAGTGACTTGCCCAAGGTCACACAGCTAGTGAATATCAAGTGTCTGAGGTGAGATTTGAACTCAATTCCTCCTGACTCCTGCACTGGTGGTCTATCCACTGCACCACCTAGCTGCCCCAAGACATAAAAGATGGTACCATAAGCATATGAGGAGAGAAAATAATAGTTTCCCTGCCAAATCTATGGAGAAGGGAAGAATTTATGACCAAATGAAAGAGAGAACATTATGAAATGAAAACTGGATAATTCTGTTTATATTAAATTTAAGAGATTTTGCACAATCAAAACCAATGTAATCAAGATTAGTAAGAAAGCAGAAAGTTGGGCGGGGAAAGGCAATTTACACAAAGTCTGTGATAAAGGCCTCATTTCTCAAATATATAGAGAAACGAGTTATATTTATATGTCACTCCCCAAATGATAAATGGCCAAAGGATATGATCAGGCAGTTTTCAGATGAAGAAATTAAAGCTATCTATAATAATATGGAAAAAAAGTTTCTGAACTACTATTGATTAGAGAAATGTGAATTAAAACAACTCTGAGATACCACCTCAAACCTATCAGATTGGCTAATATGACAGAAAAGGAAAATGATTAATGTTGGAAAAGGTGAGAAAAATTAGAACACTAATGCATGGTTAGTGGAGTTGCAAACTGATCCAACCATTCTGGAAAGAAATTTTAAACTATGCCCAAGAGCTATAAAATTTTACATGCCCTTTTTTCCAGAAATACCACTACAAGGTCTGTATTCCAAAGAGATCATAAAAATGGGAAAAGGATCCACATATAATATATGTGTATGTGTATATGTATAATATATGTATTTATACATATATACATATGCGTGTATATGTATATGTGTGTGAATATGTATGTGTGTGTGTGTGTGTGTGTGTGTGTGTATATATGTCAACTGTTTTTGTGGCACAAAGAATTGGAAACTGAGGGGATGCCTATC
The DNA here is from genome assembly GCF_028372415.1 of Notamacropus eugenii. Taxonomy (NCBI): domain Eukaryota; kingdom Metazoa; phylum Chordata; class Mammalia; order Diprotodontia; family Macropodidae; genus Notamacropus; species Notamacropus eugenii. The sequence continues at coordinate 118,494,282 of NC_092877.1, forward strand.
AATTTTACAATGACTAAATAAGTTGTTTTATGTGAATGCAATGGAATACTACTGTTGTATAAGAAATGATGAGCAGGCAGATTTCAGAAAACCTTTGAAAACTTACATGAACTGAGGTTGAGTGAATTGAGAGGAATGAGGAGAACATTTTATGTAGTAATAGGAACATTATGCAGTGACCAAATTTGATAGACTTAGCTCTTCTTAGCAATGTGATAATTTCAGAAAGTGCCAAAAGACTCATGATGGAAAATGCTATCCACACTCAGAGGAAGAACTATGGAGTCCAAATGCAGATGGAAGCAGACTATTTTTTTTGTTTTTCTTTCATTACATGACAAATGTGGTAGGGAAAGAGGAAATTTGGAAATCAAAACCTCATAAAACTGAATGCTGAAAAATACATATATTTTAAAAGAACCACTGAATTATGTTCATACAAATAGGACCTTTTCTTCTTTCTTTGATTTCTTTGGAGTACAGACATACAAAAAAACTTTGAAGGGCACAACTTTTCTGCATAATTACAAATTGTTTTTGAGGATAGTTGGACTGATTCACATCTCCATCAACAGCATATCAACATGCCTGTTTTCCTGAAACTCCTTCAATATTGTCATTTTCTTTTATTTCAGCTTTGCCAATATGATAGGTGTGAGCTGGAACCTCAGAATTGCTTAGTTTACATTTCTCCAGTAAGCAAAGTTTTGGAGAATTATTTCACATGGATACAGACAGCATGGATTTCTCCCTTTAAGAACCATCCATTTATTTTTCTCATGTTTCTTAGATCTTTTATCAACCAGGAAATGGCATATATACCTATAAATTCAAATTGATTCCTTACATATCTTAGAAATGAGACCTAATCAGAGGAACTCACTATAAAGATTTTTCCCATTTATGTACTTCTCTTATAATCTTGTTTTGATTTATGAAAACTTTAAAAATATTATGTAATCAAAATTGTCCATTTTATATCTTCTATCACCTCTATCCATTATTTGGATATGAAATCTTCCCCTGTCCAAGAAAAGGAAAGTAATTTATTCCTGGTTTATGTGATTTGTATAGGATATGATCTTTGACATCTAAATTACATATAAATTTAGCTTCATGTAAAGCATGGGGTGTTAGCTTAAAGCTAATTTCTACCAGACAGTCAACCAATTGCTCCAGCATCTTTCAAACAGTCTCTTTAACCCATTGGCTTTTTAGCATGTGACAAACTTTTTCTCTTCAACTAATTTTATAAATGACCTGTCTATCACAGGTTCATAGCTGGTCCTGCAGGGCAATTAAATGTTTTAGTCCTTTATTTTAATTTGCTTTCCAGGCAAATTAAAAACTTAGGATATTTAACCTCCAAAGTTCTCTTCTAATGGTCTATGAGGGAATAGTGGTAAAGTTGGATTCTTAAAGCATATGCTAGCACATGGATTGTTAACATAGGGTCTGTGAATTTGTTTCTAAGTAATTTGATAACTACATTTCAATATAATTATTTTCAAATATTATTCAATATGTAATATTTTATGCATTTAAAATATTATTCTGAAAAGTGTGTGTGTGTTTAAAACTAAACTGTCAAAAGTGTCACAATACCTCTAAAAAAGTCTACAAACTCTTGTTCTAGCAGAATGATATCTCTGGTTGTAATACATTACAAAAGCTTCCAGTAACAGATAGATCATAAATTGCATATTTGTTACTCAAGAAGTAGTATGATTAAGTAAAAAAAAAAATATTGCAAAACTGGATAGACCACAGAAGTTCAGGAAGACTACCTACAAAGGGACAGGTGAGTTATAATGTGTATTGAAGACAGTGTCCACAAGTAGTGAAATCAAGAGTCTTTCAAGTACTAATATAATGACATTTATGTTTTTTAGAATGTGGTTTGCTCTGCATTTCTTATTACATCTTGTTAACCACTGAATGTTTTGCACTTGTTTATTTATTGTCTGAGATAGATGTAGCTGATAGCTTCTCTAACATCTCTTCTGCTAATATTGACATGTTCTGGGCAGACTCTTTATCTATGCATCTGGTATTTGAAGTTTTTAATACAGTGTGTACCAAAAATCAGTACATTTTAACCTTTAGTAGCTTAAAACTGCACTGAGATTTTTTGTCACCTTGTAGCTATTGAAATTTTAAGTTGTTTTATTTTTCCTTTTAGTTTTGGTGTCGGTTTTTTCTGGTTTGTTCTGCCTATAAGAAATATTGTACAGAATCACTGAGCAAATGATGCTTTAGCTGCTTACCATCTTTGTTCATTTCATGTTTCCAGTTGATTTTGTTAGATGTGATTCTTGAGCTGCAGCAAAATTGTTTAGGGATATTGTATTACTTTGTCTAACTCCTTTGCAGGTATTGAAGTAACATGGATTGCAGAATAATGTAATCTCCATTATACATTTGCTATTGATCTCTTACAGTGATTCAATATATTATCAGTTTATTCTAAAGTCATCTAGACCATTGAGGACAGACCTGAATCTGACAGCCTAATTCCTTCTTTTGTCACTAATATGTCACAGAACAACATTTAAAATTCTCTGCACTTTCTATCCTACTGCAAAGGAAAAAATATGTGGTTCATTGATTATATCTATATTTTATCTCCAGACTTCCTGAATTTACTCAAGTTTCTCTCATACCTGTAATAAATTCTCTCTGGAACACAATCTTAATATTCCTTATTTGGTTATTGCTGATCCTTAATTCTTTAAAAGAACCAGTGACATGATAAGAGTAATAACTTGATTTGTGCATGAAGTGAATTTAATTTAGGCAGAGATGGTGCAAAGGGGTCAGCCTCATTCTAAGTGGTCAGACTCTTTCAGAGTCATTGAAGTTCAGAAAAAAGTGAGAATGATTGGTGATGGCCCAGGATGAAGTGGCTGACCTTGATCTTTCTAAATTAAAGTATTTCCTTGGTTTCAGTTTGTCTGAGGTCACACACATTCAATAACAAAGAGTTAGGTAAAAGTTGAGAAAAAAGTTGACTTAGTTTACTTTCACAAAGATATCAGTCTGGGAGAGGAAGACCCTCAGAGTCTCTGTCCAGAGCAAAAAACAAATGCAATTTAATGAGCCACAGATGCTTGGGTTTGGGGCTATTACTGGCCATTCAGTGAAAGTCAGAGTGATTCGGATTTAAAGGTGTGGTCAAGTTTGATATACAATGGACATTTTTTAAAGTCTGTCTTTCCAGAGCCATATTTCAAGAAATCAAAAAATGGAAACTGAGTAGGACAAATAGGCAGGTTAGGTCCCCAGAGGGCAGCTACTTTCAGATAGCATAGTAAAGACAGTTAATACAAAATATTCTTTTAAGATGTTGGTTCAGTCCATTCCACAAATACACACATCTACGGGAGGAGTAAAGTAAACTTACACCACAACAATAGTGAGACACATATGTAATAAAGAAGGAAGACTTGGGTCAATTTCTGCCTTCTCTGGGAATCTTTCCCTGTCCTTGCTATCATTAGTATTCATAGAATAATGGGATCAAAAATTTTGTAGCTGAAATTTCCAAAACAATCTGTTCTAAAAACTTTCATTTTATCCATGAGGAATTAAAAGCTCAAGGTAATTAAATAACTTGTCTATGGTTATACAGTAAATAAAAACTTCAGCAGCTGGATTACAGCTCAGGTCTCTTGATTGTAGAATCCATGTCCATTTTACTATACATTGTATAATATGCAAGATTGTGGTCTAACCCTAATTTCTGCTACACTGTTATCCCCTGCAGTTTTAAATAAACTTGTAAGTCTTTACTACAGACACTTTTGTGTGGAAGTCCTTTTTCTGCAGGTAATTTTAAAAGACCAAATGCATTCCATAGCTTACAGCTGATTCTGCATTGGAATTGAAGTATTCATAGTTAATTTGTTGTTTAATATGGATATTTATTCTCCAAAGTTTTCTTCCAATGCTATAAAATGTATACAAAGACAGAAAAATGAAATAGTTACTGCCCTTTGAGGAAGTTGCATTCTACTGAAGTGGAACAATATGTAAACTGATAAATAATTAAAATTTTTAATAAACAGAAAATAATTTCTGAAGATTCACCAACACCTGGGAAAATAAAGAAGTTCTCTTGTAGAAGGTAGAGCTTGAAATGATTCCAGAAGGGCAGGAAGTACTGATAAGAACAAATAAATACTTTCTTTCTAAATCTTGGCATATTAAAATTTAATATCTTTATAACTACTTTAAAGTTCTCTTGAGCACTTGTATTTTTCTAATGAAGTTCATGCTACCATCAAGTTGAAATAAACATAATTTCTAAAAGAAAATGATAATGGAAATTTCAGATGTAGTAATATAGATTGTTTCAGGATGAGAAATTCAGCCTGTGCAAATGTATGGAGGAAGGAGAATGTCTTCTGTGTAGAACATTAAGTAGATTCATTTTCCCTTGGACATAAAATGTGTGGGAAGTAATATTGTGAAGTAAATCTCAAATGCCTAATTTGGATTGTTCAAGACCAAACTTATCTTGCTTTTGATCTTCTGATACTATACTTTAATTTTAATAACTGAGCACTTTGCTTATCTCTTGTGACTAAGTTATCCACCTCATATCTCTGTTCTAGGATCTGTGATCTCCCTTGTATTGTACTCTTACCTTGGTCTTAAATGAAATACTTCAATTCCTCAGGAGCCAAAGCCTTCATTTATTGCAGAAATACTCCCCATGCAATGAAATTCTGTCTTCAAACTCTAGTACTATTAGAAAGTCTGGAAACTTCCAGAGGTGCCAGAGATTCGGTCCCCCCAAGGACTGCTCAGGTCCTATCTGTGTCGTGATGATACGTACTTCCTATCAATCTTCTAAGCTGTCTTGGGCTGGAGCACTTCACTCTGTCATTCTGAGGGTTTTGCAGTTCCAGAATTTGTTTAGCATCACTTTTTACAGGTATGTGGCTGGGTTTGCGGGGGAGAGTTCTAGCAAGTCTGTGCTGTTATTTGCCAATTTTGACTCTACCTCTTTATTTTAGGTAAATAATATATATCGTTTAATAATTGGAATGAATACTAATAATAACAATAACATTTATGTAGCAGTTCTGCACCTTTTTAAGCACATTGGAATACTTTGATTATTTAGGTGAAAGTTTATTGGGGACACAGTGATAACTTCATTGATTTTGATCAAGAGCTCAAAAGTCAAGTAATTAGCTGGAGAAATGAGTAAAAACCAGAAAAAGAATCAGAATATGCAATCTTACTTTGGTGGCCAGGAAGATCAAAATATATGACCAGAAGGAGACAACAAAGTCAAAGTTTTTACATCCAAAGCCTCCAAGAAAAATATGAATTGCTCTCAAGCCATGGAAGAGCTCAAAAAGGATTTTGAAAATAAGTAAGAGAAGTAGAGCAAAAATTGGGAAGAGAAATGAGAGTGATGCAAGAAAAGCATGAAAAACACATCAACTATTTGCTAAAAATCAAAAAAGTGCTAAATAAAATAATACTTTAAAAACAGACTACCCCAAGTGGCAAAAGAGATCCAAGAAGCCAATAAGGAGAAGAATGCCCTAAAAAGGAACTGGCCAGGTGGAAAGGGAAGTCTAAAAGCTCACTGAAGAAAATAATCCCTTAAAAATTAAAATGGAGCAGATAGAAGCTAATGACTTTATGAAAAATCAAGAAATTAAAAAAGAAAATCAAAGGAATGAAAAAATAGCAGACAATGTGAAATATCTCACTGGAAAAACAACTGACATGCAAAATAGATCCAGGAGGGGCAATTTAAAAATTAATATACTACCCTGAAAACCATGATCAAAAACATGACCTAGATATCATCTTTCAAGGAATTATCAAGGAAAACTGCCCTGATTTTCTAGAACCAGAAAGTAAAATAGATATTGAAAGAATACACCAATCGCTTCCTGGAAAAGATCCCAAAAGCAAAACTACTAGGTATATTGTAGCCAAATTCCAGAGCTCCCAGGTCAAGGAGAAAATTTTGCAAGCAGCCAGAAGGAAACAATTTGAGTATTGTGGAAATGAATTTAGGACAACACAAGATCTAGCAGCTTCTAAATTAATGAACCAGAGGCCTTGAAATATGGTATTCCAGAGTTCAAAAGAACTAGGATTAAAACCAGAAATCACCTACCCAGCAAAACTGAGTATAATACTTCAGGCGGGGAAATGGACATTTAAAGAAATAGAGGACTTTCAAGCATTCTTGATGAAAAGACCAGAGTTGAGTAGAAAATTTGACTTTCAGACACAAGAATCAAGAGAAGCATGAAAAGGTAAACAGGAAAGGAAAATCATAAAGAACTTACTAAAGTTGAATTGTTTACATTCCTACATGGAATGATATTTATAACTTTTAAGACTTTAATCAGTTTTAGGATAGTCGGAGAGATTGTATACATATAGACAGAGAGCACAGGGTGAGTTGGTATCTAAAAAGATGAAATTAAGGGGTGAGAGAGGAATAAATTGGGAGGAGAAAGGGAGAAATAGAATGGGGCAAATTACCTCAAATGAAAGAGGCAAGAAAAAGCTTTTTCAGTAGAGGGAAAGAGAGGAGAGATGAGAGAGATAAAGTTAACCTTATTATCATCACATTTGACTTGGGAATAATGGGCACACTCAGTTTGGTGTGAAAATCTATCTTATACTACAGGAAAGCAGGGGGGATGGGGAGAAGTGGGGAGTTGAGGGGAATGATAGAAGGGAAGGCAAATAGAAGGAGGGAGTTATTAGAAGTAAATACTTTTGAGGAGCAATAGGATCAAAAGGGAGAATAGAAAAATGGGGAGGCAGGATAGGATTGAGGGAAATATAGTCTTTCACAATATGATTTTTATGGAATTGTTTTTCATAATTACATATGTATAACCTGTGCTGAATTGCTTGCCTTGTCAGTGGACATGGTTGGGAAGACATGAAGGGGAGAGAAGTTGGATCTCCAAGTTTTAAAAATTAATGTTAAAAATTGTTTTTATATGCAACTGGTAAATAAGATATACAGGCAATGGGATATAGAAATCCATCTTGCCCTTCAAGAAAGTAAAGGGGAAGGAGATAAGAGAAAGAAGAGGTGTAATAGAAGGGAGGGTAGATTGGGGAAAGAGTGGTATTCAGAATGCACACTGTTTTGTTTTGTGTTGAGGGGAGAGATGGGGAGAAAACTTGGAAATTAAAATCCTGTGGAAGTGAATGTTACAAACTAAAAAGAAACAAATTTAAAATGAAAAAAAGAAAAATAAACAGATGGCTAAAAGGGTGATAGAAAAGTGAGATCATAGATAAATCAAGACCCATGTTATCAAGTCAAACTCCTTTGTTGGAAATTGAGCCACCTAAGTATGTTGCGATTATTTTTCATCGTGTGATGAGATTTCATTGTACAGTCTTTTATTGGACTCTAGTCAATATTAGATTTTATGAAATATATTCCTCAATGTTAATATTTTCTTTGGAATATTTGACTATTTATCGTTTAGAAAACAAGTAATCACTGGCATTGAAGCTCTAGACTTGATTTCTTTCACACTTACTAGTACTATGATCAAGGACAAATCACAGCCTCTGGGAACTGAAGTATCTTCATTTATAAAATGGGAACAATGTTGTTTACATAGTCTAGTTTTCAAGGTAATTGTGTGGAAAGCACTTTATAAAACCTGAAGGGGTTTATACATGTGAATCATTGCTGCTGAGATTGCTGATGAACAGCATTCTCAGTGGTAAATTTCGTCCTTTCCAATTATGATCAATATTTTTTTGGAGATCTGTGGCTTGTAAGGGGAATTAGTCTTTCCTCACTTTTATGGGCTTTTTCTTCAATTAACAAGGTTTTTTATTTTCTTACCTTCTTCTTTCCTCCACTTCCTGTGCATGACCCAAAAAGATCAAGGAAAGATGGAAAGAATGTATATACAGGAACATATTTATTAGACCTCTTTGTGTGAAAATAAAGAACTTCAATCATTTTTTCATAACTAATTTGTATTTAGTTTTTGATGTTCACTTCCACAAGATTTTGAATTTGAAATTTTCTTTCCTCCCAAAGATGATGTACAATCTGATATAGGCTCTACTTACGCATTCATATTAAACATATTTTCACATTAGTTATGATGCAAAGAAGAAGTACAATCAATGGGAGGAAACACAAGAAAGAAGAAGCAAAAGAAAACAACAAAAGAAAGGGAGAGCAAATAGTATACTTCCATCTGCATTCAGACTCCAAAGTTGTTACACTGGATGTGAATAACACTTTACATCAGGAGACTTTTGGAGTTGCTTTAGATCCTTGCACTGCTGAACAATAAAGACTATCAAAGTCAGTCATTACACATACAATGTTGTGTTGACAATGCCTTTTTGCTTATTGTTAATGTAATTCTGCTTCTTAACTGGAATATATTTCCAATCCTTTAACAGGTCCATGTGACCTGCTGGGTCACATGGAAGTCTGAGTCAGATGGAGCCTATGGTGGGTCCTCCTACCACTTGCTGAACAGGAAGGGATGGAGCAGGAAAGGTAGACTAGGAAGAGGCAAAGCTGAGAAGCAGAGCTGAGAAGAAGCTAATCAGAGAGCAATCAGAGCTGGGAGGGATGCAGGCAAGCAGGCAGCTAGCTAGCCTGAATGAGAGAGCTTGTCTGTGATTTAAGAGAGCTGGTTTGTGGGAAGCTTAACAGAGGGAAGTTTGGGGATGGCAGTACCCCCTACATTGCTTTTATGTATAGATTTCTTTGTTTCTATGATGGATTTGGCTTTCTGGTGTCTAAATAAATGTTTTGGTTTTGTCTTCCACATGGCAAGTCTGTTGTATTTCACAATTCAGAATTGCACTGGCATATTCATGGCTGATATTATGAAGTCCATCTGCTCATCATTTCTTAAATCACAATAGTATTCCATTGCATTCATGTACCACAACTTGTTCAGTCATTCCCCAATTGATGGGGATACCCTCAATTTCCAATTCTTGGTCACTATAAAAAGAGCTACTATAAATATTTTTGCGCATGTGCATCCTTTTCCTGTTTTTATGACCTCCATGGGACATAGAGCTAGAAGTGATATTGTGAGATCAAAGGATTTGCACAGTTTTATAGCTTTTTGGGCAAAGTTCCAAATTGTTCTCCAGAAGTGTTGGATCAGTTCACAACTCCATCAAAAATACATTGATGTTCCAATTTTCCCACATCTTCTCCAACAGTTATCATTTTCCATTTGTCTGACAGGTGTGATCAGAGTTGTTATAATTTTAATTTGAATTTCTCTAATGAATAGAGTAATTTTTTCATATGATGATAGATAGCTTTAATTTATTCCTCTGAAAAATCCTTGTTTATATTCTTTGACCATTTACCAACTGGGAAATGACGTGTAAATTTGACTGAGTTCTATATACATTTTAGAAATGAAGCCTTTATCAGAGACACTCGGTGTAAAAATTGTTCCCCAGCTTTCTACTTCCCTTCTAATCTTGGTTGTATTAGCTTTGTGCAAAAAATGTTTTTAGCTTAATGTAATCAAAATCATCCATTTTGCATTTCATAAACTTCTCTATCTCTTTTTGGGTCATAAATTCTTCCCTTCACCGTAGACCTGACAGGTGAATTATTCCTTGCTCTACTCTTTCTTTTTATAGTATCAATCTTTACATCTAAATCACATAACCATTTTGATTTATCTTGGTACAGAGTGTAAAATATTGGTCTATGCCTAGTTTCTGCCATAATATTTTCCAGTTTTTTCAGTGGTTTTTGTTAAATAGTGAATTTTTATTCTGAAAACTGAAGTCTTTGGATTTATCAAATAGAAGATTTACCATAGTCATCAACTATTGTCTCTTGTGTGACTAACCTATTCCACTGATCCTCCACTCTTTTTCTGAATGTATCACCAAGGTAATATGCAGTGACTATGGTGCACTGGTGGTGACTATGAATATGCCAGTGTAGCTCTCAATTGCAAGTATAAAAGACTCTCCATATAGAAGGCAGAAGAAAAACATATTTTCAGACAGCAGAAAACCAAATTCCAGAACCAGAAAGCAAAATCTGTCATGGTGACCAAGAAGTAAATAAACAAGATCACCACAGGGGGCAAGGCAATTCCCAAGTCTCCCCCCTGTCCCCACCTTTGCTGGGGCCTTCTCACAAGCAAACACTCAGGAGCCTTGTCATGCCTGTCTGTGTCTTCTCTCCTCTGCCCTGACCATGCTTGCTCACTTATTCCCAGTTTGGGTCCACCCATCTTGTTCCCCCTGTTCAGGAAACTCCTCCCACCAGATGAGTCTTAAGCCTCCAGGTGATTCAAGCAGGTCACATGGGCCTGTTAATGAATTAGAAAGATCTTTCTATTTAAATTGCTATTGCATTTAGCCAGTACCAAGTAGTTTTGATAACCTAATTCTCTAGGATCCTCTAAGTACACCATCATATCATCTGCAAAGAATGGTAGATTTGTTTCTTCATTGCTTATTCTAATTCCTTCAATATCTTTCTAGTACAATATTTTTATTTATTTATTTATTTCACTTTTAACATTCATTTTCACAGAATTTTTGGGCTCCAAATTTTCTCTCCCCTTGTCCCCTCCCCCCACCCCAAAACACCGAGTATTCTAATTGCCCCCATCACCACTCCACTCTCTCCTCCATCATTCCTCTCTGCCCTTGTCTCCATCCTCTCCTCTGTCCTGTTGGGCCAAATAACTTTCTATACCCCTTTACCTGTATTTCTTATTTCCTAGCGGCAAGAACAGTACTTGACAGTTATTCCTAAAACTTTGAGTTCCAACTTCTTTTCCTCCCTCCCTCCCCTCCCCCTCCCTTTGGAAGGCAAGCAATTCAATATAGGCCAAATCTGTGTAGTTTTGCAAATGACTTCCATAATAGTTGTGTTGTATAAGACTAACTATATTTCCCTCCCTCTTATCCTGCTTCCAATTACTTCTATTCTCTCTTTTGATCCTGTCCCTCCCTGTGAGTGTCGACCTCAAATTGTACCCTCCTCCCCATGCCCTCCCTTCCATTGTCCCCCCCACCCTGTTTATCCCCTTGTTCCCCACCTTCCTGTATTGTAAGATAGGTTTTCATACCAAAATGAGTGTGCATTTTATTTCTTCCTTTAGTGGAATGTGATGAGAGTAAACTTCATATTTTTCTCTCACCTCCCCTCTTTTCCCCCAAACTAGAAAAATCTTTTGCTTGCCTCTTTTATGAGAGATAATTTGCCTCATTCCTTTTCTCCCTTTCTCCTCCCATATATTTCTCTCTCACTGCTTGATTTCATTTTTTTTTTAAGATATGATCCCATCCTATTCAATTCACTCTGCGCACTCTGTCTCTATGAGTGTGTGTGTGTGTGTGTGCATGTGTGCGTGTGTAATCCCACCAAGTACCCAGATACTGAATAGTTTCAAGAGTTACTAATATTGTCTTTCCATGTAGGGATGTAAACAGTTCAACTTTTATAAGTCCCTTATGACTTCTCTTTGCTGTTCAGCTTTTCATGCTTCTCTTCATTTTTGTGTTTGAAAGTCAAATTTTCTTTTTAGCTCAGGTCTTTTCATCAAGAATGCTTGAAAGTCCTCTATTTCATTGAAAGACCAATTTTTCCCCTGAAGTATTATACTCAGTTTTGCTGGGTAGGTGATTCTTAGTTTTAGTCCTAGTTCCTTTGACTTCTGGAATATCCTATTCCATGCCCTTCGATCCCTTAATGTAGAAGCTGCTAGATCTTGTGTTATCCTGATTGTATTTCCACAGTACTTGAATTGTTTCTTTCTAGCTGCTTGCAATATTTTCTCCTTGACCTGGGAATTCTGGAATTTGACCACAATATTCCTAGGAGTTTCTCTTTTTGCATCTTTTTCAGGTAGTGATCGGTGGATTCTTTCAATATTTATTTTGCCCTCTGGTTCTAGAATATCAGGGCAGTTTTCCTTGATAATTTCATGAAAGATGATGTCTAGGCTCTTTTTTTGATCATGGCTTTCAGGTAGGCCCATAATTTTTAAATTGTCTCTCCTGGATCTATTTTCCAGGTCAGTTGTTTTTCCAATGAGATATTTCATATTATCTTCCATTTTTTCATTCTTTTGGTTTTGTTTTGTGATTTCTTGGTTTCTTATAAAGTCATCAGCCTCCATCTGTTCCATTCTAAATTTGAAATAACTATTTTCTTCAGTGAGCTTTTGAATCTCCTTTTCCATTTGGCTCATTCTGCTTTTGAAAGCATTCTTCTCCTCATTGGCTTCTTGAACCTCCTTTGCCAATTGAGTTAGCCTATTTTTCAGGGTGTTATTTTCTTCAGCATTTTTTTGGGTCTCCTTTAGCAGGGTGCTGATCTGTTGTTCGTATTTTGCTTGCAAGTCTTTTATTGCTCTTCCCAGTTTTTCTTCCACCTCTCTAACATAATTTTGAAAATTTTTTGAGCTCTTTATGATGTTATCCCAGAACTGATCCCATTGAGTGGGCTGGGATGTAGAAGCACTGACTTCCGTGTCTTCCCCTGATGGTGAGCACCGCTCTTCCTCATGAGAAGGGAGGGGAGGAGAAACCTGCTCACCAAGAAAGTAACCCTCTATAGTCTTGGTTTTTTTCCCTTTTCTGGGCATTTTCCCAGCCAGTGACTTGAGCTCTGAATATTCTCCTCACACCCACCTTGCCTCTGGATCCTCCCAGCCAGTGCTTGGGGTCTGAAACTCAAATGCTGCTTCCCAGTCTCAGGGCTTTGGGCAGGGGCAGGGCTGCTATTCATTTTGAGATTATGTTCAGGTGCTCAGGTGGGGGCAGGGCTGCCTCACGTTCTCAGTTCCCTCAGGGAGTTTATGCAGAGACCTTCAACAATGGATCCTGGCTCCTGCCTGTTTGGGGAGCCCCGGTCTGCTCCCGCCTCTGCTGTTGCCTCCCGAGGGGGCCTGAGTATGGGGGCACCCCACTCCCCTCTCGGCCCACCAAAGAGACCTTCTCACAGACCCCCGTCACCTGTGGGTGGAGGGACCCGCGCGGCCGCTGGAGATCCCGTCCCTGAAGTCCACTTGGATCTTCTTCTCTCAGTGCCGGTGCCGGGGCAGGGCTGGGCTGGGCTTCGCATCTGCAGCACTACGGACCTTTTGCGAGAGGTTTGCAGGTCCCTCTGGAACAGAAATCTTATCCGCTCTGCTGTTATGTAGCTTCTCCTACTCCCGAATTTATTGGCAGCTCTTTACTACAGATATTTCGTGGGCTGTGGGTTTGGAGCTAGCATATTTGTGTGTTTCTAGGAGCTAGCATATTTGTGTGTTTCTACTCCGCCATCTTGGCTCCACCTTTCTAGTACAATATTGAGTAACACCAGTGACAATGGACATCCTTGTTTCACTCCAATCATACTGGAAATACATCTAACTTATTCCCATTACATACAATGTTTGCTGATGGTTTTAAATAGATGCTACTTATAATTTTAAAGAAGATCCATTTTTTCCTATGCTTTCTAGTGTTTTTTCATAAGAAATGTTATTGAAGTTTGTCAAATTCTTTTTTCTGCATCTATTGAGATAATCACATGATTTTGTTACTTTTTTAATGTTGATATGGACAATCATAATGATAGTTTTCCTAATACTGAACCAGGCCTGTATTTGTGGTTTAAAACCATCCTGGTACCCTCATGATTTGCTGTAATTTCTTTATTAATATATTATTTAAGGTTTTTGCCTCTATATTCATTAGGGTAATTTGTCTATAACTTTTTTTCTCTGTTTGGCTATCAGCATCATATTTGTATCATAAAAAGAATTTTGTAGGATGTCACCTATTTTCCAAAATACTTTATGTATTATTGGAATTAATTGTTCTCTAAATGTTTGATAGAATTCACTTGTAAGTCCATCTTTCCTTGGAGATCTTTTTCTTAGAGAGTTCATTGATAGCTGGTTCAAATTATTTTTCTGAAATGGGGTTATTTAGCATTTTACTTCCTCTTTGCTTAATCTGGGGAATTTATATTTTTGTAAATATTTGTCAATTTCACTAAGATTGTTAAGTCTATTGGCATACATTTGAAGAAAATAACTCCTAATTATTGTTTTGATTTCCTCTTCATTAGTGACAATTCATTCTTTTCTTTTTTGATGTTGTTAATTTGTTTTTCTTCTTTTTTTATTCAATTTTTCTTTTATTTATTTATTTTTAATTTTCAACATTCATTTCCACAAGATTTTGAGTTCCACATTTTCTCCCCATTTCTCCCCTTTCCCCCACCCTAAGACACAGTGCAGTCTGATTACCTCTCTCCCCAGTCTGCCCTCTCTTTCTTCTATCACATCCCTCCATTCGTTTATCCCCATCTTCTCTCTTTTCTTGTAGAGCAACATGGATTTCTATACCCTGCTACCATATTTCTTATTTCCCAGTTGCATGCCAAAAACAATTCTCAACATTCATTTCTAAAGCTTTGAGTTCCAACTTATCTCCCTTCCTCCTTTCCCACACATCCCCACTGAGAAGTCCAGTAATTCAACATAAGCTATGTATGTGTAGCTATTAAAAAGACTTCCATAATAGTCATGTTGTAAAAGACTAACTATATTTCCCTCAGTTGTATCCTGCCCCCCATTCATTCTATTCCCCCTTTTGACTTTGTCCTCCCCAAAAGGGTTTACTTGTAATTACTCTCTCCTCCCATTTTCCCTCCCTTCTACCATTCTCCCCACCCACAGCCCACTTATCTCCTCCTGTATTTTCCTGTAGATTTTCACACCAAAATGAGGGTGCATTTTATTCCCTTCTTAAGGCAAACGTGATGACAGTAAGTTTCACTTTTTCACTCTCACCTCCCCCCATTTTCATCTCCACTGAAGAAGCTTTTTCTTGCCTCTTTTAAGAGAGATAATTTGCCCCATTCCATTTCTTCATTTCTCCTCTCAAAATATTCTTTTCTCACCCCTTAATTTTATTTTTTTGGATATCACCCTTCCTATTCAACTCACCCTGTGCCCTGTCTATATGTATATAATCCCTCAAATTACCCAAATACTGAGAAAAATCTCAAGAGTTACAAATATCATCTTTCTATGCAGGAATGTAAACAGTTCAACTTTAGCAAGTCCCTTATGATTTTTCTTTCCTGTTTACTTTTTCATGCTTCTCTTGATTCCTGTATTTGAAAGTCAAATTTTCTAGTCAGCTCTGCTCTTTTCATCAAGAATGCTTGAAAGACCTCTCTTTCATTGAATGACCATTGTTTCCCCCGAAGTATTGTGCTCAGTTTTACTGGGTAGGTGATTCTTGGTTTTAATCCTAGTTCCTTTGACTTCTGGAATATCATTTTCCAAGCCTGTCGATCCTTTAACAGAGAAGTTACTAGATCTTGTGTTATCCTTATTGTATTCCCATAATTTCCTGATCACAGACGAAGCAAAAGCAAAAATAGATATAATTAAAAGAGATAAGGAAGAAAACTACATACTGCTGAATGGTATCACAAAAATGAAGTAATATCTTTATTAACATATATGAACCATGTGATATAGCATCCAGATTCTTAGAGGAGAAGATGAGGAACTTAACAGGAAGAAATAGAATAAAATTGTATTAGTGGGGGACCTCAAACTCCCCCTCTCAGAAGTCAGAGAAAACAGAGATCTGTTTTCCTGGTCAGTTGCTTTATTAATGAAGTATTTTATATTTTCTTCTATTTTTTTCATTCTTTTCCTTCTGTTTGACTGATTCTTGTTATTAATAAAGCCATTAGATTCCACATGCCCAATTTTAATGTTTGACGCATTGTTTTCTTCTATTAGATTTTGTATCTCATTTTTCATTTTTAAGGAGTTCTCTTCAGTGAGCTTTTGTGCATCCTTTTCAACTACTCTACTTTTAAAAGATTTGTTTTCTTTAGTGTATGTGTTTTCCACATTTGTCCAAATGTATTTTTTAAGGACTTGTTTCCTATGGTCAATTTTTGTTCTTCCTTTCCCAAGCTATTGACTCTCTTGCATACCTCTCATTTCTTTTCTCAGTTTTTCTTCTAACTCTCTTAATTGACTTTCAAAATCCTTCTTGAGCTCTTCCAATGAGGCTTTTCAGGTTTCTTGCCAGTTCTTATTCCCTTTGAGGTTTTTGGATGTGGGTATATTGACAATTTTATCCTTTTCTGAATTTGTGTTTTGATCTTCCCTGTCCCAAAATAAGAATCTGTGGTCATTGTCCATTTCTGCTTTTTTCTCATGGTGTTCACCTATGTCCTGGCTTTTAAAGTTGAGCTCTTCTGCTGGAGCATAGGGGGTGCTGATCCAAGCTTCTTGTGCTGGGACCCCAGGCTCTTTGTGCTGGGGCCTCAGGTGCTGGCAGTTGGAGGGTGTAGGGCTCTGGCAATTTACATGATGCTAGGCTGGAATCAGAAACACTGGAGTTATAAGAGTAGGGTCGGGAGTCTGGCTCCTGGGGAATGACTCCTCAACTAAGCTTCTTTAAAGCAGTCAAATGTTTGGTTGCTGGAAAATATCTACCAGCCTGAAACTGTACCTCTTGGAATTCTGCTTCCTTGTGTTGTGCTGAACCACTGGGAGATTTGGCTGCTGGAGAACACCAGCTTATGTGGTGATTTTTCAAGCCAGCTCCACCACCTTGGGGCTCAGGATTTATCCCTGATTTGCTCAAGTAGAGGTTACCACTGGCTTGCTGGGATGTCTCCCATTCTGTACTGCTTCCCCTTCCCCAGAATGAAGGAAGCCTTTCCCATTAATCCCCCAAGTTTCCTGTATTACAAGACTACTTATACCTCATCTTTCTGCTGGCTCAGCTATTCCTGGGTTTTTCCTGGGGTGATAAGTTCTGGGTTTTCAGAGGTCAATAAAGGAGGGTGATTACTTTTTCCTCCACCATCTTGGCTCCTGGAAGCCAAAACCTTGAACTTCAATCACTTCCTACAAGGATTTGAAGTTTGCCTGACAGACTTAGGATCAGCAGCAGTATATAATGTACTCTATACACTGCATCTGGCAATGGCATTTACAATCCAAGAGTTAAAATAAAGAACACAATGTTTGCTCTCTATTACTTATCTTCCCCACCCCTTCCCAGTTGAAAAATCAGCAGAATGTATCTCCAGAACATTTACAAGGAATACCATGGAACCACAACTTAGTTACACAGATGCTAACATTATCTATATCCTCATCTTGTTTTATGGAAATTTATTTCCATGGCTTTATCAGAGACAAATTCTTTAGGCTGACTGAATTTTTATCCATAGCTTCTTTCCTGTCAGCAATTGCCTGTAGCTGCTTCAAGTAAGAGACATGAGTGAGGACCTTGATGTGAGAGCAATCAAATGTACATTTTCCTTGAAGCTTCCACCCTCTACTACTCACCCTGACATTTTAGGTCATTTCTATGAAAAAACATCAATCTAGGCAAGCACAGATTTCCGTGCCTACAATACTGATCCCGTTGGAGAGGGACTGTTCTACATTACACAAATGACTTTTCTCCTCACCTTGCTCATAAATTCTTCAAGAATTTTATCTATAGAATGACAGTTAGGCATGCCTCACCCCTCTTGACAGAGAACTTCATAGAATTATATATACGTTATATGAAGGGATCTCAGCAACCATCTGATCCAGTCCCCCTTATTTTACTGATGAAGTAACTGAAATTTTAGGGGTGAAGTGATTTGCCCCAATGTCATACAAATTATACACATTTAAAAGCAGTATTTGAACCCTCTTTGTGGCCATCTCCTCACTGTGCTTGTACACTCAGGTCATCATATACATATCTTTTCCAACAGAACCTTGGACTTCATCCTGGTATTATAGCCTCTGATTATAGAACTTTTTTCCCTCTTCTTGTCTCAATCTTGACTTGCACTTCACTTCCTAGCCATTTCCAAATCATACTTCCTCACAAGTATACTTCCTTACATTTCTAGCTCCCATTTATGTATTGATTTCCCCAATTAAAATGCTTTCTTTAAAGGGAAGGGTTATATTTCATTCTTGTATTTGTCCCCCTAGCACTTAAGAAAGTACCTGGCATAGGTTTTTGTTGTTGTTCAGTCATTTCAGTCATGTCTGACTCTTCACCTTCCCATATGGGGTTTTCATGGCAAAGACACTGGAGTGGTTTGTCGTTTCCTTCTTACCCAGTATCTGAGGTCAGATTTGAACTCAGTTCTTCCTAACTCCAGATTTGATCTTCTATCCACTGCATCACCTACCTGTCTCTATAGTGGCACATAGAAAATATATAATAAATTTTTAACTACTTATATCTGAAATAAAGTAATGATTTTACTGGATCAACATCTGTTTGTATTTTGTAACTATTCCTTGCTAGAAGGGAGAGTTCTGTGATTTTGATGGAAGTCATTCTTCAGTCATATTCATTCTTTGAGTCTGTGGATATCAATTTCTACATTTCTAAGTATCTTTCAGGAAAATAAACTAATGAGGTCCATAGGATGCATCAACTAGAATATCAAATAAAATAACTAGCAGATAAGAAATGCCATGAAAAAATACCTTGAAGCAGATCTGCAGTATAAAATATTACTGCAAAGTAATATATATTAAAAGCATATAAAATAGATTTCATTAGTAAAGTCATGTAGAGAAAACTTGTTAATTCCTTCAATGCTCAATGATTTAAGATAGTATCCATTTAATATTCTCACCAGTGACAAAAACTGTGATACCCTCTATGCCTCAGAAGAAATTCTGTGGAATACTCTGGCCAAAAATATTAATTTGAGTGGAGGATTAAGAGCTTTGGATATAAGAGAAGTATACATGAAGATCTTGAATGACAGTATTATACAATGAATCAAAAGCATGACTTGAATTCATAAAACCTGGACTCTTCATCACGTGCTATTTCTGCCACTACTAGTTGTGTGAACTTGAATAAGGAATTTAATCTCTTCATGCTACAGTTAATATTTTAAGTTTGTTCATTTTAAATCAGTTGCATTTGGGACAGCCAGTTTCCTCTTCATGAGTTCTCTGCACCAGTGGTGTCAAACTTAAATAGAAACATATCTATGGGCTGCATATTGACTCAGAAAATCATAAATCAACATTTTCTATGCTACATTGGATTTTTTATTTATTTTGTTTACCTTTTCCCAATCACATTTTAATATGGTTCTGTGAGTTTGACTCATGTGCTCTAAACGTATCAAATAATAGATCCATTAAAAAGGTTCCTAAATCTAGTTTTATGTTTACCATTCCTTAAGAGCTCTTTCATTTTTCCACAGCTCTCCTTATGGCTGCCACACAAAATCTTTCAACTTTATTGACTAATCAACTAAAATTTGACAATTATTTCCTCAGAAGAGCCATTTTAAAACTAATTTAGTAAAATCAACCTTTCTGGTATGGTGTAAACTCTAAAAATCTTGAAACACCTAAGAAATATCATGATCAACCTAACATTTTAAATAGTGACAAGTTGGGACTGAGAGAACAAGAGGACTGCTTATATTGGTCTTGACCCTTATTGAATTCAGAATCACAGGATGTGAGTGAAATATTGGTAAAATTATTTAATGTCTTTAGATCTCACTTTCTTCACCTCTACAGTAAAGGGTTTGGGTCATATGACCTCTAAAATTCCTTTACATTTCAAATTCTAAGAACCAATTTTCTGGTTGATTTCTGGTACAGCAAAAGGGCTTTTCTAACACCAAGGACTGAGTTCAAATTTGTATGAGATGAATAGATAGTACCATGGAAACAATGAACATGAACTTGGACTGACTTTGAGACACAGTGGAAGATAGAAGGGCCTGGCATGCTAGGGTCTAATGGGGTCACTAGGAGTCAGACATAACTGAACAACTCAACAATGCCAACAAGGAATGTTACAGAGCTTTCTGAAATCTCTAACGGACTCTATATGATTATCTTGCTTTCAAAATAGGCAGGAGTAGAAAAGATCAAATAATCCATGGAGTAGAGCTCCCAGATTCCTATGTCATTTTCCTATCTACCCCTCACAGGCATGTGAGCCACTCTATGCCTATTTACCTCATAATCTGTTGGGAAAAGAGAGTTAGGAATGAGATAGGAAGAGAGTTTTCTCTTTAACCCCATGGGTAGTGTTCCAAACTATGCAGGAAAGAAGAGAGCTCATTATTCCCAGCAGTTTCATACACCTGTACGCTTTCAATAACATAATTGATGATGCTGATATGTTGATCTTTAGTCCTTGACATTATAACTTTCCCTATCCTGCCTGAGTATAACAAAGTAAAGCACAAAGTCCTTCAATAAAAACTGTAATTGCAGTAGGTAAAGAAAATGTCACATTTCAAAATAATAGTTCTTTCTTTTGGATTCCTTCCTTATTCACAACCACTTTCTGTGACAGCTTTTCTAATTTTTTTTATTCCTTTCCAGAAATCATCTCTGATTGCAATGAGCACTGCCTCCAATTTCTATGACAGGTAACTGAGAAGTATGGCACTAGCATTTACCCTCTTGTTCATATCAAACTGTTCCTTCTGTTCCTGGAATAATTCTGAAGACTTGTTATTTGAGTAATGTAGGCTTAAGGAATGCATGCATTTCCTATTGATGTCAATGGGAGTGACCTTTTCCTTCTCTTCAGAAAATGATTGGGACCTTCTCACAAACCTTTAGGTTAACATGAGCTCTTTTTTGGAGGAGTGATGGGATTCATAGGAAAAGTATCATAGATAAAGTCATAGAAAATAGATGTAATTATTTCTAAAATGAATGCTGAGATCAATTCCATTATATTGGCAGAAGAGGAATGTAAGGTGCAGAGAACTGATTTGTCCAAAATCCTATGAGTGATTTGTGGGTGGGCCAAAAATGGAGCCAAGTTTCTTGATTTTTAGTCTAATGCTCTTGGGTAGACCTTACAAAATATCCATGTATTGATCCAGTGTTGAACAAGAGGAAGGCAGTAGGCTGGTTTACATTGGGGAAATGAGTTAGGATGTTCCCTTGAGAATGATTTTTAGGAGAAAGAATGGAGGAAAAAGGAAGAAATAAGGGGAGGAAAATGTATATTAAGCATCTATTATATGGTACATGTCAGTGAGTAGAAAGAGAGACCCTGCTCCCCAAAGTGTTTCATTCTAAGGGAAAGAAAAGGTCAAAAGAGGAGTGGTAGTCAGGGAAAAGTGATTTGAATAGCTGTTGTTTTTCCTTCTTTCTCAGAAGAGGAGTATATCTGGAAGGTGGTGCCATGACTTGCAAATGAATTGGATTTAAGTGAGGGAGGGCAGTGCATAGTAAACAGCCTCACTTTCTCCTCCAGATTCTTCTGGGTCCAGTGGCAAGATATAAATCAGGAGATTTATATATAACTGGCTATAACTCACTATAAAGTTGAATTCATGAAATGTAGATTGTAAACCTTGTGAAGTTTCAGAGATCAAAAACTTACATTCCTTTGAGCTGAGCACCTGCAGGTAAAGGCATCTTCCTCTGACATTTTTTGAATAGTAAATAAAGGAAAAAAAATGGTGATTGGGGATATAGAGCAACTGAGGGACAAGAATCACTCAGGATATGAATATATGATTGGGTAATGATCTGCTCAACTGGAGCATGTCCCTATCAGTGAGGTCTCAGATTAATTAGAATATAGAAGTAAGCTCTTGATCAACTTCAGAGTTCATGAAGTTTAACAGAGTCCTTGGGCATTATCTTTCTCGAAAACAATGCTACATGGTCATTTGTTCAAATCAGAGGTTATTTGATTTCATGTGCTGGCCAGCATAAGAATATTCAAATGTTGTCACAAACTAGTTGCAGCCAACTGCTTTAATTAGCCCAGAAATGAGTGACTAGGCAGATCCTGAAATTTGTTTTCTCTTCCTTTTCTCAGTAGAAGTGACTGTAATAATACTTCCCTTGGTGTAGGCTGCCTTGTCTCACATATAGAAATCTCTTTCACTACTGCCATAACTTTGTGAGCAAGAGAAATATAGCAGGAGTATGTACCTTTCCAAACTTGGCTTTTGTTTTTGTTTTTGTTTTTTTTTTCATTTTGGTGCATTCATCTGTAGAAGTAATTGACTGCAGAAGGGCAGGTTGGACAAGTCTTGGGAAGGATCTTTAAAGTGGTTATAATTTCTGTCTGACTTCCCATGCCACTGATGGGGTGATGGGATCTGGATCCCTAAAAGGAAAAGGTCATGTCTTTGAAAGCAACCTAGTTCTTCAATTTTCCCATATATTTCAGTCGTTCAAATCATTGGTGCACAAGGCATCTGGCCCACCCCAGCCCACCTAGATAATTTAATTAGCTTAATTGACAGTCCTTTCACTGGAGCTCTTGGCCTACCCCCAGACTACTTAATATTTCTTTCACTATTGCACCTTGCCCACCCCAGAATACTTATCACTCTTTAATCCCTCCAGATGCTTTCATTGTCCTAATATATTAATTCGTATGAAGATGTTGGATGTCTTTCCTCTCCTTCACTGCTCTTTCAAAGAGAATACAGTCAAGAAAAGGAAATAGATGAAATACTAATTTGAAATAACAGTAACATTTAGTGAAGGTATTTTTGTTTTTTGCTTGTAGTTTTGTTTTAGGATAAAGGGGAATTAAGCATATTTTTAGAAACTGATCACAGAATCAATTAATAGACAAAAAGATTCTAGAAAGAGTAATATAAGAGATGACTGAAGGAACATGGTCGCACAGAAAACAAGGTAAGATGGAATCAAGGTTACATTTCAAGTTAATAGCCTCAGCACAAAGCAGGTCCTTGCTCTGAGAACAGAAAGGGAGAAGAGACAATTTTATCTAGGCATTTGGAGGATATAGAAAAGAGGAAATGAGGGATTTTGAATCAGATACCATCAAACTTAGTAGATTGTCATGTGGGGGGAATAAGAAAAAAATGAGAAAAATACTAAATGATTATAATTCAGCACTGGAGAGGGGAGGCAGAGAGCTTGGACTTGAGATTTTATTGGTTTATGAAGTTCTGTATTTGATACAGATCACCAACACCTCTGGAATGAAGAGAGATTGCCTTGGACACTGAGGGTTTTAAATAATATGTACAAAATCAATTAGCTAGAATCAGTGGTAGGACTTGCATACAGATCTTACTAGCTCCAAGACATCCCACTGCCTTTATGTTACACAAAGTCTTTGTGTGTGTGTGTGTGTGTGTGTGTGTGTGTGTGTGGTTCTGGGTACGGGTGGGGAGATAAATGGAGGAAAGAATTATGATAGGTGTCAAAAAAAGAGATGAATAAAGAATTCACTGCAACAATGAAGAGTTAGTTGAGGTTGGATATCATAAATTTGTAATAGGCTCACAGGTTTTCATGACGTTACAATAAGAGATTTAGAGTTTGGAGGGATGTTGAAAATACCATATAATGCTTTCATTTTACAGATTCCAAACCTCATGTCTAGAAAGGTGAAGTCATTTGCCTGGGGAGACATAGGTAACTGTCTGAGGACGGTTTTGGACTAACATCTTCCTGATATCAAGACCATCACTCTACTACTTTAATTTGCTTCAAGTAGTTGTTAAAAAGGTGAAAGATATGTTAACTAGAGTTGAACAGTAGCAAGGTTATAATAATTGATAAATCAACCAAGAAAGTAAAAAACTTAAGGGTATAGAAGGGTGTGCATTATTCAAATGGATGACCATTGATTGAAAACTCTTAAGGGAGAGAAATAATGGAATGAGAGAACAAGAAGACAGAAGAGACAGGTCATTATGAGGAAAAAGAGAAGGTTGAGGAAGATTGAGGATGTGAAAGACAATAGACGAATAGCAAAAATTAAAAAAAAAGGAGACAAGCAGAGGTATTTGAGACAAAGGCAGACTTGGAGCAAAGGTAAAGAAATGCCTGGTACATTAAGGGAAAAATGAATATACTAGAGGAAAGGGATGAGGTACTAGTAGATGACAAATCTGAAGAGATAGAGGTGGGTTAGATTATGAAGTATCTTAAATTCTTGGTAATGAATATCAGATTTTGTAAATAAAGAGAAAGTACTGAAAAAAATTAGAAGGGTAAAAAATGACAGCATTTAGATATTACTTTAAATTTGGCAAAGTACTTTACATATGTTATTTCATTTGATGCCTGTAATAACACTGAGAAGTGGAAACATTATTCCCATTTTTACAAGTGAGGAAGGTGAGACTGAGAGAAGTCAAAATGATTTGCTCAAGATTAGGTCAACTTGACTACAAGTCTATTACTTCATCTTGTACTTAACTGAGTAGTATGTGCAAAGAGAAATTTTAGGAAGAATGCCCTGAAGGCAGTGCATTGGGTGTATTGGTGACAAGAACTACTGGAGACCATGAAAACAACATGAATACTATTGTGGTACTCCAGGCTTGAAGTAGCAATGACTTCTATTAGAGTGGCAGTACTAGAAAAGGGAAGGAAGAGATGAACAGGGTAATGTAGGGAAAATTGATAGGATTTAATTATGGGATAGGCACAGAAATGTGGTGACAGAATGTTAGTATGTAATGAGGGGTGTTACTTAATTCTTTTCAAAATTCTACAATAGTTTATCAGAGAAATAGTTTCTAAAGACAGAAGAAAAAAAGTTATAAATTTGAACTGGCATGGGTTCATTCAAAAAAAGGAGTCATATCTTATTGACTTTATTTCTTTATTGGTAGGATTACAAGAGGATACTTTGAGCATTGTCAAATTTCTAGTGAAAATTCTGTTCAAGCAAATCTCAACCATCCTTGTGGATGAGATAGAGACATGTGGCCTGGCATACAGTTAAGTGCATTTAGTCCTGAATTGGATCCAAAGAGGTCTGATTTAATGTACCATCCTAAACCTGGAGGGAGAGAACCAGTTAAGTGTCACCAAGAATTGTTAATGATCCTATTTTTTCAGTGACTTATCTGAAGTCATAAATAAATTGGGATTAATTATGTATTTTTCCACATCTTTTAATGAAATGTGTAGAATGAAGATATATTCTACTTTAGAAATCATCTACAAAAACCTACCAATTAATTTCTCTGAGACACAGAGAACCTAATAGACTTGCCCAGGGTCAGAGGATAGTTCAGTGTTTTAGGCAGGATTTCAACTCATATCTTTTTAAAGTCCAGTTTTGTAGGGTTTTTTTTTTTTTTAAGTTTAGTTTAGCATAATTTTAAAAAAATTTATTATACAAACCTGCCTAATTTACATGGATAGACTATTCTAATAAAAATTGTATAGAGGTAATGAAGTAGGCATATTAGCCAGGAGATACTTTAGTCTTGATTGCCTTTTTAAAAATTACTATTAATGATTTTTTTCAGATGGCTCAGGAGGAGAAAGTGAGGCTGGTGACCTTGCACAGCCGTCACTCACTCAAAACAAAGTCAATTGCAAGTCATGTCATCATTTCTCTGAAATCATGGTCTTCTTTGAAAAGGAAGGATGAACACAGCTGGATAAGGAGACCAAGTGTTATCTGAATAAATTATTTCTTTTCAGGCCATTTTGGCTTCTTTTTTTATGGGATTAATATTTTACATAAATTATATTTCTCTAAGAATGACAATTAGGGACTCCAAGGAGAAGAACCAAGATTGTGGACATAGGAAGTACTCATCCAAATTATCCCAATATTTTCTTTGAAACAAAGAAAAAACTTTAAAATACCACGTCAAATTAAACTCTAGAGAGAGAGAACCAACAAAAATTCCAAGTAAGACATTCTTCCACACCAAAAGGAACTTAGGAAGTCAAAAAGAAAGATGGGCAACACTGTGTTGGAGAGAGCACGGGAGCTCACCTGGATACACAATACCAGTGGTGGATCTAGGTGGTGGTAACAGAAACAAGAGCAGTTTGGAGTGTTCTCAAGCAGACATGGTAAGGGTCCATTTGAAATGGACAGAAAGAGATTGTGATCCCAAGACAGTTGAACCCTGAGGAGTAGTAGAACTTCTAGTTCCAAGGAAATAGGCTTGAGGAAGACTATCACTTCTAATCCCAAGGGAACAGGGATCCCTGTATCACTTGCACTTCCAAGGGATGAGGGGCTCTTTCCCTGAGTAAAGACCAGAGCACAGATCATGAAAGGAGTGACCACAGTTTTCTCAGTTCACATCACCTTGGAAGCATGGAAAGTTCCCAAGCTCCCAGAACTAACTCTGAAAGCAGCATTGTGAAAAAGCCTTAAGGTAGTAAAAGTGCACTCCCCCCCGCCCCCCCCCCTCACAGTACCAGAAACAGTATAACTTAAATTTAAAGTTGAAAGTAAAAAAAATAAAAATCTGAAAAAATGAGCAAACAGCAACACAAAAGACCTTAACCAAAAAATTCTATTTTAACCCAATTTCACAGCTCCTAGTCAAAGAAAAAATATTTTAAACAACCAAAAATAAATCAATTAAATATTATGGAAGCTAAGTCAAAATCAAATAAGATTTGGTAGCTACTACATAAATGAGCAGAGGGCTTGGGATACAACATCCCCAAAGTGAAAAGATGTATGATTACAGACAATAATAACCTACCCAGTAAAACTGAATATAATCTTTCAAAAAAAAGATAGATAATGAAATGCAGTGTGGCTAAAAGAAGGCTGTGATCATAAGCAAAACAGACTAACCACAAAATAAATAAGAAAGAAGTCAAGAATCTGAATCGAATCTTAGAAAAAATTAGATATGATGGATCACTGGAGAAAACAAAATGGGAATAGAAAGAAGTGTATGATTTTCTCAGTTGTACATGATATCTACACACACACACACACACACACACACACACACACACGCATCATCATTTACCAGAGCATAACAAACTTACAAACAAATGCAGAAGGACAAAAATAATACATCATACTCTTCAGACCACAACAAAATAAAATGAGATTCAAAAAAGGGTCGTAGAAGTATGGATTAAAAATTAATTGGAAATAATTTAATCCTAAAGAATGAATGAATCAAAGAACAAATCAGAAACAATAATTTAATTGAAAAATGACAATAATGAGACAAAATACCAAAGTATTTAGAATGTGACTGAAGAAGATACTTCATAAAATTTTATATTTCTAAATACCTATATCAATACAAAAGAGAAAGAGCATGCAACAAGAGAAACTAAACTAAAAAATACAAATTAAAAATCCCAAATAAACACTAAAATGGAAATTCTGAAATTCAAAGGAGAGATTAACAAACCTGAGAGCAAGAAAAAACAAGCATACAAACACTGAACTAATATATAAAACCAGTAGCTGATTTTTATGGGAAAAAGATAAACCATTGGTTTATTTGATTAAAAATAAAACCAAATAATCAGTTTTAAAAACAAAAGATTGAATGCATTACTAATGAAAAAAATTAATTCATTAATTATTAGGAGTTATTTAGCCCAATTATATACCATATATAAAACTAAAAATCTAAGTGAAGTGGATGTTTACCAAAATAAAAAAAAATTCCCAAATTAATAGAAAAAGCACAATATATAACTCTATTATTGAAAAGGAAACTGAACAAGCTTTCATTGCCCTCACTAAGAAAAAAAATTCCCAAAGAGTGTTTGGATTTATGTGTGAAATCTACCAAATATTTAAGGAACAATTAGTCCCAATATTATATGAACTATTTTTTAAAAATAGGTAAAGAAAGAGAATTCCCTTCATGACACAAAATATACTTTTGATGCCTAAGCTTGGGAGAGAAAAAAAAAGAGATAGAAAACTCTGAACCAAATTCCTTAATGAATATTTTGCAAAAATTTTAAAATAAGTATTAGTAAAGAGATAGCACTAATATGTCATACAATCATACACTTTGACCAGGTGGTATTTATGCTAGAAATTCAGGGTTAGTTTAATATTAGTAAATCAATAAGTATAATTTATTATAATCAATAATAACAAAATAAAATAATTATATTAATAGATGTATTAAAAAAAAGTTTTGACAAAATGCAACATACATTCCTATTAAAAACACTAAGAAAACAGAGGAATCAATGGAGCCTTTATTAAAATAAACAATATCTACCTAAAATCATGAGCAAGCCTTATAATGAAGACAAACTTGAAGCCTTGCCATTAAGATCAGTGGTGAAACAAGGATTTCCATTATCACCACAATTACTGAATATTTATGAGAAATGTTTGCTATAACCATGAAACGAAAAAAAATTGAAGAAATAAAATTAGAGAATAAGAAATAAAATTATCACTTCTTTTGCAAATGATGTGATGGTATACTTGGAGAACCCTTGAGAAACAATGAAAAAAAAAACTAGCTGAAACAATTAACAACTTTATCAAATGTTCATGATATAAAATAAACCTGTATGAATTATTAGCATTTACATGTACTACCAACAAAATCCAGCAACAAGAGATAGAAAGAGAAATTTCATCTAAAGTATTGACAGACAGTACAAGATATTTGGGAGTCTACCTGCCAAGACAAACCCAGGGATTATATGTAGACAATTACAAAACACTTTCCACAAATAAAGACAGAGCTACACAATTAGAAAAACATTAATTGTTCATGGATGAGTCAAGCTAATATAATAATATTGACAATTCTAATCAAATTGTTTATTCAATGCCCCAACAGTCAAATTAAGCAAATTATTATTTTATAGAACTAGAAAAAAATAATAACAAAATTCATTTGGAATAGCAAAAGATCAAGAATAACAAGCGAATCAATGAAAAAAAATGTGAAGGAAAATAGTCTAGCAGTTCTAATTATCAAACTCTATCACAAAGGAGTAATTATTAAGACAATCTTGTAATAGCTAAGAAATAAAGTCGTGGGTCATTGGAACAGATTTGGTACACAATACCAAATATTAACTAACCTTAGTAATCTATTGTTCATTAAAATCACAGGTCCAAGCCTTTAGGGTAAGAACTCAACATTTGATCCAAAAAATGATTGAAACACTGGAAAGCAGTTTGGCAGAAACTGGTTGTAGATGAACATCTCATGTCATTTACAAAGATGATGTAAAAATGAACAAAAGATTTACAAATAAAGAATGGCATCAGAATTAAATTAAGGACATATGGAAAAATGTATCTGACAGATCTATGGATAGGAGATAAGAGTTTATGAAAGAGAGAGGCAGAGGATTGTGGAAATTAAAATATATAATTTTAATTACATGAAATTAAAAAAAAAATCTTTGAGTGAAAAAATACAGCCAAAGTTGGAATGAAAACAAGAAACTGGGGAAAATTTTATAGTAACCAACTTCTATTATATCTGATTCTGAGCATCACAATTTAGAAGTCATATTGACAAGCTGGAGATTGTATAGTAGATCACAAACAAAATTGTGACAGGAAATAGTACCAAGTCATATAAACACTAGAAGCAACCCAGGGATATCTAGCTTGGACAAAATGAGACTTGTGGAAATTTGATAGACTCATTCAAACATTTGAAGTGTTATAATATGGAAGAGGGATTAAAGGCTGAACAGAAGACATTCATACAGTGAAGTGCAAATTCTGGACACAAGGCGCCTGAAATCTGATTAGTTACAAAAGAAATTAAGAAAAATCAAGATTCCAAAAATGTCTAAGCGCTGTGTTTCTATTTAAAAGTTTAATGGACAGCAATTGATTTGCATGAGGGTTTTTGCAGTGATAGCCTAATTATGGCTCAAAGGGAGCTGTGAAGGTGGTAAGAAAAAGTTCCACCTGGAGACAATGTGCCTTGAGAGCTAAATAAAAGACTCAAAGAAAACTGAGAACTATAATTCTCACAAGTTTAGATGGCAATGGGAATTGTTAAGTGACCTGAGTGTTGTGTGTGTGTGTTTTTGCCAGTGAGAAGTGAATGTAAGGCATGAGTGAAATCAAAGTATAATTTTCAGCAGTATGAGAAATCCCAATTGAACAAAACTTTCTTCTTTACCTCCTTTCATCTCAAAGGTTTTACTATAACTGTTTAACTAGAATACTGCAAACTAGAACTCTTAAGCTACTAAACTCATTCCCTGATTGACTGGGCTCATTCTTGGACTAACTGCTATTTTGTACTCAGGCTCAAAGGGCATGACTAACCTTATCAGCCCATCATATTGGTTCTTTCTTGGCCAAATCAAATAAGCACACACCAATAAACATATCATAGGGTTTAAACTATCTTTTTTGAACATTTAAAACTTCACAACATCCATATATTGATTGATTTAATTGAAATGTTGGCAAAGTACATGATTACATGTACAACTTACATGACAATGGGGTGCTGGTAGTCTGAAGATTGCAAGGGGTATGGAATGAATGAGGGCATTACAGACAGTTTCTACAAACCTGAAAAATTTTTAACTATCACTCACTTTAGAGTATCCACATGGAAACACACTGTCTCTATGGAAATAACCTGAAAACAATATGAAGAATTATGAAGTTGAAGGCAAGAAAATAAGGACCTAAGACATACTGAGACGCCACATCACTGCTATTGATTAATAGTAGAGACTTCTGAAAATTAAAGCAGGTGTGGGATTGTAGCACCAACGTGATATTCACAGCATCTACAGTGGCTGTGAATATGCCAGCACAATTCTGAATTGCAAAATACAACAGACTCTCCATGTGCAAGACAGAACCAAAGCATTGCTTCAAACACCAGAAAGCCAAATCCATGATAACAATAAAGAAATCCATCATAGTAAACAAGATGTCTATACACATTATCAGGCTGTCACAAAAACAGGCACCCCAAAGCAAAATGCCCTTCTCTCACTCATAGCCAGCTGCCTGCTTCCTCTGTCTTTCTCAGCTCTGACATAGTCTGATCAGCTTTCCTCTCAGCTCTGCTCCAGTTTTAGCATTCTGTTCCACCCTTCCTGTTTTATCTCTTCCTGTTCCACCTGTTCAGCAAGTTCCTCCCACCAAAGTCTTCATGTGACTCAAAATCATGTGATTTAGGCTTCCTTGTGACTTAAATAGGTCATACAGGCCTATTAATGAATGGGAAAGATCTTCCCATTCCATTAAAAAATATATTAATCCCATTAAAATTACATTAGCAATGCAAGTAGATGAAAAGCTAAGGAAGAATATATCATGCAATGTAAAATGCATTTATAGACAATAGTTTAAGATAAAGGAATGATAGGCTCTTAGCCAAGGGGAAAAAATGCAACTAATTAGGCCCTGGAAACAAATAGTTGCCTGGAGATACTAGCAAATTGACATAGGTGACTTCAAACCTAAAATGGAAAGAAACAAGGACTAGGGCCCATTTTCACTGAGTGAATCAGAGGTTGTAGAGAGCAACCATACTAGAGGAGAAGTGCAATAATTCTCAAGAAACAACATCCTAGCACACAATAAACAATAATATTTACGACCTCAAGTATGAAGGATCAAATATGCAATGTATGGTTAGAAGTAGAAATGGATGCAAGGAGATAAATGTGACATAATAGGTACTGTAGAAACTTGATAATAGGTAACAATGAACTTATGTGGTTCAGAGTGGGGTAGGTTTATTGGGCAAGTTTATATCTTGTTCAAATGATTGGGGAAGGATTAAAAAGGGACACTGAGGTAATTTTTGAAATATGCATATAATTTTTGGTGAATGAAAGTTGAGGGAAGGTATACTAGTACTAAGTTATGATCCAAATAACAATATGAACATAAAAATAGTTAAGGAAATATTGAGGGAGTAGCCCAAATTAAGTATGAGCATGGCATGGCATAAAAAAGTAGTAGAAGTTAAACTTGCTTAAGTCTTAAGTGGTTAGTTGAATATAGACTGTTGAATGACTTGGATGCTAAGCTGAGGAATTTATATTACTTGAGACTCCTTTATTATCTATAGCAAATTAAAGAGATCCCCTTCCAATCTCATTTATACTTAATTCACTTAGCAAATCTTTTCTTCATAGCCTGTAAAAAGGTAATTTTCAGTCCTTCACTGGACGAATGCTCATCAACTCTAAATTAAATATCTATAATTGCTAAGCACAGTAGAATTCACTTTTGTGTAAAAAGTTTATTTTCTACTCAAATGTAGAATTTGATACTCTACTGATTCCTACCCTCTCAATCATTTCAATTAAAAAAAAATATGACTACATGAAAAAAAAACCATTCATTGTCCATCTAGTTTAGATAAGACAAAGTAATTACTCTCATAGAGGGTGTGTATATATATATATATATATATATATATATATATATATATATATATATATATATATATATATATATATATAATTACAGCAATAGTAATAACTCATTTTTGTAGTGATTTAGTTTTAGTAAGCATTTTATGTATATTATCTCATTTGATGCTCACACCAATACATTGAGACAGGCACCATTACTATGCTTGTTTTTTTACATATAATCTAAAGCTAAGACAGATTAATTGGCTTACCCAAGGTCATACAGCTACTAATCGTCTCAAACAAGATTTGATCATAGATCTTCCTGGTCCCAACTTCAGTAATCTATCATTCTTACACTTAACTGCCTAGGTAACATTGCATGGTCTGAATGATCTCATGAATGCAGGGTCTTCACAACAGTTAGGACCTCCCCATTTCTTTTTTGATCACTGAAACAAATTTTCCTTAGTTTGACTAAATTCCTAGAAAAATATCCTAACGTCCCTCGAGCAGGTCTTAGTCTAAATTGCTTGACATTCTATGGGTCCCAGTGGAGTATTTGGTCAGTGCTTTGGCTCTTGTTAGCCTAATATATGACTGGTCTACATAATTTTCTGCTTCATTTGTGTATTCTTCATTGGTGATACCTTGGAGTCTATTCATAGCAACCACATATCTCAGTGTTATAGTTTGGATGTTTCTATATGGTAGGCACTTTAGGGAGAGGAGTATTCTGGAGTTAGCTAATACCAGCTAGCAACAGACAATAGCTACAAAGCAGGTCTTGATTATTTTTCATCTACTGATTTTCAAGATTCAAGAAAGTAATGAAGAAAAGATTAATAATACATTAAATGTAAAAGAGTGTTTGACATAGTTTTTGGTTTTATTTTGTGTAGTTTTTTTTGGGGGGGGAGAGCTGACAATTAAAATATTTAACAGAACATCTTTGCTTTGGTTGAATGATAAAAATTTTGCATGTGGAATTTGAATGGAAAAGACATTATTCCCTGAGGACATCAGGGAAAACCTTGGAGTAGGCAGCAATTGAGTTTAATGAATAGAAGGAAGTCTCCAGTCCAAAAAAGGGAAGAGACATTAGAATAGCTTGAGTAGAAGTAAAAAGGAAAGGGATTTTTGAAGGAAATCCATTGGCTAGAGTATAAAATGCTTAGAGAAGAGTTATATGATGATAGGAAGGTAGCATGGTACCAGGTGTGGCCTCAAATATACCCCTCCCCCCAAATAATGAATCTTATTTGGTAGGCACAAAATCATTGAAGGTTTTTGATGCACTTATGTAATCAGAGCTATTCATGATGAAATTAAGCCTGTAGCTATATGCAGGTATGATTTTAGAGAGGAGAGAATGCAAGAAAATAAACTTGTTAAAATTTTTTTGCAATAGTTTAAGTGCATGGAAATTAGATAAAATGGGAAAAAAAGAAGAGAGTAGGTAGTTCAGAGAGATATAGCAGAGGTAGAATTCAACCAATTCTTTAAGCTAATAAACAAGATTTTTCATTAAGGACATACTGTGTGCTTGGCTAGCTGTTAGAAATATAAACACAGAAACAAAGCAATTTATGCCCTAAAGAGACTTACACTCTTTTAAGGAAGACAATAAATTTATACAAGATACATCAATAACTGGATGACCAGAATCTATTTAGACAAAGTACACTGAAAATGGGAATTTGGTATTAAGACAGAAACTATTTATTAATTACTTAGTAGTTATACCTTGTCATTGCCAAGGGAAAAGCAATAAAAAAAAGAGAATGATATAATAGAACTCTTTTAATTTTGTTATCAGATTTCCTGGTTTACTTCAAGACTAAACTCACATGCTATTTTCTGATGAGGCTTTTCCTTCTCCTTTTCCTACTCAACCTTTCCTCCTGTAAACAATTCACTTGCTATGGATTATTCTCCCAATCTGTACTCACACTCACTGGCTTAATTCCCAAGAGGGCACATGCTACCTCAGAAGTTTAAGGTATTGGACACTTTTAATACTATAGCTCAAGAAGTCTGAATTAGGTGATTCTCTTTATTAATCAACCAAAAGATACAGACAAGACAACTTTTAACTCAATCTTACTAAAATGGCAAAAAACTCCAAAAAACAACAGCAACAAAACATCCATCCCAAACAAACATGGGGTGCACTCCCTGCAAATACACATAGCATCTATTAGAAGAGTAAACTTAGTGATATAATGATAATAAATCACACATAGAGGGAAAACACATCTCAGTGAAACTCCTCCCCTCCTTATTTCATGCCTTTCTTTTGATAGATTGTATCAGGTGGTGTCTCTCTTGAATTCACTCTGTGTTACCATCTCCTAGTATCTCTCTGTCTGAAATGTGTGTCTACTTCCTCAAAAGATGTTCCAATTTCTGTATGTGGTTGTTTCCTTCTGATCATTTAAGTCTGCTTTCTAGATAACATGGCAGATGGCATGAGGAGGTTGAGAACAAACTTGCAACCTAAAAATGTTTATTGGTGGAGCCAGGATGGCAGAGCAGAAAAAGCATTCAGATGAGTTTTTCCAGAATTTTCTTTCTAACAACTTTAAAACAATTCTTCAAATCAAATTCTGGAGTGGGCAGAGAAAAGAAAAAATCAGAGTGAGATAATCGTCCAGTCCAATATAACAGGAGATCAGAAAGATAAATTTGTAACTCAAGGGAGGAGGCTGACCTGGAGCTCACGTGTTGGGACTACATGGTACAACAGAAGTTGAAGCTTTGGGAGTTGTCAGGCTTGAAACAGTAAGGAGACCTGGCAACTAGTCAGAAAACAATTGCAGAGGTAGCACCAGACATAGGTTCGGAAGATATTTGGCAAACAGCCTGACCTACTTCTGTGACATAATTCAAGAGTAGAGAAGAGCACATTCAGTCAAAAGGGAACAGGAATGCTGAGAGGCAACTATATGACAACTCTGTTGCCTATACCTACTTCTGGGTATATGCTCAAGTGAATGGAGGAGCACTTTTAGTCATTTATTGGAGATCCTGAGGGATCCAGGGATCCAGGATCTGGAGGAACAATACTGGTTCTGATCCTAAGGGAACATGGGCCATGAGGAACAGTATTGATTGCAATCCAAAGGAATTCAGGAGACTTTCTTGGGTAAGGAAAAAAGTTCAGACCAAGAGCATAGTAACCAAATATCCACAGAAAGCATGCTTATCTTGGAAGCACCAAAAACTTCTAAAATTTCCCTAATGATTATTAATGCAAAAATATTAAAGTATTACCAAAGAAATTGAAGAAGGACAGTATACTATGACCAGGCGGGATTTATATCAGGAATACAGGGCTGGTTCAATATTTAGAAAACT
Organism: Notamacropus eugenii; assembly: GCF_028372415.1. Classification (NCBI taxonomy): domain Eukaryota; kingdom Metazoa; phylum Chordata; class Mammalia; order Diprotodontia; family Macropodidae; genus Notamacropus; species Notamacropus eugenii. Next base: position 118,529,759 of record NC_092877.1, read on the forward strand.
ATGAGCATAACTGACCATATGAACAACAAAATAACAGAAATCACATGATTATCTAAATAGATAAAGAAGAAAGCTGTTGATAAAATACAGTATACATTCCTATTCAAAAACAACTATACTACAGAGCATAGGAATAAATGCAGTTTTCCTTAAAATGGTAAGTAGCATCTATCTCAAACCATCAACAAGCATTTCATATATAATGAGGATAAAGCTAGAAGCATTTCCAGTAACATCAGGGGTAAAGCAAGGATGTTCATTACCCTCACTATTATTCAATAATTTACTTGAAATGTTAGCTTCAGTAATAAGAGAAGAAAAAGAAATAGAAGAAATTAGAATAAACAATGAGGAAATATCACTCTTTGCAAATGTTATGATGGTATACTTAGGGAATCCTAGAGTATCAACTAAAAAGCTACTTGAAATAATTAACAATTTTAGCAAAGTTGTAGAATATAATGTAAACACATAAATTATCAGCATTTTGTGTATAATACTAATAGAGCCCAGTAGCAAGATATAGAATAAAAAATTCCATTTAAGATAACTGTAGGAAACATAAAATATTTGGGATTCTACCCACCAAGGCAAACCCAAGAACTATATGAACACAATTACAAAACACTTCTCATGCAAATAAAATCAAATCTAAATAACTAGACAAATATCAGTTGCTCATGGGTAGGATGACATAATAAAAATGATAATTTTACATAAATTAATTTACTTATTCGGTGCCATACCAATTAAACTACCAAAATATTTTATTGAACAAAAAAAATAATAACAAAATTCATCTGGAGGAACAAAAGCTCAAGAATACCAAGGGAATTAATGAAATGAAATGTAAAGGAAGATGGTCTAATCTTACCAGATCTAAAAGTGTTTTCTAAAGTGCAATCATCAAAACTATTTGGCTAAGAAATAAAGTGGCAGATCAGTGGAATAGGTAAGGTACATAAGACAGAGCAGTCAATTACTCTAGTCATCTATGATTTGATAAACCCAATGCCTCCACCTTCTGGGATAAGAACTCACTATTTGACAAAAACTGCTGGGAAAACTCGAAAATAATATGGTAGAAACTAGGCATAGACCAACATCTTACACCACATACCAAGATAAGGTCAAAATAGGTATATAATTTAGACAGGGGTGACACCATAAGTAAATTAGGAGAGCAAGAAATAGTGTACCTGTTGTTGTTGTTTGTTCTGCCTTCTTAAAGATGAACATGACATCATGAAGATGATGCCATGATATGCAAGTGAATTGGATTAAAGTCACCAGCCTCATTTTCTCCACCAGAACCATCTGGATCCAGTGGCCAGATACAAATCAGGACAACTGGAGATGGTCCCAGATATGATGGAAGACCTTGGCCTTTTATAGCTAAGGTTTTAGCAGATCTCAGGTTGATTGAGTCATGGCCCATTTAGTGATAAAGGCTAAATTAAAAAAGAAGATGAAGCAAAGAATGGCCTCTTTAATCTTGTTCAGGGAAAAAAAATCAAACTTGGAGGGCTATATTCTCAAGGTTTCTGGCTAAAACATAACTGATTTCTATTTATGTTCACTCTAATGAAATGTAAAATGGATAATTTTGATTACATTAAATTAAAAGCGTTTTGCACAAAGTCAGTGCACCTAAGATTAGAAGAATATCAGAAAAGATGGGAAACAATTTTTAAAGCCAATATGAGCAAGCAGTTTTTAGGCAAAGAAATTAAAGCTACCAATAGTCATATGAAAAAGTGCTCGAAATCACTATTGATTACAGAAGTGCAAATTAAAACAACTCTGAGGCACCACCTCACACCTATTAGATTGGCTAATATGATATAAAAGGAAAATGATAAATGTTGGAGAAAGTGTGCTAAAAGTGGAACACTAATGCATTGTTGGTAGAGTTGTGAACTGATTCAGCCATTCTGGAGAGCACTTTGGAACTGTGCTCAAAGGCTATAAAATGACTGTTAGATTTGTACCCCAAAGAGATCATAAAAATGGATAAGGACCCACATGTACAAAGGCAAAGAATTGGAATTTGAGGAGATGCCCATCAATTGGGGAATGGCTATTTTGCTTTAAGAAATGATGAGTATGAACTATGAGTAAGCATTGGGTTAAACAATATCTAGCCACAGAAAGCTATATCTAAAGAATATTAGCAAATAATAAAGCATTATCTTCACAAAAGAGAAAAATGTCTTTCCCCCATGGCTAAACAATTTCATCCCCCAGCAGTGCTGAGTCTTCACTCCCTTTCATTTCCTAGTACTTAATTATTTTACAGCTTTTAATCATTTTTATTTTGTTTGCTCAATCAATCCTTTTGTTCTCTTCTGACTTCACTAGAGAGTTGTTCCTACCTTGTAAAGGGATCAACAGGTATCATTATACCTGGAATTCTATTCCTCCTTATCTGTACCTCCTGGTTTCCTTTAATGCTCAGTTCAAATTGTACCTTGTGTGGGAGATTATTCCTAAAATGACTGACTTAGCATCTCTTTTTTGTATAGTTTTACAGTGTATAGAGGTTGGCTTAATATTTTGGCATTGTTTCCTCTTCTGTAATTAGGTGTTCACCTTTTCAGGAGCTTTCCTTTTATATCATTATATGCCTATATCAGCACATATACACCAACCACCATCCTAGCCACTGGAGACAGAAATATAGTGAGAGAGTCCATTAACTAAGGAGCTTAAATTCTACATTTAGGGGGATGATATACACAAAATAAAAGCTTACTAAGTGGTAGGGGGTTCAAACATTAAAAAAATAAAAGATTCAGTAGAGACCTCTTAAAGGATATGAGGTACAGGGCATTCCAGTTGTGGGTAATAGTCTAGGTAAAGACAAAGAAATGAAAGATGGAATGTTATGTATGAAGATCAGTAAGTATACCAGTTTAATTGCTACATAGATTTCATGGCAATGAGTAATTGTTAAAAATATATACATATATATTTTTTCGGTCACAAAATACCTGCCATCCTACTTCACACACACACCCCCATGCAGAATTAAAGAAAAATAAATCCTATCACAAATATATAGTCAATGAAAATAAAATTCTATGTTGGGTATCTTTCAATCAGTATTTCAAGTCCTTCATTTCTTCATCAGAAGGTGGGTAACATGTTTACTCATTAGTCCTATGGAATTGTGGTTGTTCATTATTCAGATAACAGTTCCTTAGACAGGAACTATTGCATAATCAGCCTAGAAAGACAGGCGAGAGGAAGATTTTGAAGAGCTTTTGCTGCTAGAATTTGCATTTTTTTCTGAAGTCAATGAGGAGTCACCAAGGTTTCTTGAGCAAGGGAGTGACAGAATAAAACCTATGATTTAGGAACAAGTTGGCAGCTGTGTGCAATAGGCAGAGGAGAGTTTGGGAGCAGAGGAACCAATTAGGAAACTAATAAAAGCCCAACTGATAGATGTGGTTGGCCAGAACCAAGGCCAAACCCAGGTTTGTGGCACAAATCAAGAGGAGGAGACAGGTATGAGATGCCGCAGGCAGTGTTGTACTTTGACACAATATGTGGTTTTGGAATCAAAGGACCTGGTTTCAAATCTTTCTTCTTACACTAACTGTTAGACTTTGAAAAAGTCAATTTACCTCCCTGTAGCTCAGTTTCCTCATATGCAAAATATAAATGAGGAAGTTAGACTGGAAGATCTTTGTGATCTCTTAGAGCTATTATCCTATGCGGAGGAGGGAGACTCAACACTTCTTTGTATTTGGTTTAATATGAAGGATTGCGGTGAGGGAAAATGAAGAATCATTCATGACTCCTATATCACGAACCTGCATGTCTGGAAGAACAGAATTCCTCTTGACAATCATCAGGAAGTTAGAGGGGGTAAATTTGAGGGAAGACACTTAATTATTTCAAAACTGTTGACACCCCCTCCCCCCAAATAACAATATATTTATGGTGGGCATGGTTTACCCCTGTCCCACTTCTCTCAGGTCTTCCTTTAATCTTTGCCTGAAAAATCCTGATACACCTTTCACTACCATTCAAAAATAGCTCTGATGGAGAGGCTTTTCAGGGGAATCTAGTCTCTCTCAAACAGGTAATTGAAATAACCTAATTAGATTGTCTGAGTGCTTTACTATCACAATGATAGGCACCATATAAAAACATAGAATGCTACTGGAACGCTCAACATCATGGCATTTGCATTTGAATGGTTGCCAAAATGTTGTGGGGTTATTTTTTATTTTTGAATGTAGCCCATAATGCATTCTTTCAGTTTTTTTGTAAAAGAAAAAAAATAACCTGCAGTAAAACTGTAGAAAGCCTTGTTAATTCTTTAAAAACAAACAAACAAAAGCTTATGGCATTTTTTATAGTTATTTATAGTTTGCTTGAATGAGTATAGTATACTCCTCCTAGATAGAGATAGTACTTTTTAAGCTTGCACATGTCTTGGGGTAAAATAGAAGATTAGTCATTTACCCATAAGGGAATAAGGCTTAGATGAATAACAAAACAGTGATCTTTTGGGTGCATGACCAATATGGTAAGTGAAGGTTGAGTAATAATTGAGTTTACTCACAGAATAACATTTTATAGGGTGTATAAGCTGAGACTGTTTCAATACATAAAACGTAAATGGAAGGATCAAACCAATTCTCCAGACAATTTAGCAAGAAAATTCATCTTTCAAAATAATTTTAATTTCAATTATTTAGTGTTTTTTTCTAGGCTGACTGATCAGTCTTAATTCTCTGTCTGCCTGATTCTGATTAAGTAGACATAGGGTAAGTTCAGTGTTAGCGACCTTTAGGTAGGGAATAAGCAATGACATTAGGAGCTGTCCCCAGTGCCACCTGCCTTTTCTCTGCCATTGGAGAGGGCTTTCGTGCCAGTTACCTGCTGAGATGGTCAGAAGTTAGCAAATGCTAATAACTTCTTCCCTGCAGAAGTGAATGGGGAAAGAACCTTGACATACCACTTGCAAAAGTATGCTAATCTCCACTATACAATTATTGAGGGGTTTTGGAGGTCTATGTGAGCAGTGTTTAACAGCAATGACATGCCAAGTCCATTAACAAAATCATCTTCTCTTAAATTAGTATCTATTTCCAGTGAAAATGGCATATGATAATTTTATGTACGTCTGTTCTGCTCTAGCATTTGTACCCTAGAGGGAATATGGCTATTGCTATTATAAACCTATTCCAGAAATGCAGTATCAATGACAGTTATTCACTATTAAAAAGTAGCTGTTTTTATTTAGTATAGCTGAGATTAAAAATAGTAATGGCAATTAACTAAGCTTACTAAATATTAAGCTTAACATTTCAAATTGCTGTTTAGCTTGATATGGAATCGGAAATTTGTCAGTGACTCATCTTTTACAGAATAGTCTTCTACAGCAGGCAATTCTTTTTCCGGATAAAATGAGATACTTTCTTTTGCAGTAGATGGTGTTAATACCTTCTTTCATCAAAGACCTGTATTCTTTATCTTTTTTATCTCTCTTTTACCACACCTTCCATATGATTTTGTGTGAAATAGCAGTATATTCTGTGACCTCTTCAGTATTTTTTTTTTTGAGTGGAGAGTATCATTTGGAGTATACAAAATTAGCTATGTAGCCTTTCACAGGGAATTCAGGCTATGTAGAGATGGTTTTGTTTGGAGAGTGTTTCCATTCAATTATAGGCTAACTGGCTTTGCCCTTTGCATGTTTATCACACCTAGGTCATCTGGGAGCCACCACCAGAATCTGAAAAGATATGATAGTTTGAATTTGGAGGAGAAGGCAATATATAGTAAATTGTTTATCTTTGTTAGTTATGAGTTTTTAAGTATGGCATGATGGGGCTGGAGCCCATTAGTGAGCCACAGTGTAGAATGCTTTGGAAAGTGGGTTATGGTGATACTTGACAGTGACATTATCAATGGTAGCACTACTAGGAAGCAATGATGAAGTGATCCCAGTAAGTCAAGAGTTGTGGCTTACAAGTACATGTCATGTGGCGGCTACAGTGTTGCAGCTGATAAATCATTCATGTATATACCCCTATGCTCACTGAATGTGGCATACCATGGTAGTCATCAAGGATTCTCTCATTATGGGTTTCAGGTAGACACAGAAGGTAATGTGAGAGTACCTAGGCTGAGTCTGAAGGATATAAGGCACTTAGCTTTGGTATATATATATATATATATATATATATATATATATATATTCTGAACAGAATTGTAGACCCTAGCGGTAGCTCCCTTTGTTCTTTGGGGATGAACTGATAATTTGCTCAGTTCTGTAAATGTCTGGAGGGATCTCAGGGACACTGGCCATTCAAGGATGGACTTGCTCCTCCAAATTTCAGTTATTTTTTGGATGTTTTTTTTTTTATGGTGTCAGACACTTGTTGAATCCTCTTAAAGAGCCCTTTTATACTGCCAGGACCACCTCATTCTGTCTCTTTCATCCATGAAAAAAAATCAACATTATTGGGAAGCTGTACAATATTTCCTTTCATCTGTGTTATTGATTTTATACACCATAGACAAGTAGGCAGTCGATAAGAATGTATTAAGTACTTATGCTCCAGATATTGTTTTAACTGCTGGGAAAAGAAGCTCAAACAAATGAAAAAATAATTGCTATTTTCATGGGGATTACATTCTAATCAAGTAAGACAACACAATAATAATTAATGATTATAATAAATGGGATGGGGAGGGAGAAAAGTTACCTACATGGAGCATAGTAACAAAGTCTAGAAAGTCAAAGCACAGCAAGGTAAGGAATGAAGCGTAAATGGGCTGGGCTCATCCCCCAAATAGCAGATCTTAGAAGGAAAACTCACAAACGGGTGAATGGAAGACTAGGTAAACAGCCTTTTATTCTGCTAGACTTTATAGTCTAATGCTTTCTCATCTTCCAAATGCAAATATACCTTTCCTGATTCTGGAAATGGTTCCCTAATGCACACTCTAGTTATGATCAGTGATTCCACTGGGCCATTGACTCTCTCTCGCTCTCTCTATCTCTCTGTCTTTCTCTGTATACACACACACACACACACACACACATACATGCATGCACACACACATTTGCATATTTTCCCACTTCAAAAGGTTTAGTTTTGTAGCTTTCCTCTAACATTATTCTGATTTCTTTGAAGAGACACAAGTCAGACTTCCTTTTTCCTTCTCTTGGATCATATCTGTATGCCCTTGATTCTGTGATATCTTTATTTTCCCTTTCTAGCTTCAGTGTGTGTGTGTGTGTGTGTGTGTGTGTGTGTGTGTGTGTGTGTGTGTAATATCATGTAGCATAATAGAGAAAGTCTAAGTAATATATCAGCGTCACAAAGCTGTTAAGTGTTTCAGACAGGATTTGAACCCAAGTCTTCCTGACTTCATGTCTAGCAATCTGTCAATTACTTCACATTGCTCCTGCTTTCTCACAAATATGAAAATTCTGAAGCCAAAACTTAACAATTTTAACTTCATAGGTGTATTTTGAACTGATGTAATCCATAGACAACAGTTTTGGAATAACATACTAATCCACAAGTTTTGATAAAATTTTCCATTTTCTTGTGAAGAAAAATAAATATTCTGAGAGTTTTTGTGTGACACTGGCCCCTCAAACAAGAATTCACTGAATGTTTCTCTGAACATTTAAGGACATGGGTCAATATTCTTTCAAATCACAGTTTACAAACCTCCACAGATGATTTTCTTTTAATGGACTATATAGAGCATGTGTTAATTAAAAAAATAATAATAATTAAACTACATTGCAAGACAAACATCAAAGAAAATCCCTTTGAGTCTATACCCAAATGGATCAATGAGCTTGTTAATGTGAGTGTTTCTTTTCTTTTGTACATAAACAAAATTATATCAAAACTCTGATCATAAGTATATCAGATGGAGACTATTTTCTTAACTCCTCATTTCAACAATATCTCCCAACGTTTCCCATCAGAAAGGGGAAAGAACCTTTAGAAACTGAATTCTCAAACTGTGGTAATATATGCCAAAATTATAGGATACCTGTTGTCTATACAGAAAGCTAAATATGTTTATATAAACAAAAAAAACAGCCTGAGCTTGAGATGGAATGAGAAAGCTGTCTGATATCTGACTGCAATTATTCCCACTATCACCAATCTTAGAATTTGGGGCCAGTATCACTTTTTTTGGTGGGTTTTGCTTTTCTTATTGTTGCAGGTACTATGATGTCTGATATATAAGGTAAGAAATTAGTAAGAGAAAGGAAAGCAAATTGGGCATGTTTGCAAGTATCCATGAGCTACTACAAGGTAAAGAGAGTAGCTCTTCTAAATTTGAAGATTCCTTTCTCTTTCAAATCATGAATTATACAGATTTTCTAGGGAACCAACTATCTAGAAAGACATGAAGAGGGTATGTAACTTGTTGTAAGGGTGGAGTTCAGGGGAGAAATGGCAGAATCCTAAATTGAGTGTGTGATATTTGTGGTTCAGTTCAAAATCAAGGCTTGTCTTACTCGTATTAAAAAGAGTAAAAGGCTTTGAGAAATAATTATCCACTGTCCAGATTATCAGAAAGAATGTCGTGTTGAGCAAAATCAAAGGAAGATCTTTATACAAAAAGCAAGGATGAAAAATATGAAGATACAGTTTCAAATACTGACTTACGTAAAAATGTTGGATAGAGAAAAAGGTCACCAAAAGAAGAAAGAGGAAAAGACCATTAAACACTTGTTATGGTGGGGGAAAGAGAGAAGGGTAAAGTTTTTCCTGGAAGAGGATGGACAAAGTTGAATACTTGAAGAACAAGCAATTGCTTGTCAACCAAAATATAAAATTATAGATCCACAGGTGTTATCAACTGAGAAAGCGTCCAATAATTCTTGGAGGAAGAAGAGATAAGTAGAAGTAAATGGTGATTCAGCTAAAGGGTACTATGGCCTCCATTACTCAAAGGATACTATCAATGGAGAGCTTGCTGTCCTTGGGACATGTATCCAAGACTTGTCAAGGTGACTCACTTTTCATGAATCACATGACCACAGCATTACTAGAGAATACAAAATGCCAAACCCAAAGGCCTAAGGGTAGAGGTTATAAAGAGATTCTTAGAAAGAGGATCCAAGCAAGGAGGAGGAAAAAAAATAGGAGCAAACAATTGTCATCAAGGGAACAGAATGTTATTAGGAAAAGGAGATGCTTAATAAGGGTAAATTTGCATAAAAGTTGAGGAAGATGAGAAGAGTAAGAGAAGGCCATGGAATTTAGCAATAAGGAGATCATTTTGAAAATTTTGAAATAACTGATTCAGTAGAGTGATGGAAACAGTAGCTATACTATAAGACATTGAAGAGTGAATGCGTGGCAAAGGAACAGATTTGTAACTTTCTTTCTGGGAGCTAGCAGTAAAAAGAAGAGAAATATGGGGAGATACATAGTAATCCACTAAGGAGCTAGAAAAATCCAAAGAAAGCATTATTTATTATTGATCCTATTTGTAATTAATTGATTTTTTCCTGTTACTGCCTAAGTCAAGGTTCTTTGTCTCCGAAATTAGTTCAAAATTCAGCTGACATGTAATGGGTTAAGTTTGGAAATTAATTTCTCTTGCCAATCACTGTTTTATTCTTGCCTCAAGGAACTTATCTAGCTTTGGGGTTTGAGGCTTGCCATAACATAACATACCTCAATTTACTTTTTTTGTTACAGTTCATTCATGACAGATTTTATTTTTGAAGATGAGGCAGACTGACCATATTTGTAACAGTGGGAAAGGAGACAGTAGAGAGGGTAAGAGTGAAAATGAAATGAAATTGAATTGAGTAGTGAACAATTCTCCAGAGGAAATGGCAAGGGATAGGATCAGTGACATAAATAAAAGGTTTTGCTTTTGTAGGGAATAGTACAACCTTATCTCTTAGAGTGTAGGGAAGAATTTTCAGAGATAAAGTAGTTTTGAGGAGAGGAGATGAAGAAAATTAAGATGTAGGGCCTCAAAGTTCTAAGCAGAAAGAAAAGCCCTCTGCTGAGAGAATTGAGAGGGATGAGAACTTGTGGAGAGAGGAGAAGTTTTGAAAAAAACATGAGAAGTATGATAAAGTTAACTAGGGAAGAATAAGCATCACAAAGTGGAAGTGAAGGCTTAAGTATTTATTAGGAGGATGTAAGTGGGTAAATGAGAGCTATTATTTGTCATTGAATCTCCTTCAGGACCCAGCACAGTAGTATATTATAATATTACATGAAATTTACATTAAGTAAATTAATTCACAAATGTGTAAAAGATAAAACAGATGCATTAAATTTAACATTTTGGATCTATATTACATAGAGACAATATTACATAGCTCATAGAGACTTGAGAACAATGAAGACTTTGAAGTGAACATTCTGCTTCTTTTAGATAATACTAGGAAGCCAGACAAGTTTTTTTTGTCAGTTTCCTAAATTACAAAATAGGGATTATAGTACCTACAGTTACCACATCAATGTTGTGATAATCAAAGAAAATAATGTATACAAAGGATGTTTCAAGCTTAAAATAGGTAAATCTCAGTCATCAGATTCATATTATTTTACGAATATAAATATATAGATACAAATATGTAGCAGCAAGCACCCTGACACATTCAGGATGACTGGCTTCTGTCTGACCATAAACAATATATACATTACAGATCAACAGAGAGATCCAGCTGTCTGACTATTACATAAATAGTTACCAGAGAGAGAAGCACCAACATCTGGGTTTTCAAAGGGTGGAGGAGGGACTCTTTAAAGGCTATCCAGAGTCTCATCTGGCACATGAACCTTCTTCCAAAGAATAAGCCCCAAAGTAAAACCTCACCTTAGAGTAGATATACATTTTTCAGAGCCACAGGGCATCATGATCCTCATGACCCAGTCACTAGGGATTCATTAGAAATTAATAAAAGGTGTGGGCGTTCCTATAAAGCAATGAACTCCACTTGAGACCTATTAATGGGTTGGGGGGAGATCTTTAAGTCTCATTGCCTGCAGGTGTTTACATTACAAAAGGATGGGGACCCTATCAGTCTGTGATTTTATTGGTATAGTCCACTTTCACATGAAGAAATAAATTTAGCATCAGGAATTCTAATAGTGGGAGCTGCAAACTTCGAAAGTAATAAGAATTATAATTTATTGGCTTCCTTTTCAATCATATACTTGTGTGTGTTTTGCATTTAAAAACATTATTCACAGAAAAGGTCCATCAGTTTCACCCAACTGCCAAAGTAGTCTCTGATAAAAAACAAACAAAAATAAACAAATAAAAAAGTCAGGATGTACCCCTGTTCTAAATATAAATATTAAAATATTTTTTTCTAAAATGCAGTAATAAAAGAAATTGTATGTTAGACAGTTGTTTGGCTAATTTAATAAAACAGTTAATAGAGTTGGCTCAAAGAACAAAATGTAATTTTTTGGTCATTGATTATTTTTAATATTTTTCTGAGTAACTTAGAAACATCTTTACTTAGGTTCCACAAAATTAAAATTAAAATCTTTTGTGCTAATAAATGAATGAGTCATAGGCTTTTACAAGTTTTAATCTAAAGAAAAAAAAAGAAAGTAATTTTTTGGATTTAAAATTTAATCTTAAGAAAATTATTGTATTAAAACATAGTTTAAGAAATTCTTGCATTTCAAATATTACTTTTTAATTTATAATTTCATCAGGCTAAATCCATCTGTAACAAAAAGGTATGGGCGTTCCTATAAAGCAATGAACTCCACTTATGGATTTTTTAAAAAGTTAAAAATGTTTATTAAAGTGATTTATTTTTACAGAAAGGCAACTTGATAACAAAGAAAAAAGAGTTAATCAAAACCAATTTGTGTTGCTTTTTAACCATCTAAGTAAGCAGGGAATGATGCTTACTTTTCATTTTAAAGTATGCAGTCATTTTTGTTGTGTCTAATCCTGGCTCCTCCAAAGAGAGTTATAGTTTATCCACTTATTAAAAGAGCCTGACAATATCAGTTTTTGACAAATTAATGGAATAATAATCTTCCTATCTGGGGCTATGAAACTCTAACAGCCCTACCATATTTTAGCTCCAGGATCTTCAAACCCTAAACCAGCTTGCTTAGCTTCTATAGCTATAGCCTCAAATACACTATGGAAACTAAAAAACAGAGAGAGCAAATGCTGAAGGATTATGGGATATGAAGCACTATCTTCTGAATGTGCTAATAATTACTAAGAAAAAAATCTCCCTTGTAATAATGAAGGTTTTCTTTCTGTGTCCTTAGCCTTTTGGCTTTGGAACACAATCAATATGAGGCAGAAATGTGGCATTGGAGAGATCATTCTATCACATAAGACATAAGAAAGAAACATATCCTTTGCAATCACTTTAATATCAGCAGGCAAATCTTGGAACATTACTAAAGAAAATGAGTCTTACCTTGTCCTTTGGTTAGTGAAGATTTATAATTAATTATCACCAGAGTTGGATCTAGAGAGAGGTGAAAATGACTTTTCCCAAGGATAGCAGAATTAAGAGGGAGGAAACAAAAATCTTAAGCAATGATTTTTAAAGCTTTTAAAGTATAAACATTTGGTCATTTAAATTTTTGACAAAATTTTCACTCTTTAGGCAGCATGGAAAATAATTAAAAAGAATTAGCTAAATTAGAGAGCTACCAGCTGGTGTGTTTTACCACTTTAATGTCTAAATCTATTATCCTATGATCCCTCCATAATCATATACCAGGTAAGCTCCTCTATGGGTGGCAGTATCCCTAAAAGCAATCATGAGATAAACTAGGGTTTTCTCCCAAAGGGGCAAGTGTCTTGGGATTTGCCCAATAGGGATGAATTCAAAACATTTCACACTAAGAATCAGATAATAAATAATAGAAACAGAAAATGACTTTTAGAATTGTAGGGAATATTATTATTTGCTCCAATTCTCCCATTTTAAAGATGTGATAACTTTACTACAGAAAAGATGTGACTTACCCACACAAGTAGTAAGTAGAAGAGCTTGAACCCAGACTCACTAATCTATATTCAGTAATTTCCTTTTACTTTAATCAACATTTATTAAATATTTACTGTAGGAAGAACTTATAATTGTTGGAGGAAGATACAAGGTTTGGAGGTGGGTTTTTGTTTGTTCGTTTTTTGTTTGTTTTCCAATTTAACCCAATACAGTCTATGAAAAATGCTTGCAGACAAGCTTACATGGCTTTTATTAGTTAAATATTTATATATGAATTTATTGAGATTTCAATGGCAGTATGAACTGATTAGGTGCAAATTTTGGAGAACTTAATGGAAGAGTATCATGAGTGACTTGTAGCATATGAATGAGTAAAGCAATTCATTTGAAAAAAGGTCTTGAATGCAAGGCTCAGGAGTTCCAACTATCTCACAGTAATGAGAAACCACTGAAAATTTTCATATGGAAATAGCGGAATATTAACTATAGTATCTTAAGAAAATTAAATTATTGATAATATTTAGAGAATTGTAGAGGTCATATTGGATTTGAGGAAGCTATTGCAACAAGCCTAACCATCTTTGTTAGAAATTCCAAAAGGTGGTAGAAATGGACATAGAAATGAATGAATGAGTGTAACAGATGTTATGCCAGAAGAATCAACAAATATTAACAGTTTATTTTTTCGTCTTATTGATGGTCACAGATCCAGTCATTAGCCTAGTACCTAGCGCACAGTGGGTGCTTGCTAAATTCTTGTCAATTTGATTCCCAAATTCCTTCATTCCATATAGTAGATGTTTACTCACATTTCAAATATGTTAGATTAACATATCCAATATTATGCTGTTTCACTGATTCCATCTCTACATCTTTCACATTCATTTACTTTCTACTCCTCAAGTTGCTGCCATTATTTAGACATCATTGTCACTTGCTTTGAATGCTTATTAAAATAGAATTGTCATTTGTTTTTCTGCTTCCAGCATCTTCCTGTTCCAATTTGACCAATGCATATTCAGCCAATATAATCCTACTAACACAATTTTCATCCTGTCACTTTTATTCAGTAGCTTCTCATTTTCTAGTAAATAAAATCCAAATTCCCTAATTTAGCATCCTGTATTCGTGATAATCTAATGTCAACTGACTGTTTCTGCTGTAAGTATTATTATCCTTTACCTTTTTACTTTAGGTATATTGTATTGTTTGCATCTCTCATACTTTCGTGCCCCACACTTTCTTGTCCTGCATGAACTCTTGTGTATTCCTTTCCCCCAATGCCTAGATTACATCCTTCCCACTATCAATGTTGGTTGTAATCCCTTTCCAACTCTCACTAACTAGGTCAAATGATTCCTACTTCAAGGAGCCTTCACTGATACTTTTCCAAATGGCAGTGACTCTCTTCTATAATTCTCATAATACTTTGCATCTCTTTGTAACTATCACATTTTAATTTGTATTAGAGTGATTTCCTTGCTTTTTCTCCTTTGTTAAATTGCTAGATTGTGTGCTCTGTGAAGGTAGGCACTTTGTCTTAATCATTTTTGTATCCAAATGTCTAAATTATAGGTCAGCTAGGTGGTACAGTGGATAGAATGCCAGGGCTGGAGTCAAGAAAACCTAAGTTTAAATCCAGCCTCAGACACTAGCTGTGTGATCTTGGTCAAGTCACTTGGCCCTGCCTACCTCAGTTTCCTTATCTGTAAAATGAGCTAGTGAAGAAAATGGTGAGTTTCCCCAGTATTTTTGCCAAAAAAACCTGGTAATGCCTGGCTGTTAGAGTTGAACTAAAGAGAAAGTTTAGTGCTGCAGAATCAGTGCTTTTGAATTGTGGTGCTAATTGCTTTTGAAAGCCCTTCATACAGCAAGGAGATCAAATCAGTCAATGTTTGAATTAATTCAGGCTATGCAACAGACAGCAAAAATTGAAACTGAAACTTAAGTACCTTGGCCACATACTGAGAATGCAGAGCACATTGGAAAAGGTCTTGATGTTGGGAAAGATTGAAGGCAAAAGGAGAAGGGGATGGCAGAGGATGAGATGGACAGATAGTGTCATAGAAGCAATGAACATGAACTTGGACAGGCTTCAAGAGATAAGAAGAGACAGAAGGACCTGACAGGTTATGGGTGGACACAACCAAACAACTGAACAACAACAAGCTTAACTTAACAAAGGTGTTTAATAAATTGCTGTGAGATATGAAAAAATATTAACATAAAATATATCCAAATAATGAATTCTATTTTATTTCATTAAGATATGCTCAATTTTCCTTTATCCTTTTTTTAACCTACTCTATAGAAAAGAAAATAGAGATGTGAAGTAGGAAGGGGCATAAGAACATGCTGTCATTTCAAATCTGTACAGGTTGCAGTGCATTTAATTAAAACAGAGGTAATGAGTAAAAAAGTATTTTAAATTCTGATTTGTTGTATGTAAAATGTTGATTGAGGTATGAAATATGATTAATTCACATCAAAATGGATTTTTAAGGCAACTGTCATATGATTTTCCATATCATGCATATTTTTCTTCACTATTTTAAGAGCATAAAACTTCAGTTTATCCCCCTCAATGAAAGTACACACTTTCATATCTCAAAACTTCTGTTGGGGGATATATCTAATATGTCAGAGTAGAAGAAGCACTCAGATGATCTCATAATATTCCCTTCAAACAACTTTAAAATAACTCCTCAAATCTATTTCCGGAGTGACAGAGCCAGAAAAAAGTCAGGATGATACATTTTTGTAGCCCAAGAGGTTGAAAGGAGAGATCTGACACAGGGGTGGAAGCTGGCTCAGAGCCCACTTAGATACAAAGAAGTAGCAATAGCTTCAGCAACTCTCAGCCAGAGATAGAAAGAGGGCCTAGCAACTGGTCAGAAAAAAAAAAAAAAAGATTACAAGAGAATGCCGCGCTGGCACAGGATGTAGGACTAAGAGCAGTTTAGCAGCTTCATTACTTATTCTACCTTCTAGGTCTTAGTTCAAGGGCAGAGAAGAGCACTTATAGTGAAGAGGGAGTAGTGGCCATGAGAAGCACTATCATGTTCCATCACAAAGAATTAGTAATCCTGAGGAATCATATTTCTTGTAAACCCAAGAGACTTGGGGCGCTTTATGAATAAGAACTAGAGCACATACCAGACATGCAGTAAGCACACAGTTCTCCCCAGATAACAACAACTTGGATGCACCAAGAACTTCTAAAACTTCAGAACTAACTCTGAAAAGAGCAGTTTGGAAACAACAAGAAGAAAAACAAAAACAAAGACCTAAAGCTTGGGACAACACCCCTCCCTCCCACATCAGGTATATGGCCAAACTATCATAAATTTCAAGCCAAGCAACAAAATGGAAAAATGAGCCAACAGCAGCAAAAAAGTAAGTGACCATAAAATCTGGTATGGTGACAGAATATTAATGTGCAAACTCAGAAGATGACAATGAAGACAAAGAAAAAGGCAAAATAAGTACAGACAAAGATTCAAAGAAAAGAAGCTGAATTGGAAAGAAACCCAACAGAAATTTCTAGAAGAGCTAAAAATAATTTTGAAAATCAGATGAGATTGGTAGAGGAAAAAGTAGGTAACAAAATGAGAGAAAAGGAAAAAAGCATACAATTAACAGCTTGGTAAAAGGGACACAAAATACTGAGGAAAAATAGTAACTAAAAAGATAATTGACCAAATCTAAAAAAAAAGTTACTAAACTCCTCTGATGAAAATAATTCCTTCAAAATCAGAATAGGTCAAAATGGAAAAAAAAAAGATCACAACAGCTTACTGAAGAAAATAACTCCTAAAAATCAGAAGTGAAAGGGGGTAGTAGATGTATTAATAACTCTATGAGACATCAAGAAACAATAAAACAAAGTCAAAAGAGAGAAAAATAGAAAGTGATGTGAAATACTGTATTGGGGGAAAAAATTGACCTGGAAAATATATCAAGGAGATACAATTCAAGAATTATTGGATTACCTGAAAGTTATGATCAAAGAGAGTCTTTACATTATATTTCAAAAAAATCATCAAGGAAAATTACCCCCAAATCTTCAAACCAGGAAACAAAAGAGAAATTGAAAGAATTCATCAATCAATGTCTGAAAAAAATCCTCAAAATGAACCCCCCCTCAAGAAATAAATAAGGAAAATTCCCAGGTTCCCATGTCAAAAAGAAAATGCTTTAAGTACTAGAAAGGAACCATTCAAACATAGTGTGTTCATCCTTGTTGTGAAAGAAGACCATCCCATCAGAGAAATAAAGACATGACTTGCACTTGACTTTTGTTTTGAGTGAGGGAGGGCTGTGCAGGTCACCAACCTCACTTCTCCTCCAGAGCCATCTGAATCCAGTGAGCAGATATGCATCAGGATGACTGGAGATGACTCTGGATGAGGCAATTGAGGTTAAGTGACTTGCCCAAGGTTACACAGCTAGTGAGTGTCAAGTGTCTGAGGTGAAATTTGAACTCAGGTCCTCTTGACTCCTGCACTGGTGCTCTATCCACTGCACCACCTACATAGTGAAGCCACAATCAACATCACACAGAATTTAAGTGCTACCATTTAAAGGAAAAATAGGTTTAGAATATGATATTCTAGATTATGTGAAATAAAAGGGGCAATTTTGGTTACATTTATAATTTTTACATTAACAAAACTAAGGTAGCTAAAATTAGAAGGAAAGAAGGAAAACAGGAAATATTCTTTGAATCTAGAAATTCAACAACATCTTTATCCACCGTGTAGAAATAGTGTCTAGCCCACAATTCTCTTTTGTGTCCATGGTAATTGCATGAACAAAATTAATTAAATATTTTGCTAAAATCTATGTATACTAGCTACAATGATTATCCTAGAGATCTGACTTTCATTTGTCTTTTCATCTTTCTGAGGGTTTAGCACAATGTTTAGGATGTAGTAAGCACTTAAAAATATCTATTGAATGGAATGGACAAGTTAATATAATTTTTAAGAAATTGGAGTTCCTGTCTCTTGTGTATGCATAGGACAAGAATTCTTAAGGAGGGTCCTGGTCCTGATTTTTGGACAAGTGGCCTTCATTGCTTCATAAATCAGTATGCTCAGATAACAAACAAAACAAATCAACCAAACCAAAACAAGAACAACACTTGCCCCAAATACATAAAATACTTGCTAAAGGTTGGGGAAAAAATAACAATATTCTAATTCTTCTTCTCCAGGAAGCAATCACTTAAATCAGAATGCCATACTATAATACTGCTTTCAACATTATATCATTTAGTGAAAAAAAAAAAGCTTTTATTCTTCTGCAGACATCACTTCTAAATCACTTAACCTTCTGTAGCCTTTTGTGCTTCAAGAGCTTTCTGTGAACTATATTCTTGTGCAATACGATTAATTAGGTGAATTGCTATTTGAGTTTTTACAGTTGAAAAACAGTTTTAGAACACTGGATTTTTAAAAAGTAATGCATAGAGATCCAATAACAATAATCACTATAATAGAAATTTACATATTGCTTGGTCATTTGTAAATGCTTGAAATAGTTTATCTCATTTAATCCTCAACAACACATTGAGATAGTTGCATGGGATTGATCTCCCCATTTTTTCAGATGAGGAGGTGTATGCTAGGAGAGGTCATATGTCTTGTCCAGTCTTATAGAAATAGCAACAGATACAGCCCACATTCAAAATGAGATTCTGTAACTTTAAGTCCAGCGTATTTCATTTTATTATATTTCCTAATATAACAGCACAGACTTTCCACCAACTTTATTAGTGCTATATGTCCCATCCAATTAGGAATCTCAGGGATCACTTAGACTTGTTGGGATGTAATTGATTACTGACTCTGACTCTAAAGGAATACATCATTCAACCTGAACTTCCTAATCATTGATATTATGGAAAACTAGAATGAGCTTCCCTGGGTTTCCATCATTTTTGATTTTCAAGTAAAGTCTGCATCACTACTTTGTTGAGTATGTGTTAGGAGCATATTAGGTACCAATTAGTTGTTTCTTTGTTTTTTTTTTATGGATTAAGACTTTGAGATGCCATATGACTCTAAGATTTTATGATTCTATTACACATTTAACTGTAATAAATCAGTGTGCTCAGACAACAAACCAAAACAAAAAACCAAAACAACAGCCACACTTCCCTGAAATACATAAAACTCTTGCTAAAGGTGGGGGAAAAAAAGAACAATATTCTAATTCTTGTTCTCCCAGGAAGCAACCACCTACATCAGACTATAACTCTCCTTTCAACATTATGTCATTTAGTGAAAAAAAAAAAAAGGATTTTATTCTTCTACCTATTTTGACCAAACAAGTTTCCTTAATTTTGAAAATGTTGGCAAAATTTCTGTGTGCTGATCCTTGAGAGAAACAAATAAGGGAATCAATGAATAGTTTTGAAATCAAGATTGTGCATAATATAACATTATGATATCTGATGAGTCAAAATTATAGGTATACCAAATGGTGAAATATGAAAAGTGTGCATAAGTATTTTCTCAGCTAACTCCCAATTATATCTTTTTGCACAAGAAATCATGCAAAATATATTATATAAGAGTTTTGTGTTAGGAAAAAGTGGTAGACAGATCACATAGAGAAGGGAAAGAATAGCTAGTGACTGTTCTGAATTCTGTAACTGATGTAATGTCAAAAATATAGAGAGATGTCCCATATGTTAAGTGGACTAGCTACGGAATATTTACAGCAAGAAATTAATGAAAGTTGCATGAGATGTGGTGTGGAAGAACCATACTCTCCACCACTAAAGGGAGTGTGACCTAATGAAAATTCTTAAAGCATTTTTCAAGTTATTCCATATTGAGAATCATAGAATTCACACTATTATTCAGTCATTTTTCAGTTGTGTTCAACTCTTTGTGGCCCCATTTGGGGTTTCTTCAGCAAAGATAATGGAGTAGTTTGTCATTTATTTCTCCAGCTCATTTTACAGATGAAGGAATTGAAGCAGACAGGTAACTTTCTATAGTCACACAGTTAGTGTATGAGGTCAGATTTGAACCCAGGAAGATTAGTCTTCCTGATTCCAGGCCTGGAATTCTATTCACTGTTATCACCTAGTTGCCCCAGTAGAATTCTAAAGACTTCAAATGATAGGCAACTCATACGTAAATGGCACTTCAATATATTAATAATGGTGATTTTCATGCAAGAAACATCACAATCATAGCTAAAATAATCCTTTGAAGTTTGCAAAACACCTTATATACATTATTAACTTGATTCTCATACAGACTGGGTGAGGTAGGTAACATAGAGGTTATCCTCGTTATACAGATCAGGAAACTGAGGCTTAGGGTGGTCATTTTAAGATGGGAGGGACCTTATAGATCACTGAGTCTATCTCCCCTATGTTCCATATGAGGAAACTAAGGCCCTGGAGGCTAAGTGACCTGTCTGTGGACACAAATGTAGTCAGAATCAGAGCTGAGATTCTAACAAAGGGGACTCAGGACCCAGCTTAGGTCACATCTGCTTGCTGAAGTCCCCTTCCCTCCCAGTGGAAGACACTTTCCTTTCTCAAATTTCTCATAGCATTTTGCTACTACATTTTTTTTTTACTATATTCCACTGGTAGAGTAGTCATACATATACAGATATTTTCTCAGTTCATCAAGTATAAGTGCTCACAATACTCACAATTAATAAGTTTCAAAGATGGGCTTCAAAGCTGTCATATGACTCTGGTATTCATGAGATTTTCAGGGATCTAGAAGCAAGCTTGCAGTGTATTTGGTAGATACTCTGTGGAGGGTTTAGGAGTGAACATGCGCAAGATTCCCAAGATTCTGTCATGGAATGTTTATAATCCTGAGTGGCTATAGATCCTGATAATTTGAGAGTTAGTATACAGCAAGGCAACCAACACATTTAACTTGCAAGCACCTGCTTAGCATTCAGGCATTAATGAAGAATTCTTTTTAGTTCTGTAAGGTCATAAAAGAAGCTTCTACTCTTCCCCACCTATTAATTTTCATAAAAGTGAGATGAGGGCAGCGTTTCCTCTTTTCTATGTTAATTGCCACAATCAGATTCAGTTGTCTCTTAACTTTACTGTGTGGATCATTGTTATCACGCATTCTTTGTTGGCATCTCTCCACTAGCTTTCCCCATTATTCTGCCTCATCTATGACAATCTGACATTTTCAAAATACCATTTGATCCTATTCCTTCTCTGCCTGAGAAACCACAATGAGTCTCCATTAACTTATTCCTTAAGCCCAAACTCTGACTTGGAATTCAATTCCCTCCATAGTCATCTAACCTTATTCAGATAACTGGGTTTGGGACAGACAATTTGGGTAGTTATTTACTCTTTGTGTGACTAACTACTTTAAGTCTCAGTTCCCATATCTATACATTGAAGAGGACATTCTGGATGATTTCTAAAGTCCCTTAGGGATATAAATTTACGATCTTTTGAATATAAATCATCCACTTCTATAAGATTTCTTTATTATATTCTACATATTTTTGTATCATCTTTTACTGAAGTTTTCCAAAAAAAGTCCCACTAAGATCAGGAAAGACAGAGATGATGGAGATAGATGACATTGTGTTGTTTCTACCTACTGTCATAACATGTTCAAGCCACTTCCTTAACTCCAATGGCTTACCCAATAGTTTTGGGTAGAGTTTCAGGATGAGAGTGTTGGGTGAGTCATGGCTATGGGTCCAATCATTTGTCCCCAGCTCTATCTTCCTTTCATCATTAAAGAACAAAGGGAACCAGAAGAAAATTTAGATCAAATCCCATGCTGCATGAGAAAATGCATCCAACATTTGTCTTTCACAAGATTTCAATTTTTAGAAACAATCCATCAGTATAAACTCATGTTTACATAATGTGTTAAGATATACAGTTTTCTTCATTTTACCTTTGTGAGGTTAGAGAGTGCATATGCCCACTGCATTATCTCCATTTTACAGATGAAGATTCAAAAGTTCAGAATCATTAAGTGATTTGTTAATAGTCTCAGTTAATGCAATTTGGAGCTAGACTTTAGACCCATACTGATTCTAGTAGAATCAGAGACATTTTCTGATATCTTTTTTTTTAAAATCCAGTAGAATCTATGTGGTTGCAATCTGATAAATGATATTAATTAAAATATCCAGGTGAATTCTCTTGTCACTCATAGGATACTCTTTTGAATTTTTATTATGCTTGTGAGTTTACCCAATGACTTTAGTGGACAACAACCTAATATGAATCAAGAATGTGATGTAAAGAGAAAAAAAAACACTGATCAAATCTTAACAAAAATATAGCATCCAGAACATGGAAAGTGGTGGTCCCCCTTTACCTCTTTCTGATTGGGGTATATGGTGCATTCAAGAAGGACTAATGCCTCTGGTGTGATGGCTTGCTAAGCCCTCTAAAAGGTTGCTCATCCACCTTTAAGATTTCTCTGGTGCTCAACTCTCATCTATGACTCCAAGAAGCATGTTCAGAAGCCACACAGTGGTTAGCCATCTCAGTAGAGGGATTTAACTAAGTTATGGGTTAACTGAGGTCATTTCTGAGTTATCTACTCCAAGCATGTGAAAACTTTCCCCGGTGGAATTGTTAGATAAGCAAGTTTATTTCAATGACCATGAAACTGAGTGAAGCAGGTGCTGTGAAGTGCTTAGATCTTGATCAGACATCAAAGAGGCCAAGGTCACCCACTGCATTTTGGGCCTTCATAAGTCATCTTGACTTATGCCTTGTGAGGGTGGCAACTTTGTGCAGTTCTGCTTCACTTAAATCCAATTCATGCATGAATGAAGACATCATCCCATGGTGTTGTTGACAACACGCCATTCTCATGAAAATAACTTAAAGATAGAGTGGGCAGAGGAAGGCACATTTATTTACACATCCAGAAATGGGTGCTGTGCATAGAGAACAGAACACCGTACAGAAGTAAATCAAGTTTAAATATTGTTTGAGTAATCAGACCTCCTCTTAGAGTCAAGATTGGACCAGACTCCTCAGGGTTGCAATCTTTCTGACACTCCCATTACATAACAATCCTTGGTGTGTTCCCTCCTCCCAAACATGCTTCAACATAGGTCCCATGATCAGAAAATGGAGGGATGATTTATGTGGGGTGTGTCAGTTAATATGCATGAAACTTACAAAGCAAGCACAACGAAGAAAAACTTTCTTCTGGTCATTAACTCCAGCTGGTGTAGACTAGTTTTGAGCCTAGCCCCCTTTACCAAAAACTTTGTTGTTAGGCTAGCTTCTTCCCCCAAGAGGTCAGTGGTGCTTGTTATTTTTCACCACCTTGAAACTGAAGCATCTTGTGGAAATCTAACTTTTTATTCACCCTCTTCAAATACAAAGAACAAACAAGAACAATCACATTCAGGTAACATTTGATGTATTTTATTAATTTCTGTGCAACATATTTTTAAAAGGACATTGATAAGACGGGACATTTCCAGAGAAGATGTCAAAAATGATAAGAGAATTAAAATCATGCCATTTAATGATCAACTAAATGAAGCAAAGGTCTTTAGGTAGGAGATGAGAATACATAGAGGATATATCATAGGTATCTTTAAGTGTTTAAGGACTACTATATAGGTGAGAAATTAGATTTATTTTACTTGAACCCAGAGGGCTGGACTAGGAACAATGTTTAGCAGTTGAAAAGAGGCAGATTTAAAGCCAATATGATGAGATTTCTAACAATTAAATACATCTAAGAAAAGAATGACCTATCCTAGGAAGTAGTGAGTTCTTCATAATGATAAATATTTGAGGAAGTCCTAATAATTTCTAATTGGAGTCTTTGTAGGAAAGATTTTTCTTTTCAAAAATTGGCTCGATTAGATGACATCTGGAGTTCTTACACTCATAATCTTTTACTTTATCATTTGAAATAAATAGAGGCTTTCATGTAAAGCAATAACATGACACTTTTGTCTTTTTCCTTATCAGACAAAGGTACATTTCCCTTTCCCTTAGATCCATCTAGGGTAGACGGGGTGGTGGTGAAATCTAACAATAAAGAGAACGTACTGGTTCTCTCGTAGTCTATATTATTTTCCTTCAATACTGTGTCATAAATTTCCATATTCAATTTCCAATTCAACCAAATCACCATAGCTTAATCACATTTTAAACTGGTATCTTCTGGATATGTCATTTCTAGACTCTGGAAAGTACTGGTCTCATTTTAAAAAAATTTAATATGAATTCAAAATTTAGACAAGATATATTCGACTTGATCCAAGGTCATTTCAGGCTTAAATCTGAATATGTAGCAAAAGGCAATGCTATTCAAGCTAATGCGATCACTTTTCTTTTAGGACTCATTCCACACATCTTATCAGTGGCAGTTCCCTAAATGACCTTTTCAATTGTTGCTACCAAATGTTCCTGATAAAAGTGACAATATTATTTTATTTTATCTATTTGGTTTTTATAGCTGCTTTTACTCTGCGGAGCTCCATAGTCTATCTTCTTTATGTTGTGGTAATGCTAGAATAAATTAGTGTTGGGATGAATTTCGAGTATCTGCAAAAGGGAAATAGAATTGAGGTTCCCCAGAGATCAGGTTGACTGTTATTTAGAAGTGGAAAAGCATCGCAGCCTCCTTTGACTCTGCATAATTATAAGGTCGTATTAACTAGTCCATTTATAAAATATCCTTTCTTCACGTCCAATACAAAAATAAATACTGTCACTACTACATGCACCAACCCAGGCAAAACCAAACCAATTCAGGACTCTGGAAACAAAGGAAGGCTGGCTGGGAGTTTCAGATGGGTGCCAATGTGTAGGTGGTAGTTAATACTTTATGACATATTATCATATGTTGAGACACACCAGATTCAGCAGTGCCTTTAGAAGTTTCACAAAGATTTACACATGCCTGCTCTGGACATATTGAGCCAGCTTTGTCAACACCCTCCTCAGGAGGTCATCTTCTCCTCCTCTAAAACGCCTCCCCCCCTTAATAAAATCTCTAAAGCTCGGGGAATAATCCTTTCCTGATTCAGTGGACTGTATCCCCTTGTCTTTGGGAAAGATAAGAACAAGCAACTGACCAATTCCAGCTTCCTTCCTCCATTTTGGTTCATTCTATCTTCCGACTTCTGTTGCAGGAATGGAGATGAAAAGTAAAGTAAGTAAATCATAGGCAGAGTCCCCATGCGTCTCTATATCTTTAATTCTAACAAGTTCAAAGGATGCTTTGTAAGAGTCTATGATGTTAAATGCATCGAAAAAAGAGTCTCACCCAAGACATCTACACAAATAAGTACGATCCTGGCAAAGTGAAGTAAATTTAAAGGAAAAAATGAAGGTATACGGCTTTGCGAAACTGGAGAAGGGAGATAACTTTCACCTGGGATGGAGAGTAAGGGATGTGCTACTGAAGGTTTCTTGAGGTTGAGTGTTAAAGGAGGGAATTTGTATTAATAGTTTAAACTTACGAAAGAATTACTAATAACAATTGAACTTAAAAGTTTACCTGCATGCATTTTTTCCAGATAGACTTATTATTAAACAATTACCAGACTTTTTTGTGGTTATAGAAACATTTCTAGGGCTTAGCAGTAGTTCAGTAGAAGGTCTACTGATTGGATTCGTAACTTGATTAGAGATCTGGTGTCTAAACTGATGAAGAGGGGAAGGAGAAAACTGAATGCTGGGAAGATTCAGGAGGTGGAAGAGAACGAATCTGGGAGTTTTTAAGTGACAAGAAAGGAAGTTCTTAGCACCCAACACAATTATGGGTAGCTGAAGTTAAATGAAAACAAAATGAAGAAATCAAAGAATTTAAAGAAGTTTATAATGTTAGCAGTTATTGAAGTATGTGAGGAGAATGGAAAGAAAAAAGTACAGGAAAAAAAGAGGGATCGAGGTTCCAAATGCATGGAGGAAGGTGAAAGACCTAAGAAGCAGGCAGATGAGAATGATAACTATTGGTGAAGAAATAGGTGGAAGCAAATGCCAGGATGCTGGAAAGAAGCAGAAAGAGAAAATCTGGAAAATCTGAAGGTAGACTATGCCAGTTCCTCCTCTGTTGCCTGAGACATAGAGGAAATGCAAAAAACAAAAACAAAAAAAACCCAGTGGTTTTCCTTACAGAAAACTTGTCAGAGAGATGAAGCCTTTGGGGGAAAGCCAGATTTCAGCTAATACAAGAAGGAAAAGAAAAAAAATAATAATAATTCAAGATAAAGGAGAATTTTAAAATAATGGAATGGCAACTTCTAATGACACAAGCCAGAAACAGATAGTGTAATACAGAATTGGGAAATTGTAGTCCTTGTTTCCTCCCTGAACAGAAATGAGCATACAGAGAAGGCACAATCACAGAGATTGGTCTTAAGCAAGTGCATCTGAATAACTAGTATCAGGGGAATACAGAGTTCAGAGATAAACTGGGGCAAAGATTCTCAATGTGTGTGTGTTTGATGGACTGCTTTGGTGGTATGTCGAAATGCATGGATCCCTTCTCAGAACAAAGTTATTAATGTGTAAAATAAAGTATAGGATTACAAAATTATTGCAATTTTTTGAAATAGTTTTCCAAATAAATATTTCTTAAAGTTCAGAGACCTCAGATTCAGAATCTCTACCACAAAGGAAGGTAAACAATGGGTTTGCAGAGCTGGTCAGTTAGAGAACTTTGAAGTCCTGGTACCTTTAAGATCTGGTCTCTCTTCCCCCTCTCCAGGGTTCAAATCTTCTTTGGATTTCTTGTGTGGGCATTGGTGTAGTGAAGAAAGGAAGTGGGGAGAAATGGAACCTTCCATAGGCTGAAGCTCTCCAGCTCCCTTTGAAAGATATACTACCCAAACTGATGAGTTTTTAGTCCACACATATAACATTCACATAAAAGGATTGATTTACTTCTGTTTAGTAAATATGTGCTAGATGCTACAAAGTTTTAAGCACTAGGTGAGGTGAGAAGTTTAAATAAGTCACGATCACTGTTCCCCAGGAGTTTCTGAGAGCAGAAACATAGTTTTCAAAACTGAGTTCTCTTTTACCATTCAGAAGGCTTGCCAAGTTAAACATACTAATCCTATATCTGCACTTGGTCTAGGAGCAATGAGGTAAACTTATGTCCCAGACTGATAGTATGTCAAGTTTAGCCAGCAACACTATTTATAGCATTCACAAACCTCTTGTCATACCATTCCATATCCCTGGCCACCAGTCCCATCCCTCACTCCCTAAGTGGAGTGATAAGGAGATGAAATGAATTCTAAGTGAGAAAATCTTATCTTTTATCCTAACTCAATAAAAATATTTTCTTCCAAGCACTGATTTTTAGCACTTCTCATCTCTCATAAGGAAAATCCAAGACACAGTGATAATGATAGTTAGGGAGAGTCCAAATTGTTGGAGAGATGTGTTATGGGGTGAGTCCAAATATGTCCTGCCTTCTTTTGCCTTTCTAGCTTATTCAAGCCCTGTCACAATAAGGTTGTGCTTAACAGACACCATCTGTCATTTGGGCAGCATTTGAGTGACCCATCTAACTAGGAGGCCTGACAGCCCAGGTGGGCAGACTTCTACAGCTATGATAATCAGTACTAATGAACTGGTTTGGCTGACACTATCCTCTGGAGACAAGCGAACACAGTGACTTTTTGCAATATCAGTCAGTGGTTAAACCTTTTCATTGGGCTCCACTATTAAGATAGGCTACTGACAACCATATGCACTGTTTTAAGTTTCTTTGAATTGCTTATCTTGGCATGGGGGAGCTATGATGATTGTGCCAGAGTATAAGCATGCATATGTGAGACAGAGAAAGCTATTTTGAAGTAAAATGATCTGGGATAGATGGGCTGGATGGTTGAATCAAGTGCTTGGACAAATCTTAGCATCTTGACTGGGACAGAGGAGCAAGTATAGAATAAGACTATGTAATGATAATTTAAATGGGAAGATCTTTTCCATTCATTAATAGGCCCATGTGGCCTACCTGGGCCACATGGAAGTCTGAGTCACATGGAGCCTATGGTGGGAGGGTTTGTGGAATGGGTTGAACAAGAAGGAGTAGATCAGGAAGTGAGTCAGAGCAGACAGAGCTGGGAAGGACAGAGAAAGCAGACAGGTGACTGTGAGTGAGAGAATGACATTTTGTTCGAAAGTGTTCATTTGTGGGAAGACCTGATAATGTGTATAGACTTTTTGGTTACTATGATGAATTTCTTCATTACTATGATGGATTTGGCTTTCTGGTGTTGGGATTCTGCTTTCTGGTGTCTGAATAAATGTTTTTCTTCCACCTTCTGTATGGAGAGTCTGTTAAACTTTGCAATTCAGAAATATGAAGGCATATTCATAGTTACCGTTGGTGCTATGAATATTGCCTTGATGATACAAGCAGCAAGAGAAATAGGTTCTAAAAGCCCTCAGAACAGATTTGTTAAATTCACTTCACTGTTTTCTGTTTCTTCCTCTCTAATATAAAAATAGTAACTCCTACAATCCTCTATCTAACTGACAGAGTTATTATGAGAATTCTTTTATTGTGAGAAAAGAAAAGAAAGGGCAATGAGGTTAGAATATTTAATTTTTGTATTGCTTTGTGCTTTATACATGGAATCTTTCCTGATTCACCCAGCTCCTTTTTACTTCTCCCAAAACTGCTTTCTATTTTCATTAATATTATTATTATTACTCCGAGATAATTAGAGTTAAATGACTTGCCCAGTGTCACACAGCTAGTAAGTGTCAAGTGTCTGAGGACAGATTTGAACTCAGGTCCTGCTGACTCCAGGGCCACTGCTCTACCTATTGTGCCACCTAGCTGCCCCTCTAATTACTTTTAAAATATTAGATGTATATATGACTGCTGCCCCCCACTCCCATGTAAGCTTCTTGAGGGAAGGAAATATTTATTTATTATATATAATTAAGTAAATTATATATTATATCATATAAATTATATATATGTATATATTATATATTTATGCCTTTGTATTCCCAATGCCTCGCATGGTGCTTCAGGAATTGCCAGCACTTAATAAATGCTTATTAATTGATTATAATACACATCACTACTCCCTCTCCAGTGAGGGAGGACAGAGTTGCAGAATGGATAACACGGAAGTACTCTCTACATAGTATAGAAGCATTCTGCTCATAGTATAGAAACCCATGACAATTCACTGTAATATATTTTCATGGCAACTGATTCAGGCTTTAGTTAATTTAACAATGTGAATGGCTGCATTGCCCATTTCGTGTCTCCATCACTACATTTTGCCTGATGCTTAGCATGTCAACAAGAACTTATTGTTAAAGAACTAATTGAGCCACTTTAATAGAAATCTAGGTTTTCTTTTAAGAGTACTTCTTCCATGCTCACCCTTTCTCTCTCTCCCTGGAAAAGTACGTTTATAATATATCCTTTCCTCACAAACACTCGTTTGTAGTATAGAAACAAGTCTTTCTCTAAACTCTGACATTTACTAATGCTTCCATCTGTTCTGTGGTGTTAAGATAGCAGGCAGAGGGTATAGCAGTCCACCAGGCCTTTAAAAGGTTTCTCTCATTTTCACTTAACAGCTTTATGTTGGTGTGTCAGTGTTGGCATCTAGACAATATGCTGGCAAATATACTCAGTGCTGCTTTATAGCCTAATGGAAATTAACTTTTTCTTGGTGGTTTAATCTTTTTTTTTTAACTCCTACCTTCTAAAAAATACTTCCTAGATCGTAAAATAGCTCATTAAAATAAATGTCTGAATAACATCAATTTTTAAAATCATGATGAATAAAATTTTAAAAAAATTAAGTAGAAAATGTAGTACAGTTGTCCAAGCAACTGATTCAGACACAAGGGTTATAAGTTGAACCTGACATGGCTCTTTCTTTCTCTTGTAACTTTAAGGCAAAGCATGTTACCTCTCTGTTTGCCACCTAAAGTCTATATGAATAATGGAAAATGCCATTTGGTGGCATTGCAACCACCTATTTCATTCAATTTGTTAATTTATATGACTGATTTTGCAAAACAAAAAATAGAGGTATTAAGGTGAATGAGAGCAGAAAAATATTTTTTCCAAGAACAGTGCATTGAGTGGCTGTATAATTTATAATCCCTCATCAGAAATCTCAGAATAGTAGTTATTTTTCAAGAAAGACTGTTTCATTACAAATCACAATTATTTAGCATATTTAATTTTTCAAATCAAATTTTACAAATCAAATGCTGCTTTGTTTTTGACAACCTAAGGGGGTATATAGTACAAATATTTTTATCCTAGATTTTAAGCACTGACAATTTATAGTTAAGTAATTTCCTTATGGTCTCATTACTAGAAATAAGAAATATGGTAAAGTGGAAACAAATATTGTACTTGGAGTCAGAAGATGTGGACTCAAGCCCTAGTTCTGCTATTTATTATCTGAGTGACCCTGGCCAAGTATGGAAAAAAAAAACAAACAAACATTTTGGACCTCAGTTTCTTCATTTGGGATAATTTTTGGGGTCCTTTCTAGCTCTAAGTCTATAATCTTATGAACTATTGAAGACAGTACTGGAAATCTGGTTGTAAATTATTTCTACGTTTCTTACAATTTGTTTCTCGGACTTAAAGGACACCAGAAGGTTTTCTAGTGGTGCAGTCATAAGTTATCAGGAATAACACACAATACCCTGTTAACCTCTTACTTGGGGTTACTAGAGCTCTAATCCATGATACATTTATAACTTTTCAAGGGTTTCATAGGCTCATCACCCATGGGTTTTTCCTGTGAGTTCTTAGCTTTAGGAATTTGATCAACTCTTCTATAAGGTACTAGAGCCAGTAATATACTATCGCCTTGCCCACAGGTCAAAAGACCACAAAGGCCATAAGGAAACACATGTGGATATAAAGTGATGATGAGCCATGAGTGGATGATATCTGCTCATGATGCTATCTGCTTGAACCTGGACTCTATGTCATGTGATTGATCTTTTAATATGAAAAGATTACTGGTTTGACATCCTGTTCGTTCTTGGCAATCTCTGCAAGGAGCAAGAGAATGAAGGTTGAAATATGGGTGGGAAGGGAAGAGAAGGGATTACTTTCCTCAGGGCCCAGATATTTTGGGGACTTGATTCAGGTTATAACACTACTGTTATGTGAAAAACCAGAACTCATCATGCTTGAGGTTATTCATAAAAACAGAATTTTAGGCACTAACATGGGCACTGGAAACCAGAAGTCAGTAAGAGGGGGAAAAAAAGAAAAACTTTTCTAAAGAATATATATAGTGGAGATTTCATTGGCATCTGTGGAACTGAATGATGTGCTTATGGTTGAACTGCTTTCTATATCAAGAAACCAATCAAGCAGTCAACAAACATTTTTAAGTCTTTATTATATGCCAGACACTAGACTAAATGTTAGGGAATATAAAGACAAAAATGAAGCTCATTCAACCATAGATAAATTTATGTTATACCTAGAGACAGAATATACACATATATGTGTATGTGTGTGTGTGTGTGTATACTACCACAGAATTATAGAATTTAAGAATTGGAGACGACCTTAGATGTAATTTGGTCCAACCCATACATGAAAGGGATTCTCAACTGTAACATATGGTTGTCTAGCCTCTGTTTAGTTTCAGCTCCATGGAATAACATACTCTGGACCTGATATTCCCTGTTATTCCTTTACTCATCCCTTTCCCACATCCTTTTGCGTGCTTTCAAAACGTTAAATTGTGAGCTCCTTGAAGGCAGGGATTGTCTTTTTTTAAAATTCTATCCTCATCTAATAGCACAATGCCTGGCTTATTGTA
Source organism: Notamacropus eugenii (assembly GCF_028372415.1). Taxonomy (NCBI): domain Eukaryota; kingdom Metazoa; phylum Chordata; class Mammalia; order Diprotodontia; family Macropodidae; genus Notamacropus; species Notamacropus eugenii. The sequence goes on from NC_092877.1 coordinate 118,561,539, forward strand.
AGTGTCAAATAAATGTTTAATGGACTTGATATTGGACAAGGGGAGGAAATCGGGAAAGATCTCATATAGGAGAGGAAAATTTGGGAGGAAAGTAAAGATTCTATAAGATGGATGTAAAAAGAAAGGGCATTCCAGCAATAGGAAGTAGCACATGCAAAGACATTGAGATGAGAAATATAATGTCTTAAGTGAGGAACATCAAAAAGACCAATTCATTGGGCCATTTAGGATATAAAAGAAAATATTTAATCAATGAATCAGTTAATAATAATTTATTGTCTACTATGTGTCAAGTAGTATGTTAAACACTGGAGATACAAAAAGAGGCAAAAGACAGTTCCTGCCCTCAAGGAGGTTACAATGTGATGGCAGAAAACATACAAACAAGCATATACAAAGGAAGGTTTATATAGGATATATATATATATATATGTGTGTGTGTGTGTGTGTGCATATATATAAATATATATTCAAAAATTAATTCATCATGAATTTAAAAATAATTAGCAAAGGGAAGATGTTGGAATTGAGAGGGTGTGGAAAGGTGTCCCATTCAAGCTGAAATTTTAGTTGTGACTTAAAGGAAATCAAGAAGCTCAGAAGTCATAGTGGGGGAAGGGTAACATTGCAAACATGAGGAACAGCCAGAAAAAATGTGTTTGAGAAACTAAATAAGAATTGTGACCTTATCAGAGGAGAGAAGGAGGCACATTTGAGAGACATTACAAAGGTAAAATTGACAAACCTTGGCAACAGATTGGATATGGGGAGTAAAAGATTATGAAGAATCCAGGATAATTCCTAGATTGCTAGCCTCAGGCACTGGAAGGATGGTGTTGCCCTCTACAGAAATACTGAAGGTGGGGGAGGATGCAGGGAAAGACAATGAGGTTCATTTTGGACATAATGAGTTTAAGATTTATATTGGACATCCAGTTTGAGGTGTCTGAAAGGTGGTTGGATAAGCAAGATTGAAAGTCAACAGAAAGATGGGAGCAAGATAGATCTGAGAATCATCAGCATAGAGATGGTAATTAAATCCATAAAAGCAGATGATATCACCAAATGAAGCAGTATAGATGGAGAAGAGAAAAGGACGCAGGGCAAAACCCTGAAGGATATCTATGGTTAGAGGAGATCATCTGGAAGAGAATTCAGAAATTAATATGGAAGGAGTGGTCAGATAGGTAGAAGAACCAATTGGGAGTGGTGTCCTGAAAATCTAGAGAGAATGGTTATCAAAGAGGAGACAGTGATCTACAGTGTCAAAGGCTATAGAGAGGTCAAGGAGAAGGAAGGTTGAGAAAAGTCCACTTGACAAGTAAGAGGCCATTAGTAACTTTGGAGAAGGCTGGTAATCATATTGTGATATGTTAAAGAGAAATGAGAGGAGAGAAAGTGGAAGCACCTACTGTGCAATAAGCTTGCAAAGGCAGATTAGTAGTCAGTTTGTAAAGGGCTTTAGATGCCTCCCCCACCCTAAAAAAAAGTTCATATTTGAGAAAATAGGGTATTTTTTGAGTAGAGATCTGAAATGGAGTGTTCCTTTGGCAACTGTAACAAGTACGGATTGCAGAGGCACGGAGAACATATTGAAGGCTATTGCAATTGTCAATATTGGAAATAAGAGCTACTAAAAGGAGAATCTGCATTTTGAAAAGCAGAGACGGATTACGTTCAAATCTAAACTCTGACACTCACTAGCCAAATAACAACTCTTCTGTCAAATAGGAAAAAAAATAATTGTACCACCTCAAAAAGTGGTTATGGAGAAAGTACTTTACAAACTTAAGGGTGAGATTAAAATGTGATTATCACATATGCTTTCAAAAATGGCATATCCTTTCCGTTACATTGATCTCTGTGCACAGAAAAGAAAGGTACTAACCAGCACATAACCAGGGAGCTTCAGATGAAGGATTTACAGACTTCAAAATAAGGGATGAGATAAAGACAGGGACATACTCATATATTATGATACTGTGAATCCAAATCATCTTAGATACTGTTCCTCTTACAAGACAATCAGCCTCCCAACTCTAGGTATTTTCATTTTCTTTTCCCCATGCCTGTGATACTGTGCGACACAAAATCCTTTCTTCTGCAAGAACCATCTTCTGACCCAACCCACTCCCTTAATACCAGTGTCATTTTATACTGACAGTCTTCTTAAATAGAAGACTGTATATATTCTGCTTGCACATAATCTTTCTTTCCCTTCTACCTTCTTTCCTTTTTTCCTTCTTCCTTCCTTCCCTCCCTCCTTCCTTTCTTTTTACCTTTTTTCCTTCCTTTCTTCCCATTTTGTAACATTAGCCTATGTGCTCCCTGATGCAACTAGTTTTTGTCTTTCTTTGTATTCCCAGCACTTAGCACAGTTCTTGGCATAAAGCAGGCATTTCACAAATACTTATTGAACTGATTGGATGATATTGTCTCATGGGATTTTCAAAATAACCCTGCAAAGTCCTATTTTATCACATCTATCAAATTCAACCACCTACCTGGGCAATCTTATTATCTTTATTACCACTCACTGTATTGCTTCTCCCCACCTTGACCTTCACACTGGATCTCCAGAATCCATGTGCAAGTCCATGTAGAAGTCAATCCCTTCAATTTTGGAACCCCTACAGCTCAGATATTTTGATTGGGGATTGAATGGGTACCAATTTACTTAGCTCACTATATCTAGCTGGGACTCAAACTATGCATCAGATGTAATCCAGCCAACCAAGTGTCTTTGTTCTATCTTGTCATCTCCTTCACACTTCATCCAGTAATCACATTTCATTCCCTCTTTCTATCCTTTGTTTTACACATGGTATTCAAAATAATAATACCATTGTTTTGGGGCCAATCTATTAACTGCCCTGTGAGTTGATTCACCATCCCTGTGGCTCCTGGATCTAATTGATTCATGGCCATCATTTTTCTGTATATGCTGTCTCCAGCTATTAAAAACCCAAGATCAGGGAAGTCAAGATATGTATCATTTTCTACATTAGCATCCATGCTATATACACATACACATAGTACATACATGTATATATATAATATGTATATATATACACATACATCCTGACATGCATGTTCACGTTTGTGTGTATGTCTATGTATTGATAAAGACAGCTAAGTGGCACAGTAAATAGAGTGCTGGACCTAGGGTCTGCAAGACTCTTCTTCCTGAGTTCAAATTTGGCCTCAGACTCCTACTCTGGATAAGTCATTTAACCCCATTTTCCTCAGTTTCCTCATCTGTAAAATGAACTGGAGAAGGAAACTGCAGACAACTCCAGTATCATTGCCAAGAAAATCCCAAATGGGGTCACAAATAGTTGGGTAGGACTGGGTATTGTTAACGTACTTTTAATGAAATGGTAAGAATCTTTCCCATTCATTAATAGGCCTATGTGACCTGATAAAATCACATGGAAACCTAACTCACATAAGTGTGAGTCACATGAAGTGTGTGGTGAGAGGAACTTGCTGAATGGTTGGAATGGGAAGGGGTGGAGCAGGAAGGGTGGAACCAGAAGAGATGGAGCCAGAGCAGAGCTGAGAGGAAGTTGGTCAGGCGAGTCAGAGCTGGGAAGGACAGAGGAAGCAGGCAGCTGCCTGTGAGTGAGACAAGGGCATTTTGCTTAGGGGAGTCTGTTTGTGGGAAAGCCTGATAATGGGTATAGACTTTTTGGTTACTATAATGGATTTCTTTGTTGCTATGATGAATTTGATTTTCTGGTGTTGGGGTAGGACTTTCTGGTGTTTGAATAAATGTTTTGGTTCTGTCTTCCATGTGGAAGGTCTGTTGTATTTTTTGATTCAGAATTGTGCTGGCATATTCATGGCCTCCATAGGTTCTGTGAATATGGCATGGGCGCTACAGACTGATATAACTAAACAATAGCATATATAGATAAAGGTAAGTTTGTGTTTATATGTACAAACATATATAGACATATATGTATATACATATGTTTACACATAGGTATATATACTAATACCTATACCAATATCCATACATTGACAAGTGTACATACTTACATGTATATGCACAGACATATGTATGGGTGTGTGTGTACATCTACATATATGCAGAAATGTATATCATATATGCATACATATAGCTTTGTGAATTTACACATATATATACATACACATATATTTATGTGTACACATACATGTGTGTATATGTGTCTATGAAGAGAAAAGAAGACAATGAAGGCAAAATAGGACAGATAGGAAGAAAACCAGGAAAGTAGTGTCATGAAAACCACGGAGAGGAGAGAGTATCCAGATAGAAGTGATAGATATTGTCAGGTGCTACAGAGGCTTATGTACCGAACATTATAGAAGCATACAAATAGGTGTAAGTATAGATGTGAGAATGCTTATACCTGTACCTGAACCTATATTTGTATCTATATACATTGTTGCTTAGCCATTTTTCAGTCATGTCCAACTCTATGTGAACTCATTTGGGGTTTTCTTGGGAGATACTGCAGTGATTTGCCATTTCCTTCTCCAGCTCATTTTACTGATGAGGAAACTGAAGGAATGTATGGTTACATGACGTACTCAGGGTCACACAGCTAGTAAGTGTTTGAGGCCAGATTTGAACTCAAGAAGATGAGACTTTCTGACCCCAGGTATAGCATTCTATCTACTGTGCCATCTAGCTGTCCTACCTATACATGTATAAGTCAATTAATGAATTTCTTCAGAAATTAGCTAGACATAGGAGTGTGTGTATGTGTGTGTGTGTGTGTGTGTGTGTGTGTGTGTGTGTGTAGAGAGAGAGAGAAAGTAAGTATATGCATACATGTGTATATATTTATATATGCATGTGTGCATCCTCCAATGGGCTGAGCATATTGTTCTAAAGCCAAACATATACTTGAGAAAAATGCTGTTTTATGGAGGACTCACAGAGGGCAAGCGCTCAAATGGTGATCAGAAAGAGTGATACAAGGACACTCTCGAGGTCACTCTTAAGAACTCTGGAGTTGATTCTATGATGGGGGAGACACTGGCATGGACCTCCCAGGAAGGCGTGCCCACATCAGGGAACACGTTGTGCTCTCTGAGCAAAGTAGAATTGAAATAGTTCCAAAGAAACTTGTGATGCACAAATGTACAGAATTTACCCCCAAATGTTCATAAGGAATATTTATCCCCAACTTGTGGTAGAGCATCCCAAGTTCATATTGATTTGATCAGCTACGGTCAGACACACTGTAACTTGACTCTAGCATTGTGATGTCATTTGCTTTCTCTTCAAGAATGAACCAACAAACCAACCCTTCAATATATAATATGTATCATATTTATGTGTGTGTGTGTGTGTGTGTGTGTGTGTGTGTGTATCACTCCATGGTCAAGACCCTGGAGAAAGGGTTGAGTCAGAAAAGAATGGGCACACCGAGACAAGTAAAGTCCTAGTTTCAAATATCTTTCCAGCAAAGTCAGGTGTTTGTCAGTTAGCTGCTTTCTTTTTTCCATTCCTACTGATAACTGATTAAAACTGGAATCTCTGCTTTAGACAGTAGTCTGTGACCCACACCACCTTATGCCACTGAACTTTCAGTGTCTAGTCTAACACACGATTACTCTGAAGATAGTTTAGTCTACCTTTCACAACATATCTATTATGGTTTGGTTGTATAATGGGGCTTCAGTCTCTGGGAAACATGACATGTCCTGACCCAATCATTAAGTCCCCCCAGCCTGATCAGAACACAAATAGCTCCTACAATGAAGGAATGAGGAACAGGTCATTCAGTCACTAGGACAAATGTCCTTTACATCCTATAGTCTTGCAGACAATTATTCTGCATGTTTAGTCCAGACTCATTCTTGTTACGCTGGATAACCTCAGTGAGTTGAAGTGCTTAGATATGCAGAAACTATTACTAATAACGGTCTGAAACCATCTGCTGGCTCTTCTATTGCCTACTGTCAGAAAAAGGATCAAGTATAGCTCCCCTTGGCCCTACTGATAGGTAGGGGAACCCTGCCGTTCTCGGGCTTAGTGCAGAGACCTCTCCCCATAGGTCATCTCCCCCTCCCTTCAAGGGCAGCCAGGTGTGCAAAGGCAGTGCTGGATATATCCCTCAAAGTGCTTACATCAACTTTTCCCTTTGTCTTTTTAAACACTGTATTTTCCTCTAATGATTCGCAGTCAACAGAAAACAAAAACCCCCTAATAAGCCAAAAGGCTTTTTTGCTGGTTTTAAGGATCTGGGTAGTAAGAAAGTGAAAATCCTAGTTACCATTTCAGAGAGATCTAAAAAAGAGGAACCCAAGATGACAGAAAATGTGATAATCAGAAAAATTCAGCAAGGGCAGCCTATCATCCAGACTTTGAGCTTCATGATAGAAGAAAGTAAAAGCTATGGAAGCAGGCCTGCAGCAGCACATAGGTGAGAAAGACCTCTAATTTCTCAGTCTGGGGAAGATCAAAGTCGCACTGCGACTTTGTAAATAAGTCCTAGGGAGTTGTCTGAAGTATTAATTAATTGCCTTGCTCAGGGTTCAGATTTGATTCTAGCTCTTCCTCACTCCAAATCAAGCATGTTAGTCACTATATAATAGAATAGAACTGTCTTTCTACTACATCCTCCCACGTCAAATATTTTAAGTATTCATTTAACTGATTTGTTCCTCTAAAGTCTCTTATTTAAATAAGTACTTGGGATGAAATAAAATGATAGATATTAAAGTAGTTTGAATACCTTGGGCAGAATATATTATTAGCCTGCATGATATTATACTTCCCCTATTTAATTTAATATTTTAATATTAATACATTTAATATCTAATATTAAATTTATGTTTTTATATTTAATATTTGTTTATGAAAATATTATCATAGCAGAAAGGTTAAAAGTGACAAACTACTTTAGATACATTTTCTGATTTGTTGATTAACCCAGGGAGATAGGTAATGACTATTCACTATTTCCAGATGGGGAAACTGAGACTCCAGCAGAGGTAAAGGAATGTTTATACACTCTTTCTGCCAAGGAGAGGCAGAGTGAAGTCTTAAGTTGTCCTTCAGGGAAGATAGTAGAGTAGGTCAAAAATTTCCAGGCTCTAGATTTCTTCCACAAACAGGCAGAAAATAACCCTGAAATGAGTATAGAGCAGCAAAAATAAAGGAGGAAAACAGTTGTCCTTCTAAGAATCTTGTCAGAGAAGACAGGACCTCCAGCAGATGGGGTTTGGTTGGAGTGAAGTATAGACACTTCTAGGCTCATCCCACTGAATCAACAAACAGTAGGCCCTGAGGGAAGCAGAATAGGTTTCAAGAAATTTCCCCTCAGGAACTTTGACCTTATGAACTTTCACCTCACAGATTTTTATCTGGGGAGCAGTAGTGTTCTGAGTGGGAGGAAGACTGTGGGATCACCTGCTGTTTCCAGAAGCCAGACCCAGCAGAGCTAACCAGAAGTGATCCTGGGCTGTGGCTGTGAGTGAGAAGGAGCAAGTACATACCTGGTAAGTGCAATATTACAGGGAGCAAGAACACCTTCTGGAAAACGTGGTGGCTGGAGCCCTAACTGTGATTTAAGGGAAGAGTTTGAGCCCCCAGAAAGAATTCAGAAAGCAACAGTTAGGAGAACCCGACCCCTGTTCTTCTGATTCCAGGTCTAGAGTTCTTTGGCCTTTACCCCACCCCAATCCTTGTCACAAATCTTTGCTATGTTCAGTGGCATCTATATACATAGATCATCTGAGTAAAAGAATGTAGGGTAAGATATATTCCACAAATCCCTCATTTGTATTAGTTCTTGAGGACTCCAGAATAGCTGCCAAAACTTACTTACTTTTTTTTTCTATAACTGAAATGGATACATCAGTTAAACCTTTACAAAGAACCTTTCATTTTGAAGGCTATCTAAATATTCTCTTAAGTTTTAAAATGTGAAAAGTTAAATCTTATCCCTTGAAGCAAAATATATCTAAAATTGGCTTTCTGCATGGAGAATTCTAGACACAAATAATAACATTCACAAAAAAAGTATTTGCATCATAAAAGTTATTTTTATGGAAATTCTGCGTTCTCTTGGCATTGACTGAATTCTTTTCGAGTGTTTAAAAAAATCTTTCAAATGAACCAAGGATTGTGCCTACAAAGTCTCTGGGTAGGAACAGCAAGCATAGTGGACTGGGCATCAGAGATGTGGGTTGAAACCTTTCTCAGTCAGTTACTAATGTCAAAAACTTGGGCAAGCCATTTAGTCTCTTGGGACCTCAATTAGTTTATCTATGAAATAGGGATATTTATACTTTCAGTAATCACCCTCCTCTGCAGCATAGTGGTGATGATCAATGGGATTATGTTTGCAAAATTGTTTTGTAACTTCATAAAGTTGTCTTTATATAAGCACTTATCACAAATGCAATATTAAATTATAATAATGATGATTCCTCTCTTGAATTTTGTTGCCTACATGCCATATATATTATAACTTCAGTACCATGGTCTTGAAATATAACTAAAATGATAAAAAATCTAATGTGTCATGATTAGGCTATAAATAAGGTACTTAACCCATCCTCCCACATGCACATTTATCAAAAGAAACTTTTATTTGTAGAGAGTGATGAACAATAATAATCTTGCTACACATATCACTGGGTGATGGGAAACCGGGTGGAAATCTGTGCGTAAAAACTATCTACAAAATAAATAGCATGATATCTCAAAAAAAAATTTCTGATAGAAAATCTTCATTGCTTTATAATAACTCAGAAGAAAAATTACCAACAATTCTATTTAATGGGGTATGGGCTTGAGTTTTCATGTAAGTATGTGCCATTGAATTGAAATCTATTAGGAATTCTTTCTTACCTTTGCATAAGGCCTCATGGAAACAGTAAGTATGAACAACAATGACAAAAAAAAAAAAAAAAAACAAACTCACCAGTGGCGAGATTGTAACTTTGTTTCTAATTTAATTGTGCCACATTGTTAGCAATTTTTGTTCTGTGCAATTCAGTCCTCTCATCTGTAAAATTAGGCAGGTGGATTCCATGATTTTCAAGATCTCATTCAATTCTAACACTCAATTAATACATGAGGCTTTTAGGATACATCTCTACACAACATAAGACTGAATTGGAAAAATGAGTCCCTAACTTTCTTTCTTTCTTTCTTTCTTTCTTTCTTTCTTTCTTTCTTTCTTTCTTTCTTTCTTTCTTTCTTTCTTTCTTTCTTTCTTTCTTTCTTTCTTTCCTTCTTTCCTTCTTTCTTTCCTCCTTCCTTCCTTCCTTCCTCCTTCCTTCCTTCCTCCTTCCTTCCTTCCTTCCTTCCTTCCTTCCTTCCTTCCTTCCTTCCTTCCTTCCTCCTTCCTTCCTTCCTTCCTTCCTTCTTCCTTCTTCCTTCCTTCCTTCCTTCCTTCCTTCCTTCCTTCCTTCCTTCCTTCCTTCCTTCCTTCCTTCCTTTCTTCCTTCTTCCTTCCTCCTTCCTTCCTTCCTTCCTTCCTTCCTTCCTTCCTCCTTCCTTCCTTTCTTCCTTCTTCCTTCCTTCCTTCCTTCCTTCCTTCCTCCTTCCTTCCTTCCTTCCTCCTTCCTTCCTTCCTTCCTTCCTTCTTCCTTCTTCCTTCCTTCCTTCCTTCCTTCCTTCCTTCCTTCCTTCCTTCCTTTCTTCCTTCTTCCTTCCTCCTTCCTTCCTTCCTTCCTTCCTTCCTTCCTTCCTCCTTCCTTCCTTTCTTCCTTCTTCCTTCCTTCCTTCCTTCCTTCCTTCCTTCCTTCCTTCCTCCTTCCTTCCTCCTTCCTTCCTTTCTTCCTTCTTCCTTCCTTCCTTCCTTCCTTCCTTCCTTCTTCCTTCCTTCCTTCCTTCCTTCCTTCCTTCCTTCCTTCCTTCCTTCCTTCCTTCCTTCTTCCTTCCTTCCTTCCTTCCTTCCTTCCTTCCTTCCTTCCTTCCTTCTTCCTTCCTTCCTTCCTTCCTTCCTTCCTTCCTTCCTTCCTTCCTCCTTCCTTCCTTCCTTCCTTCCTTCCTTCCTTCCTTCCTTCTTCCTTCCTTCCTTCCTTCCTTCCTTCCTTCCTCCTTTCTTCCTTCCTTCCTTCCTTCCTTCCCTCCTTCCTTCCTTCCTTCTTCCTTCCTTCCTTCCTTCCTTCCTTCCTTCCTTCCTTCCTCCTTCCTTCCTTCTTCCTTCCTTCCTTCCTTCCTTCCTTCCTTCCTTCCTTCCTTCCTTCCTCCTTCCTTCCTTCCTTCCTCCTTCCTTCCTTCCTTCCTCCCTTCCTTCCTTCCTTCCTTCCTTCCTTCCTTCCTTCCTTCCTTCTTTCCTTCCTTCCTTCTTTCCTTCCTTCCTTCCTTCCTTCCTTCCTTCCTTCCTTCCTTCCTTCCTTCCTTCTTTCTTTCTTTCTTCCTTCCTTTCTTCCTTCCTCCTTTCCTTCTTCTTTCTTTCTTTTTCTTCTTTCTTTCCTTCTTTGTTTGTTTGTTTCTCTCTTTGTTTCTTTCTATCTCTCTTTCTTTTTTTCTATCTATTCATTTATTTATTTTATTCTAGTAACCATTGGTCTATATTACCATGGTCCTGAATACTCCTATAGTGTATTTAAAATCCCCAATAATTTTTTTTTTAATCTTAGTATTTTATTATCTCCAATTACATGTAAAAACAATTTTTAAAATTTATATTTAAAATTCCGATTCCCAAATTCTTTCCCTTCCTCTTTCCCCACAACTCTCACTGAGAAGGCAAGCAATTAAATATAGATTATACATGTGTAGTCATCCAAAATGTATTTCTAAATTACTCATGTTGAAAAAGAAGAGATAGACAAAATAACCTCAATAAAGCAAAAAAAAGGTTTGCATCAATCTGTATTCAGACACTATCAGTTCTTTGTCTGGGGATAGATAGCATTCTTCATCATAAGTGTTTCAGAGCTGCCTCAGATCACTGCATTGCTGAGAATAGCTAAGTCAGTCATAAGTGAACATCTTACAATATTGCTGTTTAGTACATTTCACTTTGCATCTGCTCATGTAAGTCTTTCCAGTTTTTTCTGAGAATATGCTATTCATCATTTTTGGTAGCACAGTAGCATTCCATCACAATCGCATCACACAATTTGTTTAGCAATTTCCCAATTGATGGGTATCCCCCCTCAATTTCCAACTCCCTCCAACCAAAAAAGAGCTACTATAAAGGTTTCTACATACACAGGTATTCCCCCTTGCTTTTTATCAGTTTCTGGATACACACCTAGTAGTGGCAATGCTAAGAAAGGGCCCTAAATTGCTCTACAGAATGGCTGAGTAAGTTCACGACTCTACCAACAATGCATTAATGTCTCATTTTCCACACATCCTCTCCAACAGTTGTCATTTTCCTTATCTATCCTATTAGTCAATCTAATTGGCATGAGGTAGTATCTCAGAATTGTTTCAATTTGTATTCCTCCAATCATTAGTAATTTAGAAGACCTTCTTATATGGCTATAGACAGCTTTGATTACTTCATCTGAAAACTGTTTGAACTTCTCAATCATTCATCAGTTGGGGAATGACTCCTATTTTTATAAATTTAACTCAGTTCTCTGTTTATTTGTCCCTCCTCAAAATTATTTTGCTTCTGACTACCATCTCCCCCAATCTGCCCTCACACTTTTATCACACCCCTTTTATCCTCTGCCCCTCCTATTTTCCTGCAGAGTAAGATAGATCTCTATACCCAATTGCTTGTGTATGTAATTCCCTCTTTGAGTCAATTCTGATGAAAGTAAGGTTCACTCATTTCAACCCGCCTCCCCCATCTTCCCTTCCACTATAAAAGTTTTTTCTTGCCCCTCTGTGTAAGATAATTTATCTCATTCTAGCCCTCTCTTTATCTTTCTCCCAGTGCTTTCCTCTTTCTCACTCCTCAATTTTATTTTTTTAGATATTATCCCTTCATATCCAACTCACACCTGTGCCCTCCTCTATCTATCTATCTATCTATCTATCTATCTATCTATCTATCTATCTATCTATCTATATGTTCTTAACTGCCCTAATAAAGGGAAAGTTTATATGATTTACAAGTATCATATTCCCATGTAAGAATGTAAAGGGTTTAACCTTATTAAATTCCTTATGATTTCCCTTTCCTGTTTCCCTTTTTATGTTTCTCTTGAGTCTTGTATTTGAAAATTAAATTTTCTATTAAGCTCTGGTCTTTTCATCAGGAATGCTTGAAAGTCCACTATTTCATTGCATGTCCATCCCCCTACCCCCAAACTATTATATACATTTCTGCTAAGTAGGTGATTCTTGGTTGTAAACCTAATTTCTTTGCCCTCAGGAATATCATATTCCAAGCTCTCTGATCCTTTAATATAGAAGTTGTTAAATTGTATGTTATATTGACTGTGGCTTCAAGATACTTGAATTGCTTATTTCTGGCTGCTTACAATACTGTGTCCTTGACGTGATAGCTCTGGAATTTAACTATGATATTTCTGGAAGTTTTTATTTATGGATCAATTTCAGGAGGTGATTGGTGGATTCTTTCATTCATCCATTTCGTTTCCATTTTCCCCTCTGGTTCTAGAATATCATGGCAACTTTCCTTGGTAATTTCTTGATAATCTCTTTTTTGATCATGACTTGTAGGTAGTCCAATAAATTTCAAATTATCTCTCTTGGATTTATTTTTCAGATCAGTTGCTTTTCCAATATGATGTTTTGCATTGTCTTTTATCATTTTTCATCCCTTTGGTTTCATTTTATTGTTTCTTGATTTCTTGTAATTAACTCCCATTTGCTCAGTTTTAATTTTTCAATACTTATTTTCTTCAGTAAACTTTCTTATTTTCTTTTCCATTTTGTCAGTTCTTCTTTCTAAGGTGTCTTATTTTTTTTCCCTTCAGTAATGTTTTTGTGTCTTTTTTTTTTATTAATTTGGTTAATTCTGCTTTTCAAGGCATTCTTCTCTTTGTTTTTTTTGTACCTCTCTTATCATTTTGCCTACCTTGTTTTTTAAGGTTATATTTTCTTCAGTATTTTTTTGTGTCTCCTTTACCAAGCTGTTGACTTTTTTTTCATTATTTTCTTGCATCACTCTTATTTCTCTTCCCAATTTTTCTTCTCCTTCTTTCTAATGATAAGTGAATTTGAAGATCTTCCCTACCCCTTAATAGGCCCATGTGACCAGCTTTGAGCTTTGGTCCAGCCCACAGCTTGAGTCACATGGAACCAATGGTGGAAGGAGCTTGCTGAATGGGTGGAACAGGAAGGGTGCAGCAGGTAGAGAGAGTGAGATGGAGCTGAGGGAAGAGGCACAGCAGAGCAGCTAGTATGACTGAAAGAGGAAGTGATTTTGCCTAAGGGAGCTTGTTTGTGGGGAGGCCTGATCAAGGGAAGGCTTGGGGATGAGTATGCTCCCCACGTTGATAATGTACATAGATTTCCTTGTTATTATGATGGATTTGGCTTTCTGGTGTTTGATTAAATGTCTTGGTTTCATCTTTGAGGAAAACAGTTTATATTTTCTGAATTTATGCTGGAAATATGAATGTCCTTAGTGGCTGCTGTGGGTATGGCATTGGTGATACACTCTCTTACTTGAATTTAAAATTCTTTTGGGCCTCTTCCATAGTCTGAGACCAATTCATATTTTTTTTGGAGGCTTTATATGTTGGAGATTTGCCTTTTTCATCTTCTTCCAAGTGTGTGTTTTGATTTTTCTTGTTACAAAAGTAACTTCCATGGTCAGAATTGTTTTTCCTGTTGTTTGATAATTTTTCCAGTCTATTTCTTACTTTTTAACTTTTTGTTAAAATGGTACTCTTCTTCCAAGGTGGAGGGTGCACTGTCCCAAGCTTCATGGGTTTTGTGCAGCTGTTTTCAGAGATACTGCTAGTGACTTATAAGTATTCAGTTATTCCAAGGTGGTATAATCTGAAGAGTGATGCGTTTACTATCTGCTGGCTTATGCTCTGACTTGTGAGTGACAAGTAGCACTCTTTTTTGCCCTGGAACTGTGATGAAGATCCTTGTTCCACTGTTGCAATAAGCTCTGGTGTAGATTTGGGGAGAGCTCAGGCGTGTTGCTGCTTTTTCTCCAGCATCTTGGCTCCCATCTCCTAATTGCCAATGATTTCAAGCTGAACTACATGTACTCTGGGGACTGACTGCTATTATAAAGCAAAAGAAATGGTTAATATTGGAAACCTCCAAAAGAAGAATCTTATGAAGCATTTAAGTTTAAATTGTCCTTTTTGTCTCATTAAAAACTTCCCTTGCACATCATACTAAGCATCTTCTGTGCAGAGAAATATACACTTAGTGATTTTTGGGAAAGGTTATACAGAATGCTTCGTGTCAAACAGATGCATATTCAAAGATATAACATGGCTTACATGGGATTAGGTAAGTGAGAGTCTGCAGAGTTTGCTATTAAGACAGAAAACACTTGATGTTCTCTTCCTGCAGATATTACAGCACTAAATACCACTTATCCTTGAACGTTTCTTTGCTTTCTATTGTCCACTAGGTAATTTGCTCTTCAGGGAGAAAGTCTTTTATCATCGGGCTCCAAGAATGCTTAGTTAACACTCTATCTGTGTTGCAGGTGCTTAGCATTCTGTACAGTTTTTAGCCAATACCAGTAAAAGTAATATATGGGTTTGACAGGTTTACACAATTATCTTCCCAGATTGATTCCCAGAAGACACATCTTTGGGTCACATGAAGAGGAATCATAAAAATATTTCTGATTACCTGGCATATTTCCTCCACAAGTTTATTTATTTTAGGGTTAGTCCACGTTGTTCACAAGAAAAGTATGGTAACATCTGTGTCGGGGTAGGGTCATCTCAGACATAGTCTTGTAAATTGGCAAGAGGAGAAAAGATCTCAGCATGAAAAATAAAGCATCGCTTCTAATTGTAAATGAATGATTGCTGATGCACTTTTTCATCCCTTGAACAAGATTGGAAATTAAATATCCCTTTCCCTATATGGTGCTTGATTTATTAGGATGAGTTTATATATGAAACATCATTGTGAGTTCTTGCTCATGCTGCAACACATTGAACTAGGTCCCTATGCTCTGAGTGCATTTGATTCTTTTAAGCAGGCTTTTCCAGTCAGTCAAATTGACACTGAGTTGAAAAAAAATTCTCCATACTTCCTGCCAACTCTTAAGTGTGAAAATATTCACCCAGGTGCCAACATTGTTCTTCTTCCCTTCCTATCACTACTTCTTCCCTACCCCAAAATCTCTTGTAGCTCCAAGTTCTTTAATGATTTGAGTTTCAGAGGAGAGAGGGATTCTTAATCCTTTGGTAGACTAAGATACTTAGTCAAGTTGAGGTACTTTGATGAAATATGTGGATCAGGCAATCATTCTATTTTTTTCCTCCATACAAATGAGTGGTCCATTAGATTGTGAGCTTCTTGAAAACAGAGACAAGTGTTTGTTTGTTTTGTCCTGTTTTCTCCCAGTGCTTAGGTAAATGTCTAATGCATAGTAGACACTTGTTAAATACTATTTGACTGACTCTAAGCAATTGGGGGAAGTCTTCAATCTTGATGGAATTATGAGTTTTTCAAAAATTTCAGGGATCACAAGTGATAACAGCTCTGAAAATATGCTGTGGTCTCGTTATTGTATTTTTTTAGATTGCATGCTGGATGTTTCCTTTTTCAAGTTTTTTTGTGTTTATTTATTTATTTTTAGTTTTCAACGTTCATTTCCACAAAATTAGGAGTTCCAAATGTTCTCCCCATCTCTCTGTTTCCCCCACCCCAAAATGCTGGCACTCTGATTACCCCTTCCCCCAATCTTCCTTCCCTTTTATCCCCTTCCTCCCTTCCCTTGTCCCCATCTTCTCTCTTTCCTTGTAGGACAAGGTAGATTTCTATATCCCATTGCCTGTATTTCTTATTTCCAGGTTGCATGCAGAAACAATTCTCAACCTTTGTTCCTAAAACTTTGAATTCCAACTTCTCTGCCTTCCTCCTTCCCCACCCATCCCCACTGAGAAGGAAAGCAATTCAGGCTATATATGTGTAGTCTTGCAAAAGACTGCCACAATAGTCATATTGTATAAGACTAACTATATTTCCCTCCAAACTATCCTGCCCCCCATTTATTCTATTCTCTCTTTTAACCTTGTCCTTCCCCAAAAGTATTTACTTCTAATTAATCCCTCCTCCCATTTGCCATCCCTTCTATCATTCCCTCCACCTCACTTATCTCCTTCTCCCCTGCTTTCCTGTAGTGTAAGATATATTTTCATACGAAATTGAATGTGCATGTTATTCCCTCTGAAAGCCAAATGTGATGAGTAAGCTTCACTTTTACCCTCTCACTTCCCCCCTTTTCCTCTTCATTGAAAAAGTTTTTTCTTGTCTCTTTCATGAGATAACTTGCCCCATTTCATCTCTCTCTTTCTGCTCTCTATATATTCCTCTCTCCTCCCTTGCTTTTATTATTTTTGATATCATCCATTCCTATTCAACTCGCCCTGTGCTCTCTGTATAAATACATATATATATGTGTGTGTGTGTGTGTATGTGTGTATGTGTGTGTGTGTGTGTGTGTGCTTGTGTGTAATCCCTCCAACTACCCAAATCCTGAGCAAAGTTTCAAGAGTTACAAGCATTATCTTTCCATGTAGGAATGTAAATAGTTGAACTTTAGTAAGTACCTTATGATTTCACTTTCCTGTTTATCTTTTATGCTTCTCTTGATTCTTCTGTTTAAAAGTCAAATTTTCTGTTCAGCTCTGGTCTTTTCATCAAGAATGCTTGAAACTTCTCTCTTTCACTGAATGATCCTTTTTACCCCTGAAATTTTTTACTCAGTATTGCTGGGTGGGTGATTCTTGGTTTTCATCCTAGTTCCTTTGACTTCTAGAATATCATATTCCAAGCCCTTTGATTCCTTAATTCAGAAGGTGATAGATTTTGTGTTATCCTGATTGTATTTCATACTGGAATTGTTTCCTTCTGGCCTCTTGCAATATTTTCTCCTTGAACTGAGAGCTCTGGAATTTGTCTACAATATACTTAAGAGTTTTCTTTTTGAGATGTCTTTCAGGAGATGATCAGGAATTCTTTCAATATGTATTTTACCCTCTGGTTCTAGAATATCAGGGCAGTTTTCCTTGATAATTTCATGAAAGGTGATCTCTAGGCTCTTTTTTGATCATGGCTTTCAGGTAGGCCTATAATTTTTAAATTGTCTCCCATGGATCTATTTTACAGATCAGTTGGTTTTCCATTGAGATATTTCACATTATCTTCTATTTTTTCATTCTTTTTTTTTGTTTTTTTAATTTCTTGGTTTCTCATAAAGTCATTAGCTACCATCTGCTCCATTCTAATTTTTAAAGAATTATTTTCTTCAGGGAGCTTTTGAATCTCCTTTTCCATTTTCCTAAGTCTGTTTTTAAAACATTCTTATCCTCATTGGCTTTTTGCACCTCTTTTGCCAATTGAGTTAGGCCAATAATTCTTAAATTTTCTCTCCTGGATCTATTTTCCAGGTCAGTTGTTTTTCCAATTAGATACTTTACATTTTCTTATATCTTTTTATTCTTTAGATTTTGTTTGACTGATTGTTGATGTCTCATAGAGTCATTAGTTTCTACTTGTGCAATTCTAATTGTTATCGAATTGTTTTCTTCTGTTAACTTTTGCATCTCCTTTTACATCTGTCCAATTATTCCTTTTAAGGAATTATTTTCTCCAGTTAGTATTTGTACTTCCTTTTCTATTTGTCCAATTTTCCTTATTAAAGAGATGTTTCCGCCAGTGAATTCTTTTTTCATACTTTTAAAAATCATTGGCCAATTTTTCTTCTATTTCCTTCTTCAGCTGTTCCAGGAGAGCTGTTTCTGCTTGTGAGCAGTTCATGGTCCCTTCTGAAGTTTCAGACAGGAGTACAGTCTCACTACTGACCTCTAGTATTCGTGTTTTGGTCCTCGTCCCCATAGAAAGATTCTATGGCTTTTTTTGCCCTTGCTTTGCTTTTTCTTGCTCATGATGGTGATTGTGTTGTGACTTCTGGTTCTTTCAGTTAGAAGCTGCAGAACTTGGTGTTGACCTGACTGATATAGAAAAGCTAAGGGCAGATTCCTTTTGATGTTTTTGTTTTGTGTTTTCCTGATCAGCCCAGGAGCTAGCTTGTTAAGTGGGGGGGGGCGGGGGGCGGGGAGGTGGTCTGGTCCCCGGAGATCTCCTCAGCTGAGCTGAGGCAAAGGCAAACTCAGCACTTGGTGATCCTGGCTGCTGTACTGTCTTCCAGTTTCCCCTGGAGTGCTGAGGCTGGCTTGTGTCCTAGTGTGAGTTTCTACCTCCCCTGGAGCTCCTCTCCTAGCACTGATGCACACCTGGGTTCCAGTGTGAGTTTCCACTGCCCTGGGGCCCCTCTCCTTCCATTTAGCTTCTGCCACAGTAAGGAATCCCCCTTAGCTATTTTCCTAGCTATTTTCCTAGTTATGAGACTGTTTGCCCCTTCACTGTGCCCACTGATTCAGGATTTTTCTGGGGAAACATTTTATGATTCTTTCAAGGCCAACAATGGGGGAGGAGGGAGCGTTTACCAATCACTCTGCCATTTTAGCTTCCAGAAGTTCAAGTAGGTTATTTATGGACATTTAATCTGCAGACTGAAAGTCTGAGGAGCTGCTGTGGCTGATATCTCCCACTCAGAGCTCTCACTCGTTCAGCTCTGCTGGTCTTCTGCCCTGGGCTACCGCTTCGCCATTCCACCTGCTGCTGCCCCAGGCCTCCTGGGGGCTTTCCTGCTCTGCTGTGCTGGATGAGCTGCGCTTGTGCTGTGGGCTCACCCTGGTGGAACAGATCCTTTCTGTCCACCTTTCAGTCTGTCCTGGGCTATGAATCTGCTGCAGTCTGTCTCCTATTGGATTCTGCACCTCCAAAATTTGGTCAGATTCTCTTTTTAGAAGTATCTGAAGGAGTTTGTCTAAGAGTTTAGGTGAGTGAGTCGTTGCTCTTACTGCAGGACCATGAGATTTTAAGCAGTAGAATTAAGGGGGATTTCATTGCAAGGAGTGATTTCATTGCAGTTTTGGGGTGACAAAATGGAATCAATGAGTATGGCTGATGATTTCTAAGCATTTGGCTAAAGGAAGAGAAAGAGATGCCACCAACCAGCCAACTTTCATTTATTTAACCACTACAGTGTTCCAGAGATCATGGAAGGATTGGGAAAACAAAGAAAGTCCCTCTTCTTAAGGAGTTTACACTTTAATGGCATATAGGATATAGATACAGGATAATGCAGATACCAAGGAGATTTAGGATTCAATTACTCTGTCTTTCCAATATTTCTTATGTATGAGAAATGCATCCTTCATGTCTTTAGTGATCACAAAGAAGCTGTTATTGTTAAGCAGATGCTTCAATGGCTTTCTATGAACTCTAGGATGTAACAACAATTCCTGTGTCTGGGATTTAAACCTCTTAAGAATCTGACTTGAATCTATGTTTCTGAACAGATTATACAATGCAGGAAAAATGCCCCGCAAGTTATTCCACAAATGATACCCTCCAGTTTCAAGCTCCACATCTTTCTGCGGGCAATCTTTTCTGCTTGGAATTCTCTTCTTCTCCATATCTGCCACGTAAAATCTTTAACTTCCTTTGCCACCTCCTAAATTAAATCTCTCTTGGTTCTCTCCATTTTTTAGTGATATCTCTCTTTCTCTTGTCCAATGGCAGCTAGGTGGTACTGTGCCTGGAATCAGGATGCCTCATCTTCCTGAGTTCAAATCTGTTCTCAGACACTTACTACTTGTGTGACTCTGAGCAAGTCACTAAACCCTATTTGCTTCAGTTTCCTCATCTTTAAGATAACCTAGAGAAGGAAATGGCAAACCACTACAGGATCTTTGCCAAGAAAGCCCCAAAGGGATCATGAAGAATTGGAAATGACTGTGAAATGACTGAACAGCAACAAAAATCCTCTCCCAAATTATTTTGTATTTTTAATCTCTCTCTGTCTCTCTATCTCTATCTCTGTCTCTGTCTCTCTCTGTCTCTCTCTGTCTCTCTCTGTCTCTCTCTCTCTCTCTCTCACCCCCCTCTCCTCTTTCTTCTTATCTTCATACACACAAGTCTATAGATGTGTTTATAATTGCTAATCCTTCATTTTCAAAGAGGACCATGACATCACAGAGTAATTATTTCATTTGAGCATGTATTGGATTTAAGTGAAACAGGGTTGCACAAAATCATCAGTCTCACTCACTCTTTCAGAATCGTCAAAGTCCAGTGGCAAGACAAAAATCAGTACAACTGATGATGGCTCCTTCAATGTCTGATCAAGTCTTTGTGCTCAGCAGAACTTGCTTCAGCTACTTCCATGAACATTGGAACAAATTAATCTCATCTACCTATTCTGCCCTGGGAAGTCTTCATATGCTTGGCATAGGCATACCCCTAACTCACCAACAGGTTTGCAGCCTCTCAGTTACCCTCAGCCTCATTTAGCCAGTCCATTGAGATAGTTTTATCTGGGTGTAGCCACTGTGCATGCTATAGTTTTTGGAGTCACAGGGGAGAATTGTGTGAAAGGTGGACACCAAAGGTGGATGAGCATTGCTGAAAAGGGAATGGCAAACCTTCACAACAGAGGGGCTAGCCCTCTCTGAACACCATACACACACATACACACATGCATGTATATGTGTACATATGCATACATATAAAACATGTGTGGATGTATACATACACACATATCTGTATGTGTGTGAGTATATATACAGGGGTATAAACAGGTACATACATATATACATACGGTGTACTAGAAGGAGCTCTTTGTACCTAGAAGTTTAAGGTTTACATTCTATTTATACTGCTTCATTTTGAAAATGAGGAATTTGTATTGGATGACACTGAAGGTTCTTTCCAGATCTTAATCTATGATTGTATGACCTATGTATATGTTATTTCCCTAGTAAAATGTAAGTTCCTCAAAGGTTAATGACATTTAATGTATTTCCAGTTCTTTGCTACCACAAAGAATTATGCTATTAACATGTTGTTATATATTTGGATTTTGGCTTTTCCCCTCCCAGATCTGGATCTGATGCTGGAAATTTTCATCATGCCTTAGCTGGCCTTTCACTCTGGAACTTTCCTTTTTACGAGGAGTCATGTTCATGTTGGAATAGTCCATTGCTTCTCCATCCTTCTAATTATATTGGTAAATTCCTCTCAGGTCCTCTGTCTTAGAGATGGGCAAAACATGCCCGTGTTTTATTATCTTGTCATCTCTACTTGTGACTTTACCACCATGCCCAGGCTAATGCCCCCACTACTATTTTCTCAACATATCATTTTTTGTATTGTCTTATACCATTAGAGTATGAACTCTTTTAGGTCATGCACTGTGATTCTTTTTACTTGTGTTTGTCCCTAGGGTTTAGCATAATGCTAGGCATATATTAATTACTTAAAAAGTACTTGTTGCCTGGCCTTATCTTGCCCATTGCATCCTTGGAGAATATGCCAAGTAGTGAGATTGCTCTTTCAAAAAGTAAGAATATTTTACTTTTTGCTTTCCTTGCGTAATTCCAAATTATAATCCAGAATGGACCAACCACTTCACAGTTCCACCATCAACAAGTACATTATTATGCTTTAACTTTCCACAGTCTTTCCAGCAGTTACTATATCCACACATGTGCATATATGTATATATGTGCACACACATGTATATGTGTATACATACACATATACATATATATACATATGTAGTGGATATAAATGTATATACATATATATAAATATATGTATAGATTCACCTTTGCCAATTTGCATAAAGTAAAGCCTCAGAGAAATTTTATTTTGTATTTCTCTTATAATTTCTCATTTGGAATTTTTTATAACTCACAAATTTTTTAAAAATGTTTCAAATTTTCATAACTTTTGAGTAATTATCTGTTAGGGAATGACTTCATATTTATATGATTCACTTTTTCATATAGTTTAGATATTAAACTTTTATCAATGATATTTGAGACAAATTTTCTTCACTTCTCAGTTCTTCGTTTACTTGAGTCATGATATTTTTTTGTGTGTGTATATATATATATATATATATATATATATATATATATATATATATATATATATATATATATATATATATATATACATGAAACCTAATCAAAATTATCTTACTTTTTTATGAACTCTTCTATGCCTTATTTGAACAAGAATTCTCCTCATAGCTATCAGTATGAAAAGCACCTAATTTTGTTCTTTTTTTTTAAATCATATGCCTTTTCATTTGCATTCTCCAATAGCATTAGTATTTTGGGGGCTTCCATGCTTTATTGTTGACCTAGAATGACCTTGCAGGCCATTGAAAGTTCCATATCTTTTTCACAGAAACTGATGTTTATTCATGCTTCCCACATCCTGTACCTGTGAAATTGATATCCAAACCATTTACAAAATGTTGAACAAAACAGGGCAAGTAACAGAATGGACCCTACACTAGGGACCACCTTTGATCCTTGACGTAATGGAGCTTGAGAAGTAGATGATATCAGACCAGGTAAAAATACAAAAAGTATATGAAGTGAAATAGAGACTTCAAAATTAAAATGTCAGTGGTATACGTATGCATATGCACAGACAGATATATGCCAAGACATATTAATATACTATACTCATATATACCTATGCTTACAATTTATAAATATAGAACTAGTGATCAGGGGAAATATTGGAGATGGTGTGTGTTTACAATTTCAGACTTATCTTTAAAGAAGTGGCAATCAAAAACATAGGAGATGATAAGCTCTATAAGACATCTCTGGAAAGAATATATTCTAGTGTATATATGATGACAAGTTGAGTCAGGAAAATGTTATTTCATATCTTGGCCCATGTACTAGCTATACATCAATCCAGCCTCAGACACTTACTGCCCGTGTACCATGGGTAAGTCACTTGATCTCTACTTGCCTCAGTTTCCTCATCTGTAAATAGAGGAAAATAAAAGCACCTCTATCTTAGGTTGTTGTGAGGATCAAATGAGACAGTAATTGCAAAGCATTTACCACGAAGCCTTGTACATAGTAAGCGCTATATAAATAATAATAATAAAAAAAAAACAACCCTGAATAAACAAACAACTGAGTGGCTTGTATACTCAACTTCATGTGTATGTGTTGCAGGGGGAAAACAAACTAACAAAAACACACACACACACATGAAGTATGTAAGGAGCTAACTGAAACAATATATAGATTTCTGGGCTTAGAGTTGGGAAGTCCGGAGTTCAAATGTGACTTCAGACACTTACAAGTTGTGTGACCCTCAACAACTCACTTAACCTCTTTTTGCTTCGGTTTCCTCAACTGTAAAATGAGGATAATAATAGTAGAATTCTTGGGAAGATCAAATGGAATAAAATTTGTAATAAAGCAATCAGCATGGTGACTGCCACATAGTTGGCCTTATAT